>NW_009953651.1:4669553-4673052 GCF_000747805.2 Chaetura pelagica | reverse complement strand
TGCTATATAGATGAGACAGCAAAGTTCATGGTGGTGGAATCATCACGGTACGAGCAGTCCTTAATCCAATCTGCACAGTTATTTGGAGGTTCCTGTTCAGTGTAAGTACAGGACGTACTTTGATCTCTGCTGCCTCCTGCCAAAACTGTGGAAATTAGCAAGCCAAAAACCAAGAGTCACAGACAATTGTGGCAGACAAATCATATCCTATAGTTAGACAAGCAGCTCTCCTCCTGAATGACACAGAAGCCACAGAGACATAGAAGTGCAGTTGCAACTAATTACCTTTCTCTTCATCAAAAAGTTGTCTAAAATTTACAGATGGGAGATGAGCCTCTCTTACACAAGGGTAATCAAAACTTTGCTGTTCAGTTCACAAACTACCTGAAGTGATGCTCTGAAAGGGCCCAGATGCAGAAAAACTCTTGAATGAAGCCTGGTAACTCCATACTGGTGCAATCAGAGCTGTGGTTACAGCTAGAACCCAGCCTTGGACAGAACTGTGTTACAGGGGTGTTAGCCACACTGACAGTCACACTGAGTTCCTCCTTAAAGCAAAGATCTGTCCTCTTTGTCACATACAATGAATCATCCCTCAAGTCACAGTACTTCAAGAAAACTCTTTAATTTGGGATGAAATAGGTCTTTAAGAAGAGCATGCTTCTGTCAGACTTTGGCTCAAAACCACCTTATTAAAGAAAGAGGGATTCCTCAGACTTGTCAGATAGTTAACATTCACTCAAATGTCTCGTTTTTAAAGAAAACAAGTTTAGAAAACTATATGATAATTAAGCTGCAGGCATGGGAAGCAGATAGTTAAGGCATTGAAATAATCTTTAGTCTGCCCCACAGAGATAAACTACAATAGAAAAAAGATTAATATACAAAGTTTTTAATTATAAATCGATCAAGCTCATTTTAAAATATATTAATTTATTGTTTCCTTACTTCCTTCTCCCTCCAACAGAAAGGAAAGCACCCAGCTAGGATGTGTAGTTATACATCTACAGTGGCAACCGAATATGGCTAGGTTTCTTCTTCCTGTGATGTTTATCCTGATTTTATTAAATGATTGCATTATTTCTGCCAATAATCTACTGATAATAGCTTCAGCTCCAGTTAACAAAGCTTTGTGCTCTGATTAGAAGCGAAACTGAAATGAATAGTCATGGAGACAGTTAAACAACTAGGACTCCGGATGGTGACGAGCCAATTATCTTCATTCTCCTCCATCCACCACCTCAAAGAACTTCTTAGATAAAAGAAACACCTTTGAAGATCCTGGGCTGCCTGGACTTATTTTAACCTGAAAAGTCAGACCCTCCTGCAGAGTACAGCGTGTTCTCGGGAATGTTTGCTCAGTGCAGCTAGGCTGTACAGCTCCACCTCCTGAATTATTTAGAGGACACATTTCCTGCAGCACCTCCCAGCCTTACACCACCAGGTCTCCAGGACTGTATTACAGGCAAGGCAGCAAGAAGCTCTCCCTGTCAGCAAGAGCAAGCAGGGCATGGCAAATGTAGGCAAGGTAGATGGAAATAGGCAGCAGTCTCAAGAGGCAGGAAGGGCAGCAACGATCTGGAGAGGACAAGAGGCAAATGCTGTCAGGGTTTCAGCTAGAAACAAAGGAACCCATGGTGTGAAGATCTTTCAAGTCCAGAACTGCTACATTGCAGCTCTTCTCTACAAGCCCATCAGCTCTGAGGAAATCAGACTCTAAGGCAACACCAAAGCAGACAAAGTTTTGTTACATGCTCATTTTCAAGAGCCTACATTACCACTGACATTTTTGAGTGGGTAGCTGTCAATCTCTAGCATGCAGTGAGATAATACCAGCCTTTTGACAGACAGAGTCTACATTTAAGACCTAAAATAAACCATGAGAGTTTTATATAGACAAACTATGAAAAGAAAATGAGTAAAAGATGTATCTGTATCTAAGTGCTCTAAAGAAAACACAGGCTGCCAAAGCTCTTTTCCCCCACTCTCATGTATTGTACCACTCAAGACTTATTATTTTAGGATTATTTCTGGTATACTGACTGGAGAGCATATCCACAAGTCATGTATGCAACTACTCCACAAGCAACCTAACTATATGATTGCTTCCACGCCCTCCTTCTTTTCCTTTCCTCCTTTTCTACTTCCTATTCTTTCCTTCTACCGGGTCCTTGACTAATGTACAAGCTGTGTGAGGCAGGGAGCGTCTTTCACAGTCTTCAAAGTAGGTATGGTACTTTTATTAGCACATATTGGGTTGAAGACATTCAGAGCTTCCATACAGATAATCCTGCCACCTGACCACTGCTCACAGCTGGAATACCACAACAACCCAAGAGCAAAACAGACCTGAGATGTGCTTATGTATGCTTAGTTTATGTACTTGGGCTCGCGGATGAAACAGAGTAAGCGCTAAGACTTCTATCTGTTAAAGGCAGTTGAGACAATGGGGAAAAGACAGTTCAACACGATCCTGCAGCTGGCTCCTAGAGCAGCAACAGCCAAACCTCAGCCTTGGCGTGGCTGAAGGTGATTTGGGATGGCACTACCAAAAGGGAATTACACAGCTTTTAAAACAGATCTGGTGCTCTCACCACCCTGCAAAGAAGGGAATTCAAGGAGCAAGAACATCTGTAATCATAGACAAACTCCTCACCTTCTCCTCCTCCTGCAGAAGGACTGGGAAGTATTTCAATGGACCCATTCCAGAAGGGACACTCCCCATCTGCACCCTTCTGACATTAAGCACTGTGAAACCCAGAGCACATGACCTGCAGTCACAGATCAGCATCTCACTGGCTCAGATCTTCAACAAATGCAAACTACAGTTTGTACGTTATAATACACCATATCAAATCAGAAGTCATAATATTCAATCTATGTTCTACATAGTGTGAAAAAGACATCTTGATGCCATAAACCCTAAGACCCAGGTTGTGCACAGGTTGTTTGGCCTAGTACAGCCTGCTCTGCTTACAGATCGAGGTGGGAGGGGTTTACAGGCATCTACACTGGGGGACCCAAGTACATCACTGGAGATTGGAACAGTACAAATGGCAGTGTAGTCAGCAGAGTAAAGTGGTGAAGAAGAGAGAATCTGCTTCATTAAAACCCTTTACAGACACAAAAATGGTAATAAGCAAGTGTTCAGAGCCTACAAAGACAAGACCTTGTGTCCCTCATCCCAGGTGAAACATGCTCCCTTTTCCTTCCCTCTGGGCAGAGGCTTGCATGGGGCCTCCCCACCACAGCTCCTGACAGGGGACGACCAGCTCACCTGGCCAAACCAGCACCACCTAAGCCCCACTTCTCTGCCAACCCAGGTCCTCTAGCCAGCAGCCCCACAACTCACCCACAGAACTCCTTCAGCCCCATCGCTCCCCCACAGCCTCCTTCAGCCCCATCTCTTCTCCCCTGCCACCCCCCCAAAGACACAGGCCCCTCCACCCCCAGGCCCCCGCGCACCTGCCAGCTCCAGACCTCTGCCCTCACCGCAGCC
>NW_009953651.1:4659303-4668456 GCF_000747805.2 Chaetura pelagica | reverse complement strand
GAAGTGAGAGCGATGGGGTTTGTTCACAGCCCGGGGGGGATGTCCCGTGTTCCCGGAGCAGGGGCCAGGCAGCCGGGTTGCTGTGATGAGGTTTATCAGATGCTCAGGTAACACGTTAAGAAAAGCCAGGAAAAAACAAAAACAAAACAATCAACTTAGCAAGCTTATCTCCTAACCCTGTCATTTTTCAACCAGGGCAGAGCTCACGACACACCTGGATCAGCTCACCTGGCTGGCGTGGGCTGCCAGGTACCCACCCGCGGCACGTGCGCCCTGCTTGCTCCGCTCTGCCCAAGCAGCCGGTTCGCCAGGCTCCGCCAGCCTCTGGGCCAGGAGCAGCGAGCCCAGCCTGCCTGCCTGTGCCTCAGAAGAGACCCCCAGCCACCCCCAAGCTCTGCTGCAGCCCAACATCACATCTTCGGTCTGGTTATCGTGTGAAGGGAGCTTGTAAAGATGCTGGAACACTCGCACTTCAGCCATGCACAGTTACTAAAGAAGCTTTATTCCTGCTCCCAGCTGGCCCTGAAATTAGAGACACAGCAGGGAGAAGTGCACCGAGTGCACTGGAGCACAGGACAAGCCCAGATCAGGTGTGAGTCATCACTGGAGTGCAATTAACACTTGCAGCTCTTCCCAAACAGACATGAGCCCGGCTCTCACTCTTGGCAATGAGGTTTCCTTCCTGTTGCGGCAGTGGGAAATGGAGGCAGGGCCGGCCAGTGTCACCCTTGGCAGCACTGGGACTTGCTGGCTGCAGCCTGGCTGTGACCCTGCTGCTCTCCAGCGAGACCAAGGCAGGCTGAGCAGTCGCTCTGGGTTTGGGTAGTGCAGGCAAGCACTGGCTGCAGTGACCATCTCCAAACACAGGAGCGATGTGAACTGTTGAGATGACTTGGTTGCTCCAGGCAGACTCCAGCTACAACCTAGAAACCTAGAAACTCTGCTGAGCTAAACTGTCAGCTGGCATAAATCGGTGTCTATCTGAAGCAGGAATCCTCTGCTCTAAGTTCAGTGAAGAGGTCTGGCCTGAGGATGGTTTGCTGATCTTCCAAGCCCAGAGCAACCCTCTTCCTCTGGCCAAGAGCACTGAACTGCATGCATCATGTCCCACTCCCCAGTCAGAGGGTCCCCCTGCTCCATCACCCTCCAAAATGGCTGGGAACAGAAAAAAAAAAGAGTGACAAAACTGGTGAGGCTTTCCCACCATGGTCCCAGCCTTGGCTTTGTGTGGCTGCTGTCCTGGCACAGGATGGTCACAGAGCCCAGTGCCCTGCTGGGACCCCCATGTGCTGCAAACACGGGAAGGGTGAACAGCAAAAGCGTGACTGCAATGAGCAGGAGGGCAGTTTCAGGGTGCTGCAGTATGTGGTTTTACAAGCATCACTGTGCCCCCAGGTGTGCCAGAGACACCTTGGACCCAAATAAAACCCAGGCTGCTACAAATACCATTCTGAATATGCTCAAAGCAATTTTGGGTGTAGGGCAAGAGCAGCTTGAATTAAGGAGCTTAAGAAAAGCAGAGATGTCTCCCTGTGGCTTCTTACCACTCCCAACAGGAGTGACATGTTTCATTTCATGTGCTTATCTATTATTTTAATTGCATATTAACAAGAGATCTAATCACAGAATCACAGAATCTTAGGGGTTGGAAGGGACCTCAAAAGATCATCCAGTCCAACTCCCCTGCCAGAGCAGGATCACCCAGAGCACATCACACATGAACGTGTCCAGGCGGGTTTTGAATGTCTCCAGTGAAGGAGATTCCACAACCTCTCTGGGCAGCCTGTTCCAGTGCTCTGTGACTCTTGCAGTAAAGAAGTTTTTTCTGATGATTACGTGGAACTTCCCATGTTCCAGTTTGCACCCATTGCCCCTTGTCCTATCACTGGTCATCACTGAACAAAGCCTGGCTCCATCCTCCTGACACTCACCCTTAACGAATAACAGTAATCAGTAAACACTGATGAGGTCACCCCTCAGTCTCCTCTTCTCCAAGCTAAAGAGACCCAGCTCCCTCAGCCTTTCCTCATAAGGGAGAAGTCCACTCCCTTCATCATTTTTGTGGGTCTGTGCTGGACTTTTTCAAGCAGTTCCCTGTCCTTCTTGAACTTCAGGGCCCAGAACTGGACACAATATTCCAGATGTGGCCTCACCAAGGCAGAACAGAGGGGGAGGAGAACCTCCCTTGACCGACTAACCACATCCTTTCTAATGCACCCCAGGATGCCACTGGCCTTCTTGGCCACAAGGGCACATTGCTGGCTCATCCTCCTGTCCACCAGGACCCCCAGGTCCCTTTCAGCTACACTGCTCTCCAGCAGGTCAGTCCCCAACCTGTACTGGTACATGGGGTTGTTCTTCCTAGATGCAAGACTCTACACTTGCCCTTGTTGAATTTCATTGCATTTCTCCCTGCCCAACTCTCCAGCCTGTCCAGGTCTCACTGAATGGCAGCACAGCCTTCTGGTGTGTCAGCCACTCCTCCCAGTTTAGTGTCATCAGCAAACTTGCTGAGAGCACACTTTGTTCCCTCATCCAGGTTGTTGATGAAAGTTTTGAACAGAACCAGTCCCAGTACCGACCCCTGAGGGACTCCACTGGTCACAGACCTCCAACTAGATTTTGTCCCTAATAATTTTAATTGTTCCCAATAATGCCCATGGAACAGATACACAAGCCTGAACATGTTTTCCTACTTTCTGCTGACCTATTAATTATTTCAGCTGCTCTTGTGCAGCTTTCTAGCTGTAGTTATATGCAGTTAAAGGCTTTATCCTCTTGTCTGTTGCAGCAGGCAAGACGCAAAACTGCCGGGGATACAGTCTGGCCCAGTATGTTTTGGGTTTAGCTGTTGTCTCTGTAGGAGTGGAGTGGTTAATACCAGAAAACCCTTTGGCTGCAGACCCTGTGTCTCCTCTCAGACATGCAGCTGATGCAGGGATACTGGTGTCTTTGGTGATCTGACACATATCCTTGGCTGGAGGAATAAGCTTGGACCATCCACTGGGCCATGGAGTTCTCCAAGCAGGCACATCATATGGCTGGTTGAAAACATGCTTGTTCCACCAATGGATGTTCATCAGCAAGCAGAGAATCTGAACAGTTGTTTGAGGATGGGGACGTTAGCACAGGACTTCCTCCTACAAAAATAAGTTGCAGCAAACTCAAGTCACTTTTGTTCGGGGTGGGAGAGACTTTGTGGCATCATGCAAATCTGACAGGCCAAGAAGACAAAACAGCACCCATGGGTGTAGGAAGAGTCACCCAGTATCATCCTCCTGGTGCCCCCAGGGAGACAAGAATCACCATGAGTGCAGCACTGTCACCTCCCTTTGTCACTTGCCTGAGGATTGTTCACAGCTCCAGAAGTCTCTTGGGGAAAGCTGCATGAGATGCCCAAGGGTTTCAGGGCTCATGCCAGCCCTTGCAGAAGCACACGACTCTCCCTCCCTCTCCTGGCCCCTCTGCTGATCCTCACTGTGGTACCTGGTCAGTCACAGAGCATGCACCTTTCAGGGCAGGCCTGAAACCGATGCACCAGCCCTGCCCAGAGAACCAGACACCCAGAGATCAGCCAAAAGCAGAAACCACAGCTGTTTTTTAAAAATAATTGCATTTTATTTCTCTACCCTCCTCTGTCGTTTGCAGTGTTGCTATTCAGAGCCTGAGTTAATGCCTTGGCAGCTTTGAGACTCCTGTGTCTCCTTCCCCCTGTCCAAGGGGGCCCAGAATTTACTGTCCCCCAAAGCTGCAGAAACTTCGTCCTACCAGGGGGATAGCAAGATGCAGGAGCAAGGATGATGGCTGGCTCTGGTGCTCAGAGGAATGGGTATATTGCAAAAATTAGAGCTTAAAAACAATTGGCTATTTCTCTCCAGGATTGTGGAAATTGAAAAGTGAATAAAACCCAAGCTCAAGAGCAAGGAAGGCATGGTCCAGGCATTGGTCCTTGGACTTTGGGGTGCTCTCTATGCAGAGGGGACAGGTTTCTTCCCATCTGCCAAGGTGTGATCCAGCACTTGGTCAGAGGCCACTGTCATGATTTAAGGCAGCAATGTGATTTGGTTTCCTGGTACAATGGCAGGGCACCACCTGCTTTTGGAGTTAGGACTGTGCTCTGAGGCAGAGCCTCATGGGACCAATCCCAGTGATTGCACAAGCCTCCACCAGGCTGGGCAAATCCTCCTGCACAGGGCAGGAGCAAGGCACAGGAAGCAGAGCCATTGCCCAGGGCAAGAGGGATGTGGGGATGCAGGGATGTGGCCAGCAGCAGAATGGGGGAGGCTTAGGACAAGCCAAAGTGCTGCAAGTTGGGAACACAGGACCGACCAGTCCCTGTCTCTCCAGAGGATGGAGGCAGCAGAGACAGTACTGAGGTCAGGTCTAGCTGGACTGTGCCTCTGAGCCCTGCTCAGGGGATGTGTGGCTGGTGGTGGCACAGGGCTGGAGGGGTGACATGGCTCCCGAGGTAGTTTTTGTTCACAGTCCCTTGTTAAAATAGACACATGGCACTTTGTCACCATGCTTGGCCACGATGCTGTCACGCAGCTCCGGCTCCAGGTCAGCCAGCGCAAGTGAGCTGTGAGGAGAGGAGAGAAACACAGACCTGAGATGCTCCTCCCTGACCACGGGTCAGGCCACTCTTCCTTCCCATTGCCATTTGAGGCAGTCCCTGGGATCTTGCAGGCTCATGTCAAGACCCACCATCCACCCCTGGCATCCACCACTCCCAGTGCTGGGGTGCAGAAAGATGCCCATGGGGCTGGAGGCCCCATTGCTCCCAGCACAGAGCTTGCAGAGCAGAGGAGGCACACACTCCCCTGCTGCCTGGGGCACCAGCATGTGCAGGCAGGTGCTGCCTCTGGTTGAAGGGTGGGTGCCCACTGTGCCTGAGCTAGGGGAGAAGCTGCCTCCCACTGAGCTAGGGGAGAAGAAAGGGTGCCCAGGTCTCAGGCAGGAGGGGGAAGCAGTGGGACAGGTACCATCTCTGCGGGAACAGGGCGCAGGCTGCCGGCACCATGAACAGGAGGCTGTGGGACAGAGAGGAGCTAGGTGTTAGTGCTGGGGATCGTAGGCCATTTGTGTCCCAGTTGCAGGGATCTCAGTCCAAGAGGTGCTGCTCACACCCCATGACTCCCAGTAACTGGGACATTCAGCTCATGCTGAATGGCAAGCAGATGCTCAATCACCTGCTGGGAAAGGGGTCTTTTTTCTGTGGTGATTTCAAGCACCCCTTGGAGCCACACTCCAGGCACCCATGGGAGGTCAAGCAGCATGATACTTACAAGCCCCCACACAGCAGCACCTGCAGAGGAGCGTGGAGAACCCTCATCCGCTGCAAGGGAAGAGCCACGAGTGAGACCCCAGACCCCGCTCATGGCGTGGCAAGACTTCTCCCCTCAAGAAGGCTAAATGCCCAATACCACTAGGGTGCCACCAACCCCTGTCACCCTCCAGCCTTCCCATGTCACCCAACAGACCTTTAGTGTGCCAGTGACTTGAATAGGGGGCAAAGCAAGGCAGGCTCTGCAACCCCCTATTTCATCCCCAGCATCTCAGCAGCTGGGGGACAGGGCTGGGGCACTGCATGGAAAACCATATCAGGAGAAAAATGGGCTTACCTGCATGAAGGTGAACTTCTCCAGTCGCTCCATGATGATAGGCAAAATAACTAGTTGCAGAGAGAAGAGGTCAGGGCGCCCTCCCAAGTTAGCCAACAGGGCTGCCCCAGCAGGATGCTCCGTGAGAGTGGCTGGTTGTACTGGGGGCTGCTGGGTGTTTGCTTACAGAAGGGATCTGGCACAGGACCCCTATCCCTTCATTGTCTGGGCAGCATGCTCTGTAATCCTCATGCTCCTGTCCCTCCTGCCAGGCTTGTGGCATGGCAAAGGTCTCACAAAGGCAAGGGAATGCAGAGCAAAGAGCCAGGGCCAGAGAGTGCAAAAGGTGTTCTCATGAGGCACCACAGGAGCACCTCACATCCCCCAGCAGCTGTGGGTTGATGGGGAGAGCTAGGTGCTTAGGAGGTCCTGATGGGAATGGCTGGATGGGGGAACCAGCTTCAACAGTGACATGACACCAAATGCCACCCAGGACGTGGGGCCACCCTCCCTCTTCTTCCCAGGGGGAAACTGAGGCAGAGGAAGGTGAGGTGGCATGTCCCAGGGACCCCCCCCTCCTACCCCATACTCACTCATGCCTGGTGCTGCCATGGTGATCCTGGAGACCACAACCTGCGTGATGCCCTTCACTGCTGCCCTCTGCAACCAAGAGCAGTGGGTGAGCCCCCATCACACTGTGCCCTGACCCAGACCCTCATCCTGAGACTCACCCTGGAGCAGCCAAGCTCGTTGTTGTCCTGGTCTGTCACTGTCACCCCATTGATGATCTCCCTGCAAGGGAGACATGGCACTGAACAGTGGCTGGGGATGGGGAGTTGTGAGGAGGAAAGCAGCAGGGTACCAAGATGTCCCCCGGGCTGTGCTGGCACAGCAGCCCTGGCCACCTCCAGCCCTCATCCCACACCACAGGGCTCCATGGTCCCCGGGGTCCCATAGTCCCCAACCCAGCCAATGCTGCCATCTTCAGGGCATGACTGCAAACAGAGTCTGGCTGTCCAGGGAATAGACAATGGCCTGGGACATGCAGCCAAGCGAGGGGACAGTCCCCCATACAGCATCCCAGCTCCCTGTGCTGTCACCCCTGGGTGACCCCAAGCAGCAGGCACAAGTCTCATCTAGGTGGTCCCAGCACCAGGACATCGTGGACTGGGGCTCTCTCATAACCATACACAAAAGACTTTTGAGTCTGAGGGATACTCCAGCCTAGACCCCAGAACAGCTATCCTTAGCCCAAAATCCCCCTCCTGCTCCAGGCAGAGGCTGAGCCACCTCCCAGCACCCTCCACCAGAGGGAATGGCAACACGATTGTTGAGAACCCAGCTCATGTTCCCCCCATCCTCCCATCCCTCCCATCCACCAGCTTGCCTTCAGAGGGAACAGGGTTCCTCGAGCACCCTGGCCGTGCACAGCACTTACTGTTGTCTCATCATGGGGATATTGACACAGTTGGCAGCAGCCACGGCTGCAAAGGGGACCCAGCGGGCCAGCAGGGGGGGGGCTCGCTGTGGGGACAGGTTTGTGTCAGCTCAGGGGGGCAGGATGCAGCCAGCAGCCCCACCTGGCCCCATCCCAGCATACCTTGGTGTAAAGGTTGAGTCCCACCGCAGTGGCCAGGGCTGCACTGGTGGCTGAGATGTAAGCTACCCCCATCTGACTGCAGAGCAAATTTGGAAAGAAGGGAGAGAAAAGAAACACTAACTGATAAATCCTGTTCCTTCAGTGCCCAACATGAAGCACAGGGAAACTTTAAGGGGCATCACAGGGAGACCTGGCACAGAGGGTCCCTATCCCAAGCTGGGGCACACTCACCTGAGAGAGATGGGGGAGGCAGCATTGCGGTTGGTGTAGTTGACAATGGCATTGAAGGACTGGTTCATCCACTGCCAGAAAACCACTGCAGGCACTGTCCTGTGGAGGGAAGGGACAGGAGAGCACCCAAGGGCTATCAGGGATGCCCAGCCTGTGCCTGTAGCCAGGTTTGTCAGGGGGACAGCCCTCAATACCCTTTTCCTGGTGTCTCCCAAGGGAAACCGAGGCACTGTGGCACAACCATGGGCAAGTGGCAGAACTGGGAAATGACCCCAAGCGTCCTGGCTGCTGCAGGGCTTTGGGGAGCACAAGAGGGGCCACAGCCATGCTGGGCACTCAGCCATGGGTGGCAGACCCAGCCCTCAGCAGGGCAGAAGCCATTCTGCTAGGCTGAGATAAGCCTTTGGCAATGGGAGTGGCAAGGAGGAGGCATACAGGGACAGAGGTGGCTTTGGGGATGACCAGGATGCATAAGTCCCTACTGGTATCTCAGGGACACCGAGGTGGGAGAGGAGGGGAAATGAGGAAATGTGGGTCTGAGCAAGCTTTGGGATACAGGCAGGTGGAGATGGGCTGGGAAGAGGGTGACCCATCATCACTGGGAAATGCTCCAACCAGGCTGGACCTCACTTTGCAAATCAATCCAGTGAACAGGGATAGGGATCTGCTGGAAAAGACAGTGTCTGTCCCACATGTTCTGCGCTAGGGACAGGACTACTCATCCTCCCAGCAGCTATTTCAGAAGGAAACTCCAGGGAGCTGCTGGTGTGGGCTGGGGATGCTGGAGCAGCATCCTCTGCTGGGGACATACTTAGTTCTCAGTTTTGGGGGCCACTATGGTGTACAGAGCAAGAGCAGTAGCTGTGCAGGGCCTGGCCACATTAATCATTACAGCAGCTCTGGGAAGAGCTTAGCTCAGGGCAAAGCAAAACCATCCCCAGCAATGCCAGGGGCTGGGCACTGGGGACAGGGCACAGGGGCACAGGGCTTGGTCATGGGACAAAGGTAGGCACAGCAACCTCAGGCATGCCTCCAGCAGCAGGAGGAGGCAGACTGGCTGTGCCCTGGCCCTTGGGAACCACTGGAGAAGCTAGGGGCTGTCGGGGTGGCATCCCTAAGCTGGCACCCCCAGGGTCTCACCGGTAGAACTGGAGCATGCAGCCGGTGAGGGCCATGCCCCCTGGAACCTGGAAGGACATCCTCCCAATGAGGTTCATCTTCTCGCCACTGTCTGGGTGGAAGGCCGAGTCGTACAGCTTCTTGGCATAGAGCAGCTGCTCCCGGCTGCTTCCTGGGGGCACCAGCCCGGCCCTGCAAGCCCAGAGCCCGTTACGGGGGTGCCAAGCACCCCTGCCGGCACCTGGCACTGCCAGGGCACAGAGCCCCGGGCACCAGACATGAAAGGCAGCGGAAACATCTCCCACGAGGGAAACTTGTCCCAGCTTGAGGCTCCTGGGAGAAGCCTGGGAAACTCCCCCAAAACCACCTCCAGCTCCAGATTTTGTGCCCCAGCACGCCCACCGGGGAACACCCGCCTCCATCCCCTGCACCCCCACGGGGCAGCACCAAGGCACAGGAACGGCCCCAGCCCCTCACCTGCAGCCTCCCAGCAGGGCCTTGGCCCGGTCCAGCTCCTCCTCCGGCACCAGCGCCGTGCGGGGGTCGGTGATGTTAAAGAAATGCTTGAGGCGCCCCGCGAAGGTGCTCTGGTCCCAGCGCGGG
>NW_009953651.1:4658114-4658407 GCF_000747805.2 Chaetura pelagica | reverse complement strand
GCCTGAGGCCGTGAGGGCTGGGGTGAGCGGGATCGGTGGTGCCCACCCATGGGGGCCTGGGACACCGAGGAGCTGGTGGGAGAGGGACATCCAGTCAGGAGGGCATGGGGGCCTGGGTGTGTGAGGACTGAGGGCGCCCCGCCATGGGGGGCTGCTAGGGCTGGGTGCGGTGTAAACTTGGGGCCTGCAGCCGTGGGAGGCCCTGGCTGGGGCTGGGGTCCTGGCAGGGGCTGAAGGCTCTGGGGGGACTGTAAAAGGCTGTTGAGTCAGGTGCTGGCAGAGGCTGGGAGGTT
>NW_009953651.1:4635324-4657851 GCF_000747805.2 Chaetura pelagica | reverse complement strand
TGGAAGGTTTGAACATGCTGAGGGAAGACTTTGTTGGGATGGAGTCAGCCTGTCTGGGGGTGATTCAAGCGACGTGTGGAAGATGTGATGGAGGGTTGGGTGCTCAGGAGGGCTGGGGTGCAGGACAGCAGTGGCCCACTTGATCTGAGGAGGGAAAGAACAATGGAAAAGCCTGGCAAGGATGGAGGACAGTGTTCAGGGACTGAGTACTGTGCAGGGCCTGACAGCATCTGTGACTATGAAAGGACGCTGAACAGTCCAGGCAAGGTGGGAAGGCACCAACATGGAGCTTGGATCCTTGGTGCAGGAGGTGAGGGAGCTATAGGAGAGCTTGCTGAGGTGGAAGGGCTGATTGTTGAATAACAGTCTTGGAAGGGGAGTTTAGTCATGACAGAGAAAGTCTGGATGAAAGAGTTGGATATTCAGAGATGGATAGGACTGAGGAGGATGCTCAGGGGCTTAAATAAACCTGCCACTTAGGGTGGATGAACAGGCTGGTGAATCACTGGGAAAACCCAGTCAACACTGGCTGGCTAGAATAGTTTGCTGGAATGTTGTGTGGTCTGGGGATTTCTGCAAAGGGCTAGGGAGATGAGGGACATTCTACACTGAAAACAAGACTTAAGAATATGCTGTGAGAGAGCTGGAAGTGGAGTTTTGGTGCTGATGAGAGAAAGAGAGGACCCAAGGAGAAAAGAAGTGCTCAAGAGGATAAATGGTTTGGCAAGAGGCAATGTGGAATTAATGGAGAAATTTACACCTTGGTTGCTGTGAAGGAACTGTCTATGATGGAGGGCAATACCAGAAGTCCAGTGGGGGTGGTGAGGGTTGTAGTGTAGTCTGAATCAAGGTTGAGGTAGGGTTAGAAGAGGGACCAGGGGGTTTAGATGCCAGAGAAGCTGGGATTGGACAAGTGGGATGCTGGCAGAATCCAGTGAGGATTGCAAAGAAGGGTTGGTGCTGCCAGGTGAGGGGTGCTAAGAGAAAGCTGTGGTCGGCAGGGGAGCAGCTGCTGAGGATGCAGAATGTGCAGAGAGCACAGTCAGAAGGAAACAGCAATAGGAAAAAAGTTTCCCTAAGGATAAAGCCCTGTTTTTGTCCAGGAGCCCTCTGGACACAAGATGGATTTACGCAAGTGGACAGCACAGGAGGAAGTGTAAGTGACAGGAGCAAGGGCAGCTCCTCATCTTCACTGGTTTAGTTTTGGCTGTGTCCCCACCTGCTGGGACACAGACAATGAGATTGAGATAAGGTCTGTGGGATCTGCTCTGTTTTAGATCAGTTGATGATGGAGCATGTCACGCCAGACACCAAAGCCATCACAGGATGGACATCTGCTGTAAAGATGAGGGCAGCTGCCTCCAGCAGTGCAGTGCTTTGTGGGACACATTTGGCCTGCAGCTGTTGGTAGCCAAATCTGCTCTTCTGCCTTGTGATGTCCTGATAAGCTGGTGTATCCTGGGATCTGGCTGCTGTTACCCAAGCACTTTGTATGTGGACTGGGTGTTTTCCAGTGTTTGTGTTACTCGATACAACTTTTTATTGCCTCTTTGTCTATTTTCCATTTCTGGGAGTTGTTTTTTTTTATTACAGGCCCTCAGGCAGGGTGGGTGGCACTTTGGGATGCCTGGTGTGCTGGCTGGGCTGGGCAGAGGGCTGCAGAACTCCATACTGTCTCTCTAGATTCTCAGCTTTCACTGAAACAGGATAATCCTTAGTCGTAGACACTCTCTGAAGCAAGTATTTCCGAAGCAGCTATGGCAGCCTCGGGGTGTGGGTCAGCAGTCAGAAATTATCCAGACAGCTTGATCTAACAATTTACTGCTTTGTCATCTGAGCTCTGATAGCTGCCTGTGAGCATGTTCCTGGCATGTCATGATTGCATTGGGAAGTGGTAAAACCTCCTTCAATGACTGCTTGCCCCAACTCCAGTGATAAGAGGGTTAATGCTGAGGTTTAATTTATCTTAGTGTTCATCCAAGTGAGTAAGTACAAAGGGGAAGTGTCTCCTTCTGCAGAGCATACCAGCATTTTGCACAGCTGTGGGGCAGGGGTAGTAGAAAGTCATAGGTGGAGTACAGAGGGAAAGATGAGCCATAAAACTGCATAGCATGAGGGATGAGTAGTGCTGAAGTCTTTGGCGCCATTAGGCAGCATCTGTGGGGGGTGCACAGCAAGAGTGAAGGGAGACTGCTACATGAAAGGACACACAGCTTTCCAAAGTTGAGGAAATGCTGTGTGAAGCAGAGCTTGTGGCTTCTTCATCACTGTAATAACAGTCTTTGCTGAGTGAGATGGTGTGTTACTGATAGGTAGTGGGGCCAGAGCATGGCTGGCGTTTTCTAAAACTGTTGATTGAAGATGACTCCATTGTGTCAAAACCAGAGTTTTCAAAGTGTGGTCTCATTTTACAGTTGAGGAAACTGAGTCATGGAGCATCTAGCTGACACTAGGAAGATCTGGTGGAGAGGGTGAAATACCAGCATAGATAAATGCAGTCAGGCATCTTTCTCCTGGTTTTGAGTTCATATTTCTAGCAAAACCAGCATCCATCTGTTGCCTGCTCAAGGTATACAAAGTACCCAGAATTTACTTCTTTTGTCCATCGTTGCATGGCAGTAAGGCTCCATGTAAAATGGCCCCTCACTGCTTTAGTTTCCCAGTACTGTTCCATGTCTTGTTTGTTGGTTTATTTATGATTGCTGCAATGTTGGTATAAGAAATGACCTGCAGATAGGACAGTATATCAGCAACTGGCCAGGACTTTTAAGTTCTGAAACCAGGTAAAGACTGCTGACACTGTCCTCTTCTGGACATCAGCTCTTCTCTTCTCAGGGCTTCCTTCAAACCTGCTAAAACCAGAGTTTGATTTTAATTACAAAAGGAGTGTTCATACTAGTATAGGTTAATTTACCAAACCAGAAAGCACTATGCAACCTCTCTGACAGAAAACTATGTTAGTAGGTTTGAGCTGGAAAAACCCTGTAGGTGACGCAACACCATTAAATTTTGGATTTCAATGCGAGAAAGAAAGTCTACATTGAATGACACCATATGGTGGAGGCATGCAGCAAGCAAATGATTTTTTGGGAGTTTTGCCAGAGTAACAAGTATTGAATAAACTGTGCTCAATAGACTAATTTACTTCGGTTGTATTTTGAAAAAGACTGGGTGATTTTATGACCATTAGTGACATTTGCAGTTCTGCAGGCTAAGATAAAGGTAATCAAACATCATTCTTCAGGGCACCAGCTAATCAGTGCAGTTGTCAGGAAGGACTCCCCTCCTCCAGCTCTGTGTGACCTGAGCGACAAATGTAGCCTCAAATATCCACTGCTAAAAGCAGTATATTTGGCTCAGCTAAGCCCCTTGTCCTCCCCCATGTCAGCTTTTCCTGCGTGACTTTTTGAAACCACCACATGCACTCTTTGTCTTTAACTTACTCTTTAAAAGCAGTGGAGTTCTACCATATTGCTTAATTTAAAGTAAATTCTGGGCCAGAGCTGTGCTAGGTGCTGTGCAGGCAGAACACGGAGATGCTCCCCATGCCATGGAAATACGGTCTGTCTGAGGTGAGAGATAACCAAGTGATAGGAGTCCAAGACAGGTTTGAACTTGGCATGTTCACCACCTAAACCTCATCAAGGTTTGTAGGTGTGGCAGAGAAGGAATTAGCTGGAGAATTATGGGGTTGTATTATGTATATTATGTGAAGTTTCTCCCACGGTTGTAGGAAAGGCACAAAGGTTTAAGAATAGAGCTTGGTGCTGCTGGGGCTGGCATCATGAGCCAGAGGGAGACAGAAATCGTCGCCTTCATGGCAAGTGCTCTTGACCAGGAAGGGCCTGGAGGGTGAAGACAAGTGACTTGTGGTCGCAGCAGTGGGGAAGATGGCATTCGTGCAGGAGTTTAGAGATCATGGCAGCAGGCTAAGGGGCTGAGCTTTGTGGCTGCATCGCATCTCAGTAAATTGATTTGATTCTAGGTAAATATCCACATCTAGCAGATAAGCAATTCCTGGTGACTGAGGGTGGTTTTATGTTAAATTAATTATCTCAGCTTTGTGGCTAATAAAGTTAAACAGAATACATTTACTTCTCTTTCCGAATAGGAATCAACTGCGCTCTGCAGTGGCTTGTGGGCTGTGCCTTGTGTATCCAGCCCTCAGTACAAGGGGAAATTGTTCTTTCCATTATGGCTTTATATTGCCAATCTGATAGAATATTTAAACAGATTATCTCAATGCTCTGTTTGTCCCAAACCAATTTTTGCTGTGGCCTATAAAGTGAATCTTCCTTTCAGCGGCTTCTGTGGTACAGGACGTAGTTACACGCATCAACTAGTTCAAAAGACCCATATACAGCATAGATTTAAAGCTGAATAAACCCACAAAACCCTTAGCTAGGACTATAAATGTCACTGTATTTTTATATATGTTGGTTGTTGTTTATTTTAAGAGAACAGGATTACTGCATGCAGCTATAACTGAAAGTCCTTTGATAATTCAGTGGGTATTTTAAACCTAGCAATGATATACTTTTATAAAACCACACATCCCTGTTTTCTGAAGGATGCTAATAAGATGGTTAGCTTTGCTTTCATGCTCGATGTGTTTATGGGTGCTCTTGCCCGGCTAGTTGCATCTCTGAATTTAATGCCCCGCTCTGATTTCATAGTAATTGTCAGGAGTCTTTTTTCTTCTTGTATGTCCCCATACACTGTCTGGAGAATGCAGTCTCCTCATTGCTGACCCCATCAGTCTCCTCATAGTGCTTGTAAAGAAAATGCTCTCCACCAAGGACAAAGATGTTTTTAAACAAGCCAATCTGATATAAAACATAGTTTGCTTAACCCAGAGGTGACCAAGAAGTGATTGCTGGCTGACTGTGCCCAGCCTTGAGCTGCTGTGTATGGCTGCCCTTCTCAAAGGCTGCACATGCTGTCGTGCTGTGCTCTTCATTATCTGAACAGCATCTGCAGTTCCCTTCTCTGTTACAGATGCCGCAGTCTGCTTAGTTTTGTGCAAATGACACACTGCCCTTATACTCCCATGAGTTGTTTCTGCAGCTGCTTAGCCAGCTAATGTCTCCACTGTCCTGCTCAAGGCTCATCTTGCTCCTCACCCTGGACACACCAGTGAGCGAGTACCACAGGCCTGGCTGCCATGCAAGCATCTTGGGCATCCTCTCTCTTCACTGCAGGTTGAGTCCCAGCACTGAGACTGCTCCTTAAAAGCCAGTATTTCCCATTTCATGGCTTTCTACCTGACGTGTCCCATTAATAAAAAGGGGTTGCTTTTTGACTCATCAGTAAGTTTCAGCATTGTGTTTCTGAGCAGAGAGGTGCAATGTGTGTGCAGTAAGGGTTGTTTGTTCCACATCGTGGTGGCATGCAGCAGGGATCTCAGCTGAGTTATTTTTTCTAGTCTACTAAGCTGTCAGGCAATGCATTCTGTCTTCCTAGCTAGTGTGTTCATAAGACCAATTATATATATAAAAAAATAAAGTTAGAAACCCATCTGTGCATGGCTTTCTTTAATCTTAAATCTTCACTAGCTAGAGGGAGAATGCTGGGTGAAAGTTCTAAATAATATTTACAAAATAGTAACAATCGTAGTAACCAATAGTATTATTTGGCTCTTGATTTAAGTTGTATATACAGACCATGTAACCTGTGTCGGCATCTACTGAAATAAGTCCACTTCTCTGTGTTGGCTTGTCTTTCAGCCTTTTAAATCAGCTTACTTTATACCTTAGAGAATAGTTTTATTTCTATATATATCCTCTCTTCTATTGGCTACCCCAGATAATCCTGTGATCAGCCATGCAGCAGTGTCACTTGAGTAGAATATGGAACGATGCTGATCGTTTTCTCGTAGGCTGTCATACTAGCCCAGAAATAGCATCTGTCTACAATGGGAGAAGCTCTATTAACATTTACAACTGTTCCACTTCCCGACCCCTGAGAATTGCTCTGTGGTAGATAGGCAATACTTTGTAACACATTTCTTTGCACTCAGTATTTTGGAGTTTGATTCTGAAATATAAAGGCTCCTAATCCTGATCTTCTCTGGGATACACTGCTCTGCTCTTAGCAAGTGGTGCAGTGAATAGGATTAGCATTTCAACAGCTTCTTTTTTTAACTGTGAGCAATAAACTAAAATAATAGGGCCTGATTCAGAGCTTTCTGAAGTCAGCAGTAATACTGCGGCTGGTGTGTGTTGGCTTTGGGTCAGGCCCATAAGAATGGGAAATTCAGTGCTTCCTTGGAAAGGAAGGAGAATGTGTGAATTTTAGAGTTCCTACTCCTTTGGGGTCGGTCCACACCAAGCTGAAATCCATGGATTTACAAGCCAACAAACACAACTGTAAATTTCACTGCAGGTGAAAAGAAAATGTATTCCTAGCCACGCAGTTAAAACTTGTGTGTTTTAATGATGTCAAGGGCACTTAGGACACACGTAAACAAGTAATCATCAGAGGTGTTTCTGCCACTGTTTGGTTTTTCTTCCCTTGGATGTGTGGAAGTACAGCCTGTCATCGGGGCAAAGCATGGCTTGGGCACTTGGGGAGAAGAGCTGTTGGGCTGGGAGAGCTTGGAGCAACTGCCTGCTCTGAACATAGCCCTTCAAATTCATTAGCTACAGGCCCATGGGCAAGAGCCAGCTGTGAGCATCTGGCCTCCAGAGCTCAGCACGTGATGTTATAGGCTTGTATGCTTTGACTAAAAGCATTTGGGGGATTTACTGTGCCTGCACCGTGCAGGCATGGTACCCTCTACCAAGTACAGCCTGTTCCTGATCAACAGCTCTTGAGAAGGTCCTGGACTCCCAGTTTTTTACCAGCCTGTTTATGATAGAGGTGATACCTTGAGCCTACTTACTGGGGTTTTGCTGTTCCTTGCACATGCTCAGGATTTCTGAACCTCAGGTTTCCACAGTGCTTTTCAAAAGCACAACAACAGTGGCAATCTTGCAACTTTTTACAGATATCCTTCTAACACAGTTTTACTAGGTGCCGTCTCCCTGTTTCTTACACACTGTGCATGTATTTTGAGCTGTGGCTGGTACTTAAATGGGAAGTCAATACATTACTTGCAAATCAAAATGCTTAGAGGGGTGGGTCAAATCTCATGTGCATTTGAATCTCAGTGTATTTTCATCCTACATTACTAGAAGCTCTGGCATTGTGACCTGTGGTGATGTGTCCTTTCCAAAATGCTCCTCACCTTGGAGCAGGGTGGTGAGTGGTCTAAAGTACTGTTTTTCAAATGGCTGAGCTGGGCCTCTCTGGGAGTCAGCAGAAGGGTACTGGTCCAGGCGGGGAATGCGTTGCAGCAGTGACAGTTGTACCATGTCCTGCAGCTCTTTATCTTGAGCACAGGTTTGTGATTGCTACGATCTGGACAGGATCGCGAGCAACCTTCACGGCTCAAGTAGTCCTTGGCTCCCAGCAGGGATATTTAGAGGGTGTAGTTCCTCATAGCAACAAAGTACTTAATGACATTTAACTGATTCACCCTTGCAGGTCGACAAGAAGCATTGTCTTCGTTTTGCAAATGGGAAAACAAGAAAGCTTGAGAGATGGGCCCCCGTGGGCCCAGGTTTGTGCTGATTCTAGAACTTTGTTCCCAGCTCTGGGTCTAGTGGGCTGAAGAGAAGTGCTTCACTGTTACCCTTCAGGTCATGGGAATTGTCTGGGAGAGACAAGCAGGAGTCTTCAGGGCTTTAGAAAGGGCTGCGGGTGTATTCCTCTCAGATTTGCCTAGACAAAGTAGTTCCAAAGGCATCTGTGTCCCCAGGCTGGGTGTTGTTGTGGTGTGCAGTGCTCAGGCTCCAAGGAGAGGTTCCTGCCAAGCAGTGGTGTGCAGAGCAATGCCACAAAGTGTCCAAGGACATCTAGGCAGTGGTAGATTCACAGCTTCCTCTTCTCCCCTTGGATGCAACTGCCCCTCTCCTGTGGGGCCAGACTGGGCAGTGAGAGGCAGGTGGAAGAGGGACGATTTGCATCTCTGGGTTATGTGCCAGGATCCAGAATATTTTGCCAGCCATTTTAGAGAGGTCTGAGCGGTGACACTGACAAAAGCTTGGGTGTGCTGC
Source organism: Chaetura pelagica (assembly GCF_000747805.2). Taxonomy (NCBI): domain Eukaryota; kingdom Metazoa; phylum Chordata; class Aves; order Apodiformes; family Apodidae; genus Chaetura; species Chaetura pelagica. Next base: position 4,649,752 of record NW_009953651.1, on the reverse strand, counting down.
TGCAATGTGCATGGTCGTAAACAAGCTGACCTGCATATTCTGTTTCCTAATCCTGAGTGATACTGTCAGCTCAGAGAGCTGAGCATGGCTAATGACCAAAATCCACTGTGCTTTTCTTAGTGAGGATGTATGATGATCTGAGATAGTGAAGTGCTACATCCTGAGAATCAGAACTGCACGTGCCCCATGGGTCTAACATGTTGGAGACAGATAAAGGGGTTTGAGATGATCGGGGAGTTACTATGAAAAGAACTGATGTCAGGTACACAGTAACCTGCAGTTAACTAGGAGGGGAATTAATTTAATGGGGTTTTCCCTCTGATAAAGCTAATGAAGAGCTCACAAGGACTTGGTTTGCAGCTTCTACATGATATCCACAGGCACTGTCTTCCTGGCATGGGGAATGTCAAACATCTGTGTGACAGGAGCAATGCAGCCAGTGATGCACCCCATTGAGTGACATTTGTGCTGAGACCTCATTGATACTCTCTGAGATGAAGGAGAATTGGAGCGAGGGGGAGGAGTAGAAGAGGAAATGGGAATACAAACTGCAGGGAAGAGTTCAAGGGGTTCCTGGGATCCACTGCAACACAGAACTCATTTCAAGGGAGGAGGGCATGGCATGGTGGGGGGATGGAGTCAGAAGGGGGAAATAACAACTATGATCTCTCTTCTGGATTTAGGGTTTACTGTCAATCCTGCGTAAACTGAAAAGCACCCCAGACCAGGAGGTGAGAATCCTCCTCTTGGGACTGGATAATGCAGGCAAGACCACACTCCTGAAGCAGTTGGCATCTGAGGACATCAGCCACATCACACCAACACAGGTGAGGAAGGCCTTCCCCTGCTTGAGGCAGTTCTTTTTGTCCCATCTGCCTTATTATACAAAGCATTAGTAATTCAGCAGAGTATTTCAGTAAAAGGGGGAGCGACTGGAGCCTGGTGCACCATTAAGTTTGTGTGTTATCTGCATAAGAGGAGGGTCCCTGAAGGAACCAGAGAACATCAGGCCAGATCTATCAGGTAGTGCTAATATGGATGAGTGCTGTGGGTTTCTGCAGAAGGCTTTTGGGTCTTGCTAGGATTGCATGGATGAGACTTCGTTCCTGTTTTCCTTGCCAAACAGGAGACATACAGTGATGCTACAGCACTAAGCAAGCCCTTGTCTCCTTGCATCTTTCACCTAGCCAGCTATAAGGGTCCTGCATATTCTAGCACTTCCTCTCAGATGCCTCTGGTGGCCTTTCTTAGAGCCTCAGGGCTGGGGAGAGGGATGTCGCCTATCAGAAGCACTGCAGTTTCACTCCTGTGTTGACCAGAGGAGGTTGCTAGAGAGCTATGGGAGATGCTTCCCCCACCTCATAGCTGCTTCCCAAAGCTCCCAGCCCCAGCACCCCGATTCCAAGCCCCAGTCCCCCGGGTGGTGTGGCAGCACATTGCCAGCCCACACCACATCCTGTTTTTCTACTTGAATGCCCTTTCAATTGGTGCTCTAATTGATGAAATGGACCCTTCAGACATGCAGCTGTTGCTCTTTTAAGCCCGGCATTAGCTGTGTTATGTTGAACTGAACTGAGACCTCTGGCTTCATTTTAGCTGGGACTCTGCTCAGCTTTCACAGGCTCACTCCTGCTTCTCACAGTGCCCTTGTTTTCTCTTTATCTGCAGCTTTCCCACTTCTTACCGCACCCACCCTGCTGAGCCCTCCCAGGGCACTAACTGCATTGTGTGTTTCCATAGCCATGACAGTGTCAGCCCTTGACCCAAGAACTGATGGCTTGGTGGCTGTGTTCACTTTCACCATCACCTCTCCCACAGCTGATCCATCTTTGTGGCTTCCCAGCCCATCTTGCTGCACATTGCAGTCATGGGATATATAAGGTGTTAATGTCTGCATATGAACATGCTCCAGCCATTTAGATTAATGCTCTATGTGGCTTTGTTTCTGCTCTTTCCAGGGCTTTAACATCAAAAGTGTACAGTCTCAAGGCTTCAAGCTGAATGTATGGGACATAGGCGGACAGAGGAAGATCAGGCCATACTGGAGGAACTATTTTGAAAACACTGATATCCTTGTGAGTATTGGCTGCAGTTGAATGCTGTGTTCATGCAATGGCTTTCCAAGGTCTCAGCCAGAAATTCAGGAACAAGTAATGTAATGTCCCAGTTCTCAGCAACACCATGGCCATTGTAACAGGAGTTATTCTGAGTGAAATGGCAAGACTGGTTGGGTGCAGCAAGAAAAATACAGTGATGTTTGTAGAAATGATTCAGTTGTATGTTTTTACTTTCACAGGATGGTGCTAGTTATAACCAGTTCCTTTCCTCTCATCTCAGTCTCTTTCAAATAAAAGAACATTAATAACTCGTAGTTTGCCCATCTATAGCTCCTTTCACTGGGGACTCTAGAGCCCTGCTGGGTATTAGTGAATTAAGCATCATGTGTAGAGGAAGGTCAGTATGGTGCCTTTGTTTTATAGCTGGGGAAACTAAGGCACAGTAGAATTAAATGCTGTGTTTGACATCAGGAAAGCTTCTGGCTAAGGGACACAGACCCCTTGTCTTTTCCCTTGGTCCTTTAATCGTAAGACTGTCCTTTAATGTTTTTGACATCATAGCTGCAATTATCTCACAATTAGCTACAGATGGCTATAGTTATATTTACAGTGCAGGACCTTTGTGTTTGCATGCCAGAGCACGTTACCCGGGAGCCCTCCAATTGCTGTCCTGACTAGTTTCAAAGAGCACCTCTAACATGCAGCCATGTGTGCCAGGATGAAGGCAGGCTGGGGGCTCCAGCCCTCTCCCTACCTCTAGTAATGTTGTCTTTGGAAAAAGAAAAGGCTATTCTAAGCAAGGTCTGCTGGGCTCCCATGGGAAAGTGGGAAGCTCTTTCAGAAAGACAACTCTTCTCCCTCCCATCACACGCACATACTCACTGTCTCAGGAGCTTTGGTGCAGTTCCACAACTCAGCTCGGTGCAGCTAGGAGTAGGACTCTCTGCTCCAAGGCTCAAGTCAGGGTCCCAAAGGGCCTGGCTGTGCCTGTAGGTTTAGAAAGCGTTGTACAAATTAAGACATTATTTAAATGGGACTGATAAACCCTCAGTAATCTCTTATGCAGATCCCCCTTTTTCAGCCCTAATTTGGAATCTGATGTTTGAGGGCAGCCCCTACAGAATAAATCTGGTTGGTTGCTTTTACAAAGAATAATGGTGAGATCTTCCTAGTGGAAAGATCTGAGTTTGAGAAACTAGCAGGACAAACTTCATGTGCTCCTCTGTGACCACTGAGAAGGCAGATATGCCATGGCTATGAGGTGACTGTGGTTACTGAGTCCAAGCTCTGCAGCTTGTGGGGGGGTGAGGCAGTACATGTGCAGATCAAAGACAACACTGCAAAGCAGCAAGTAGGGGACCTTTGGCAGGTGCTCAGGCTGCAGACTGTGCAACCACAGAACTCTGCAAGACTGCTGGAAAAGACGGAGCAACACCGGCATGTGCGTTCCCCCCTTCCCAGTGTGTGCTGCATGGGAGGTGCAGAAATAAAGGTGAATTTGAAGACTGCAGGAGATTAAAGAAGGTTTTTTCCCTGCCTTCCTCTCACCCCGAGTAAAGCAACATACAGAAAAAACCTTTCTTTTCATATGAGTAAGAAAACAGGCAGATAGAGGCAGCATCAGTTTGGAGGAAGCAGCAGTGTGAATTCAGAGGGAATAACTGGAGTGCACATGGACCTACTCTGCTCTGAGCTGATACCCAGTCCCTGACTGGGAGCTGTTGTCATGTTATCACAGGGCTTTGCTATGTCCATACACACCAAAACTGGAATCGAGTATATTCTGATGCCCCTGTCTCTTCTGCCAGCCCCCACCCCCCTTTTAGCCAGTAATTTTACTCTATGACTAACTTGGTGCAGGTTGTGCCTCTGTAAATTGAGCCAAGTAATCCTTCATGTTATTTCTTCATCCAGTCTCACTACTTGCAAATTCTGCCCAGCCCACTTACTCCAGGTTTTGTTTCAGCCTGTTGCTCAAAGGAGGCACTCAGATTTATGGGAATTTCTTTCACAAGCTTCATTTCTCCAACGTGCACTCAATGGCTGTTCAAACTGGCAAACTGTGCTACTGAGCACCACAGCCAGAAACAGGCTCTTGTGTGGCCCTGACTGTAGAAGGAAGGTGGAGACAAAATGCTGCTATTCCCAGGACCCCTTGCTTCTGTCCTTTCCTAAACTATACTGCATAAAGCAGAAAGGACCCTCTAAAGGGTTTTAAAAAGCAGGAAGTGATTACAAATTCAAATCCGTGCAGGTGCCTTTCAATGAGAGTTTGGTCTTGCATCACACACCTGTGATATTTGGAAGCTTAACCCAGGCAAATAAGGTGTGGATATCTGGCTGATTGCATATTCAGACAGGCACCTGCAGCTATTTGGCACAGTGCTTTCTGGTTTGGAAGTAGGCACTCTGCACATACTTTACCTTCTCTGTGCTCTGCTTTTGTGGCTTTTGCCCCAAGCACTGTTGTCTACGAGTGGTGCAGGAGAAAGCCTGGCTGGTTGGGACTTGGAGCTCTCCCTTGCCAGCTAGAGAAGCACCGTAATGTGAGAGGTGCTGCCTTTCAGTTGAGAAGTAGCACTTGACTGTTGCGTTCATGTGTTGCTGAGCTTCCCCAGAGATGTCGTGAAGGTGGACAGATGACAGTCCATTTTCACCCAGAGCACAACTGCCAGCCCTGCAGCTTCTTCCTTTCTTTTGGTCTGTGTTTCTGACCCTAAATGGGATATACAGGGGTGGATGCATGGGAGGGGCAGAGAAGTGCAGGTGCTGGTGATCACACTGTGGGGAGAGGCTGTATGTTACACTGTGCCACAGGCCTTCCCCATCACATGACACCAAGTGTATGCACTGCTGATGTGTCCCCATGCAGCTGCGTCCAGCCCTGCCGCGTGTCCCCCAGCCTCTGTCAGTGTGCATCAGCCCGGCCTTGGGAGCACCACAGGCCCCAAGTCATCAGCAGAGAGGTCTGCAAGGTTGCTGGGTGACATCCTCAGGCCTGGCATACAGATTCTCCTGCTGCGTGTTTGGTCCCATTTCAAACTCTTAACACTGCTCATTAAGGGAGTGCCTGCAGTATGATAGATATTGCTCTTGGAGATCTTCCCTCCCCCAACTCTTTGGTCAAAATTATCCTGAAAGTGTGGAGTTTTATGCTGAGACTGCCTGCAAGGATGCCATTTATCTTGATGGCGGGGTGCTGTGCTCATCTATTCCCTGAAAACCAGGCTGACACTTGCTCCCTGCAAGCCACCAAAGAGCATGCAGATGACATGCTTGCAGCTTCAATCACCGCTGATGGGTAGTGGCAGGGACTGGAAGCAAAATGCTCAGTGTTTGTCACCAGTTCTGTCCCTGTGTGCTGTCCCAGCACCCTTTGCCTTCAAAAACCTTTCCATACCAAGTAATGAAAAAGGGGTGCCATGCTATTCTTGCCTGAGTGTAACACTGATGTTCCAATACATGCATCTGTCCCCTGAGGACCACTGTGTGCCGTGTTGGCTTATTGAGGACGTGATGCGTCCTGCTAGGGGCAGCGTGGTGTAGTTGCACCAGTGCAGTGCTTGTGCACTGTTTGCTAGGGTGAAAGACCATGTCTGGCTCCCCAGGTTTTGCCCTCCTGTGCTCAGCTTCAGCTCGCAAGCCAGTCCTTTGAAAAGACACTGGGCTGCCTCCCGCTCTTTTCAGATAATAGGTGCTATGGAGATGGTGAAATTATCCCTACTACTGCCCCCAGCTTCTTTCTGATCCTACCCATGTGGCTGTCCCCAGCTTTAAGAGAGGTTCTCCTTTCAGAACGTCATGAAGTTTTGGCAACATTTGACATAAATAATACTGGGGATCTTTGTGCACAAAATAGCATAATTAATAGGCTCAGCTCACTTAAGCACGTGATACTGTAGAAGAGTGTCTGCTGGGGAGAGTAACTTTTTCCTCTAATTTCTTTTTCAGATCTATGTCATTGACAGTGCAGATAGGAAGAGGTTTGAAGAAACAGGTCAGGTAAGTTACTTATGCCCAGCCTCCTTTGAAGTAACTCAGTGCTTCTGAGTGCCCCTTGTTCGCAAAAGTTAGGAAGATGATTTTGCTGTTTATGAGGGAAATTTGCATTTCAAGAGATTTGCCTTTCAACATCAATGCAGATTATTTTGGTAGATGTGAAACAAGGAAAATAGGTAGCCTATTTCTGTTTAAATAGAATGGTTTTCATTGAAGTTATACAATAATAGCAAATGGGCCCTAATACTGAAAGCAAAAACTTTTCTCACTCCTTTAAACCTTGCCAAACCAAGACCCTGAGGAATCCTATTTTCTTATTTATGAAGTTGAAATGGAAATCATATTGACTTGATTGTCTTTTGGATGTAATTGAAAAAAAACAACAACAAAACTAAGAACATTGTAAGTAGGACTGGCCAGAAAATAAGATTTCCGTTCTGCAAAGTTTCAAAGTTTTGTAACATTCTGTTGTTTTAGGATGGAACAAAAATAGGACTTTTGAACTATCTCGTGTAAAATTCAGAAGGTGACAGTGTCCCAAAATAGCTAGCAACCAATTTACCCCCTAGAAGTGGGAGATTTAGTTTAAAGCTCTCCGTTCTGTCTGATTTGAAGGAGGCATTTGGTATTTTGTTTCTCAAGTATCAGGGACACACCCTAACAGTGGAACTGTTGGTTGTTCTAGGGGTGGGACGTATCTTTCCCTGTTGGATCAACCTCATTTATATCAGCAATTAAATATTCAGTGGGCAAAAGAGAGGGAGAGGAAGGAGAATCTCAGAGCACTTGCCTGAGTCATGCAGAGTCAGCCTGGACCCCTCATATTTCTGCAAACACTTTTGGTTTCAATAAATCAGCCGTGTTAGATGAAAGACCTATTTTGTTGAAAAATTCCCAGCCAACTCTGTTTATAACTCCATTCTCTCATCCTGGTTTCCAAACCAAACATTGCTTTTGGGGGGATGGAGTCAGATTTCCTCTGCAGTGTAGCATCTCCGTGACTGCACTCATTTAATCCAAAAGTTTCTAGCCCATCAGTGAAAGATGTTAAGACAGTATCTGAGAGCATGAGACTGTTCCAGCTAAATAAGGAGCCCACAGAAATCTCATGTACTCATCTATCTGCAATGCCAGCAATCCCTACATTTTAAGTTCTCCTGTTTGTCATGTGCTCACACAGGGAAGTGACTTGAGACTTTGCTTGTTTCATATGAAGCCACTGCATAACCCTAGACATGAAGTATTGCACCAGTTGTTGTACCACTGCAGATTCAAATTTGAGCTATCAAAAGAATCTATTTGAGTTCGTTTTGTACGAACAAACCCATTTCTCAGGATGCCTCCCAATGTGTGCAGTGCATATGGAGCCAAAATCCAGCTAGCAAAGCTGATCTAGCTTGTCTTCAGCTAGCCAATGCCTTCAAAAGCATCAGCACTTTCTTGAGGCAGGAAGATTTCAGTTTCTGGGGGAAAAAAAAAATGCCTCTTCCACTCAAATTGCAATGTATAAAAGTTGGAACAAAACCCTGAAACTCATTATTATCAAAGATATCAGTGCTGGTGTCACTGGCTGCTCAGGTACAAATGCCAGTAAGAAAATAACTGAAGACAATGCTCATACTGCCAATGTATGTGTTTTTTGCTGCTTCATCAAGTTTGCTCTCCTGGGAGCAGGGATTGGTAAAACACAGAGTTGTAGCCTTTAAGGCAACTGCTAATTTCAGACCAAGATGAAGACTTTTGTAACCTGTAATTGGAATAAATAGTTTTTGAACTTTGGGCAGAGATGATTGTATACATTTTTGCTTCCTTATAATAAGATCTAGCTTTCACTGGAACACAGTCTTCCAGCATTTGCCCTAAATATATTTCTAATTAGAGACAACCACTGGTAGTTGAAGATTTTCTTCCTTTCCTTCTCTGCATCTCTCCACCACCCAACTCCCTTGCAAATGAAACAGGAGCTGGCTGAGCTTTTGGATGAAGAAAAGCTTAGTGGAGTCCCCGTGCTCATATTCGCTAACAAGCAGGATTTGCTGACAGCTGCCCCTGCCTCGGAGATTGCTGAGGGACTGAACCTACACACAATTCGGGACAGAGTGTGGCAGATCCAGTCTTGTTCAGCGCTTTCGGGAGAGGGAGTACAGGTGAGGCTCTGGAGAAGGCTTGCTGTGGCAGCAGGCCATCTGTAAGAGATTGCTGTCTGTTGATCTGCAGGCTGGGGCTGGACCAGCCATCTCGCAAAGGAGGGTTAGCACAGTGCAGGCTATGGGGCACATGTCTCCTGGCCTGTACAAAGGGAAGGGGAGGCTGTGGGTCCTTGGGATCTGTCCATCCTTGGGAAAGGGGAGAGCGATTGCCTCCCCACCCAGGACACCTTCGCTGGGCCAAATGAAGACATTGATTTATTTTCAAGAAACTGCTGTCAGGTTAATCGTTTTCACAAAACAAGTAGTCTTTTACTATTAACCCCTTTGACTGTTAAAAGCGTGCACTTTGAAAATCTGATTTACATTCAGTACTAATGTCGTTTGGCATTTTGCTCAACCCAGGCACCAGAGAGGAGCCGATCAATTTTTCTCATCCAGAGAAATGCAAGAGTTGCACATGAGGCAAGGACCACTTCTAATGCAGCATATGGGGCAGCAGAAACCCACCCACAGGGGCTGAGCTGTGTTCCTGTGCTGAACTGTAATAGCTGTCTCTTGGGCTCCTGTGCGGTAGCCAGTTCCTGCAGTATAGTGGCTCTTTGTAATGTAAATGGGACCTAGGTTTTTTTATTTCACTCAAGCTTTCCTGAATTAATGGAATATTTGCAGTGCTTGCAATCCAAGCAGTCAGGAGTACTCCCTTCACTGATACTTAAAGAAACAAAATGGTAATGACATTTATCTTCACTGTAGTTTCAGTAAAACTTAATTGCAGATGCTGTTCAGAGTAGTCAGCTCTCAAGCTGAGTGTGAAGAGTTGCAGAAGACCACAATACTGAGTGGGCAGTAAAATGGCAGATGAAATTCAGTGTTGACAAGTGCAGAATAATGCAAATGAGTAACAGTCCTAACTATACGTATATGATGATGGACTCAAAATTAGTTGCCAAGGACAGAGTTTGGAATAGCAGCTTGGTGCTCATCAAAAGACATGGCTAGACCATATCCTGAACATGACATTCATTTCTGCCTCTACCCCATAAAAGATTTTCGTAACAGCAGAGTCATTGTGTCCAACAAAAAATGGGTTGAAGTGTCTTTCAGAAGATCTTTAGACCAACCTCATGTTTAAAGCAGGGACAACAGCAAATCGAGAGGAAGTTGCTGGGGGCCTTTCCCAATCAAGTTATAAGTATCTCCAGGCATGGAGATTCCACAGCCTCTGTAGGTAACCTCTTCTAGCGCTTAACTACCCTCATCAGAAAAAATAAATAAATCCATATATCTGTTCAGAATTAGAAGAGATTTCAGAGTCCTCTAGAGAATGATCAGAAGCATAGAGTATGGCATCTATATACAAAGATAGTAAATAAATTAGGATTTGCAGCTTGGGAGAGAGAGGACAGAGAGTGGGAAAGTCTTCAGGATTTATGAACTAAGGTATAAAAATGTTAGACTATATGCTATTTTTCACATTGCTAGAGGAAGAGCATTCCTAACGAAATAATCAGACAACAGCTTAAAAGAAATAAAAATAAAGTGCTTCTTTGCAAGTTGTGTAATTAAATTGTGAATCTTATTCTAAGTGAATTTCTGAAGAAGAGATCCACAGGCAATCACTGGCCACTAAGATTGGGAGGCCACTTTTGAATGGGGAACAGCTTGAGCCACGGACTGGGAGGGAGGAAAAGAGCAAGGGAGATCCTGTTCCTACATGTTCTTTCCCTTGGCATCCAGAACAGGGATGCTGGCCTGGATGGACCATTGGCCTGACCCAATACAGCAGTTCTTCTGATTTAAAATTCTTTAGCTAATGCTTAGACCTAAATGTAGTAAGTGGTGTCCTCCAAAGGACCTTTAATCCAAAGGGCCTTTATTAAGATAGAAATTCAGCTGTGTTGCAGTCAGTCTGGGGAAAGGCTTCAACTCTAATATTTATTTTGAAGTGGTGGTGGCAGGGGGAAAGGCATTCCACAATGGCAGGGTATATTCAGGTCCAAAGAAATGTGATCAAGAAAGTGAGGCTGTGATTCACAGGGTTGCAGGCAGGCAAAGGTCACCTTCTTGCCTGCTCCAGGCCCTTCTCTAGTTTATGGAAGTCCAGGTGAGCTGTCCAGCTGCAAAGGGGTGCTAAAGTGGCAGATGAAATTCTGGGATGTGTGTTGGATGTGGAAGAACTAAGCTATAGAAAAAGTGGCACTTCTTGTTTGTGAGCTTTGAAAAATGCCTCCTTGTCAAGCTGATCTGTGGGCTCTGTGGAGAGGGCTGCACACTTCTTTGTTGATGGCACCTTCTTCCTGTGCCCTCTCCTTGAAGTACAGTGCATCCCTATACATTCAATAGAGTAAAATAAATAGCCCAGTACCCTCTGCCAGGGAAATGAAATCTGCTTCTGCATTCACTTCCAGAAAACAGAAGACAAGAGCTAAAAAAAGTATTTGCAGGCCTATACATTTTTTTCATCATTTGCTTATCTAGACAAATTAATTTAGATGCAGGCCAGATAGTACCCCACTTTGTTGTCTGCAGTCTCATTGCCCTAAATACTGCAGCTTATTCCATAAATTATTATTGCAGAAAGGTCAGGAAGTCGCAAACTCTCTACAGCTTACAAAAAAGGAGACCTTACTTTCCTCTTCTTCCATAATTCCAACCCTGTCAAATCAGACAACAAGAATGTCAAGCTCTCCCTTTCCTTGGAAATGCATTGAACAAATGCATTTCCAAGAAGAGGTCAACATGCTCGAAATGTATGGGAATCAAAGAAGAACTTGTTCAAAAAGCGAGATTAAGAAAGATGGGTTTGAGAACTGTGGTACACAGTATCTCTACCCATGGACCTGAACAGGAGCTCTCTTGGTAGTTAAATCTCAGGTCACTGCTTTAAGGACTTCTTTAAGAAATGACAATGAGTGACAGGAAAATAAATGAAGATGTAGAAGCATCAGGTATTCAGAATGAAAGCCAAGGGGTGAGCACGCCAACTGTTGCTGCTGATGGAATCTGTTAGCTAGAGAAACATTGGAGACATTGCTGATGGATTTTGCAAGGAAGAGTGGTGACATATCTAGTGCTGAGTACATGCAGGAACCAAGTTCATAGGGGAAGATTTTTGTGATAGCTTGAAGGAAGAGCAATGAGCAAGGATAAATAATGCCAATACAAGAAGGAGAAATAGTTTGAAGGTCATTTAATTAGTTTAGCTGCTGTTACCACAGTGTACGGAATTGGGTAGTTAAGACTGGGGATTTCAAGGTTAATGAGATTAGATTATGGTTAATAGAATGATATAAATTTAGAGAATTTAACTATTATTTGAAATGGGTTATTTAATAAAACTGTTAATTAAGGAGGGAATCCATATTGTCATCTTTTAAAATTAACCATTGGAGACTCTGAAAGAGGGGCCCAGCAATGTCCTGGGCAGGCTCAGAAGAAAGGTGACTGGGTTAACTGGAAAATCCATGGAGTGTCCTCTGGGTGCCAGCTGGTAGCCCCCGTTATGCCAACTAAAGATCTTATTACCTCCTGACTGTAACCATGGGCAGCACTCATCTTGTTAATCAGACTTCACGGTGCTGTTGAGGGAGGAGTGGCATCCCTCATGCTTAGAGACTTTTTCAAGCAAAATGCCTGCTTGGGCCTGGCTTGATCATTCAACCCTAGTTAGGAGAGCAGGAAGGCCTTTTCTCCCTGCCACAGCCATTTGGGCTCTGCCTCTGGAGCAGAATCCTGCACCATCTTACACCACCACGCTTGCACAGGGTCTGGCAAGCAAGGGAAGTGATGGCCAATGTCAGCAGAGAAACATAAGGGAATTGTTGCCTCACAACAGCTCTCTGGTGCCACGTAGGCTCTCTTGGGGTTGTGTTTTGTGACCAGATCTCCAACTGTAGTCCTTGGCATGCAAAAGCTATGTATGGTCCACCCTGGCCAGACAAGGTTGGGTAAAATAGGCAGGACTCCACTGCTTTGCAGCCTGTCCTCTCACTGGAGGTGTTATTTAGGGAACAGGGTGTCTATTAAACATGACTCAAGGCTTTGGAGCAGTCTGTGCTCTGCAGCTTGTTTCTTGTCTGTAGCAAGAGTCTCCGGTCAAGGCAGCAGGAGCTCAGCCTGCCCCGAGGAATTGTCCTCCAGAACGATGCTGCAGTGTATTGTGTCCAGAGTCTCCCAAGCATAATGGCCCCCCAGAGACCATTAAAAGCCAGTGGATCTGAGAGTAGCCACTAAACTTCTCTAATTTATGCCAGTGCTGGGCTGGCCCAAAGGACTGTGGGAAGAGCCAAACTGCCTTCTCCTCCCTGGCTGTTTGAACCCAGTTGAGAATGAAGCCCAAGACCTAAGTTACGCCAATGCTGCAATTCAGCACTTTTGTAAGGGCAAAATTCAGAACAGGACACCGCCCCACACACACCCCTGGATGTTGTACCCTCAGAGTTAGGTTTTGTCTTAAATACGTGTTATGCAGGCTAGATGGGGATCTTCCACATCTTAACAAGGTTCTGGGGCTACTTGTAAATGTGATTTAAAACCAGTTTCCATTACTGCAGGTCTCTTGGGACAGGCAGAGCTGGGGCTTGTTGAAGAAAAGCAGTCATGTTTGCAGATTACAGGGAAAAGTCTTGATTTTTAAGTAGGGTAAGGAGGGAGTCTATGGCACTGCATCAGGGATACAAGGTCTCAGAGGACAAAAGAAAAGCTTGCACCCAGGCGAAAAACAATGGATGAGGTACTTGTGGGAGCCTGTAAAAGCCAGCCTGTATGATGACTGGAGGTGCAGAGAAGTGACAGATAATAAAGGCACAGTCTTAGCTGTGGAGTGGGAGAAGAAAGTGACGGTTAAAATAACACATAGCAAAAATGCTAGAGATGGAGAATTTTGCACTTCCCTGACCCAATTTGTTATGGCAGACAGAGGATTACATGAAAGGATTAAGCTTTGCTGTCCTTAAGGTCACGCTAGGGGTCATAAGTTTGTGCCCTTGCCTGATCCCTGTCTTGCAGGGGAGCAGAAATCAGGAGGCTTTTTATGGGGTGGAAGACTTGTTCACTGTGTTTGAAGTCAGATTACTTCACTCTCATAGCCACAAAGCTGATAATACAGAGAATAAGCAAGCAGTGGGCTAATCTCAAGGAGAATTTTTTATTTCTCCCAGGGAAGGCTCTACCAGTCCTTTCCCAAAGGGGTTAGAGTACAACTCCCTTGGCACAATAGCAGCTGTGACTGCAGCAAGGCAGGGTTGTGCTGAGCAGCATTTCACTGCAGAGAGCATTATCCTCCTCCCTGGAGTTCTCTCTCTTTGCTTGGTAGAGTTTACTAACTGCTTGTTATGGAGCTAAGAGAGGCAAAACTGAAAGATCTGAAAACTTTCCCTGGCTAAGTTTTCCCAGGGTTGACTTGGGGCTGGAATACTAATACTGTATCCATCTCCATCCCCAGAGCATCTGTCAGTGTCTCTGTGTCTCAACAAAGCAGTGCAAGAATATCTATCAAGATCTAAGTATTACAGTAGGGATTGTACTTTCTGCACAGAGCTGTCTTTTAAGCATGCAGATACATGCAGGGACAGGGTGTGTAGGGACAACGGATAACATTTGACTCCTTGTGGACTTCACTCTTTTAACCACCATTTCCTCCTTACCATGTGCCTCCCCCATAGCAGCTCTCTGTGTTTGTAGCAGCTTCCCCAGATCCCTCCATCCTTCAAACCATAGGGAAAAAAAACAACTGCAAACATACCTTCTAGTTTCTTTTGCTTTCCATTGCATTTGCTGTTCTCCACAGCGTTTGGGGACACTGCAGAACACATGCCTCCTGAAGAAGTTGCACCAGAAGCTATGGGTGTAGTTGCAGTGTAGCTGAAGATGAGGAAGGTGTCTTAGAGCTAGCTCTGTGGTACAAGACACCTAGAGCTGAGCACGTTCCTTTTCACTTTCTCACTGTCAGGCAAGGAGATACCTGCAATTAAATGTGATTTTTTCTGAAAATTAACTCATGCCAGAAGAGAGTTTTTAAAATCTATTCCTGCTTTAAAAGTTCAGTGACCTACTTACGTATTTCAAGCCTGTTTGGAGTTCACCTTTCCTCTTGCATTTTGCTATGTCATTCTTTTGCCCTCGTTACATGCTTGATGCAGCCAGTCTCCCAGCCATGGTAAATCCCATCATAAACTGCTTTATGACCCTCGCTGCACTGGTGCTGAAACTGTCTGTATCTTT
>NW_009953651.1:4625593-4634784 GCF_000747805.2 Chaetura pelagica | reverse complement strand
AGAGTTTTAATCACTGTGAATTCAGGTTGTGGTCAGATTAGGTAGAAGATAGGATGCATGTTTGTTGTTTTGCAGCGATGTATTGTTTCTGAGATTACTGTGCTGAATAGCAGAGGGTGTCAGCTGATATTTATTACTTTAAGCTGTCTCAGCTGTTCTGGTTCAGCAAATAAACCTGCATTCAAAATGAATGAGGAGCTCTGCTTGCCTTGTATGCCATGATGTGTGCAAATGTGATTATTGCTTCCGAGGCAGGGGAAGCTGAAATAATTGTGGGAGCATTTCTATTTATTTATTTATTTTTACCCTTTGCAGGCAATCATGCAGATTTCTAAAGCACACAATCAAGCTGAAGGCTTGACACCTCTCCTAGCCCCATTGTTAAGCCCTGGCATTCCTCATGCTGGGAATGGCTCTCTCCCTCTCTCTCTAAAGTGATAAGCTTTAAACCACGCTATTGATTGCTTAAGGCATTACATGTTTTACACCTAGGTTATCAGTGTTATTGAAAGAGGAAGACACAAAGCTACTGGGCCTTAAAATGAATCTACCTCTCGTATTTTCCCATTTGCTCTGAGGATTTCAGACAATTTGTTTTACACTGATCTCTGCTGTGGAGATAAATAAATGAAACTGGAGACATCAACCCTCCCCAAGGTTAGAGTTAGGAGTGTTATTAGTGTAGGGCCTCATGTGCACCCCAGCACAAGCTGGGCTTGCTTATTCTTTATTTAACACAGCAACAAGGGCTCATTTCAGAAGTTGGTGCTCCCCTTCAGATAAGAAGTGTCACATAGCGCAGCTATCAAGGTGAATTGGTATTTTCAAGTGAGAACCTCTCTGCTTCTGATTAAGCCCTGAGGACTCCATCTCCTCTCTCTTAACTCTTTAGCTCCCCTCCAACACAGCCACCACCTTTGTGGCTGAGGGGTGACATGGAAGCATGGCAGTGGGTCTCAGCTCACCCCAAGGGCCTGCTGAGCTGTGCCTTTGGCCATCTGTCCTTGGGGCAGCTGAGGGCCTTGGCAGCCTTTTGGCATTTTGGGGACAATGGCATAGGAAGCCAGTGACACTGCTACCACAGGGCTAGCAGTGATGCTGGCCCAAAGGCTCTAGGCTTTCTTAGGGTCAAACTATAATTTTAACAATCCAAAAATGATCATTGAACATCATACAGTGAAATCCCCTCTCCAGAACTCCAGGGTGACATTTACCCAATTTCCAAGCACAAACATCTGCCACTTCCCTCTCATACCCAAAAACCCTACCTTGCTTTCTTTCTGCCCTGAGCCTCCCTGTCAGCAGAGATACCTTGTAGGCGGGGTAGAGCTAATGGATTTGATGGGACACAAACATGAGGAGATTGTGCATCTTGTGCTCTATTCCACGCATCTCACAACAGCTAACTGTCAGTCACATATAAAATGTCACTTTGCCCTTCAATAGCATATCCCATTCTGGGATCTCAGCAATAAACTCAGGACTCAGGTATTCACAGCACAAGTGTTATCGTTCTGCTTCCAGCGGTCAGAGGTGCCATGCACGCATTTTTACAGAAATACTCTAAAGAGTGTATCATCCTCTAAAAACATGACCACTATTGTTTCTCACTGAGCCTCTGTGGAACCCCTCAAGGCCCATTTTCTGTGGGGCCCTGAGGAACAGGGAGCAAGAGTCCAGATGCACTTATTGCATTGGCTTCCATGGATCTGGATTTGCTGCTTGCTGCTGAGCAGAGAATTAGAGCCATATTCTTATGCAGCTGAGCAGAGAATTAGAGCTGTATTCTTAATAGGGAGCTGACTGTATAACAAACAGCCCCCTAAAACCCATGGCCTCAAAGACAGGATGATTTGCCCAAGGTTACACAAATCATCTGGAGCTGAACCTGGAGCTGAGCCTTCATCTGCCACTGGCATACCTTGACTGCAAAGTGATCCTTCCTCAAAGGACCTACACATAGTGGCGTGATGAGATGATGATACTTTTTATGGTCAGATGAAAGATTTAATAACCTCTTTGTGACAACATCTACCCAGCAATGAAGCACTTGGTTTTTTTACCCGTGGCATTTTTGGACACAGAGGGCAGGTGGGGGGTAGATGAGGAGGCAGAAGATGGTGCTTGCAGAATGGTGGTAGGGTGGGATTTGAGGATTCCTTTTCCCTTTGCTTGACTAATATTGCCTTTCTCTGTCTGAAGGACGGCATGAATTGGGTGTGCAAAAATGTCAATGCTAAGAAGAAATAAAGCGTTCTGAGCTGCATGAAAATGGAGGAGCAGTGGGAGCAGAATTCTAGCCTGAAAACACTAATTTGCTGCTTTCTGACCAAATGTTTTTCCATCTGTGCACAGCTACAGCTGTTAAAAGAAAACAAAAAAAAAAAAAAAAAAAGAGAGAGAAAAAGGGAACAACATCGGTTAAAACCTGCTGCTGGATTTGGAACTTGACCTGCTCTTTAGTATAATTTTTTTATCCCAATAAAGGAATTATGTATTTGCTTCCTATGCATAAATAGTATTAAAAGTCTGATTAGCAAGTGAGTTTGTAAGCAGAAGCAAGACTGATTCAGTGTGGAGCAGAGGGAGTGGTGAGTTTCTGTAGCTGCTTAGATGCATAGGACCTGCCCTATATGTGCGGGTTTGCGGTTGCTGAGGACACACGCTCAGGTGTCACTCACAGCTTCCCCTCAGTGACAGATAAAATGCGGTTGTGTTACCAATTGTGGGTAGTTTCTTAAAATAAAGCTGCTAAAGAGTCATTTGTGTAATGAGGGTAGAAGACTTCCATGTATTCCTATAGCCATAAAAGAGGAGTTTGATCATAACGAGGCACTGTTGCATTGCGACACCGCTGTAGAAGGGAGAGAAGGGTTATATGTGCATAATTGAAGCTCTTTACACTTGGAATAATGCAAAATGAGCGTGCCTAGGGCTTTTCTTGCAGCTGAAGGAGAATTTATCCCAGCATTTCACCTTGAGCCAGCAAAAACGTGGTTCCTCCATTCAGTAAGTTCCATATGCGAGATTAGTCTTGATGTTGAACAATCCCTGTTGATTTTCCCTTGATGTTAAGGCAACTCTTGCAGCAAAATGCAATTAAGTCCATGATTACTTTCTAGAATGAGATACCAGGTCCCAGGTTTCCTTTTTGAAATGTGCATAATACATTTTCCTGCCCCCCTTCCTCAGCAGGCCTTGCTGAGCCCTTTGAAGGACTCAGGGGATTGCCCCATGGCAGGCTGGGTGACCAGGGCCTGAGGTGGCCCTAGCCCAGTGCCAGCTGCAAATTGCCCCGGTGGAGGGTGAGAAGCCTGATGAATGGCAGATGGGAAGCACTTTTTAAAATGAGCATTCAGTCTTCCCTGATCTGGCTTTCCTCTAAAACGATACAGTTGCTGAAATAGGAAAGAGAATGTGTTTTCCACCTCCTCATCCCCAATTCAAATCTAGCCCCAGCTGACAGTGAGCAGGAGTCATTAGCACGCCAAAGCAGCCATGTCCTGCATGAAGTGAGCTTGGTGACTCCTGGGCCAGTTTCTAATGCACAGATGGTAAAATAATCCCACTGCCCTGCTTGCCAGCTTTGTTTGCTGCCTGCGAAAGGCCAGAGAATGACTAGGGACTGTATTACCCCTTCTACCTCTTGGAGACGGACCGGCGGGCAGGATGGGGAAAGCTGCCTGTACTACAGCATGTGGCTTTACCACGCGTCAGCGAGTTGACTCATGGACCCAGACAGACGGCTGACACCCCTGGAGCGCCCAGCGCTTTGCTCCTCCCTTCCCTGGACGTCTCCACCTCACAGCAGAAACATCTGCACTGTGCGTGGAGCAGTCCCTGGCCGCCTACGTGTTACATACAGCCCGGCAGATTAAAATCATCTGGGCCCGATTCCGGGTCCCCCCCCAAACATCAGGGCGTACAGTAGCGGCTCAGGGGTTGCTCTATGTGTATAGTTCAGCTGTCTTTGCTGTGGCTGGGGGCAGAGGGACAGCTGGGACAGCAACTGCTTTAGCAATCCAACTTTAATCTGCCTGCGTCTGTGAGTCAGCACCCTCTGACTGCATCTGTCTCCGGCACCGAGGCAGGACGTGCCTGCCCGAGTAGCAGAGCCTTGCTTTAAAAACCGGACAACTGGGAGGGGGGAAGGAGCAGGTTCAAGTGAGCTGTTAAGCAATCGCTAATGACACAAAGTGACACAGCTGCAGCTTTGCATGGATTGAGCAAGGAGTCATAAGATGAGATGTTAATTTAAACATAGCTTGTTCAGTGTCTCCCCAGCTGCATTGGCTTATCTGGAACCCTAGGAATCTGAGCACCACATGTTCCTGGGTTAGCCTGAGGAGGAGAAATGCATCCCAGCATTGCCTTTTCCTTGCAATTAATGCATTTACCTGATGCAAGCTCTGTAAAGACTTGCAGCCCTTTCCTGAAGGCATGCCTTGTGCTGGCTGAGTGGCAGAGCTTTGTGGCAGATAATCCTGAGCTTTGGATTTGCCTGCACTGCAAGCCAGCTGCAGAGCTTGGGTATCCCTCCTCTGGCCCAGGCAGGACAGAGCAAAGTCCCCTTGGGTGCTTGGGCATTGATCCTTCTCACTTGCTAGGGAGCTGAGTTGGTGCTTTCCCACTCACTACTTTTTTACCTGTGGCAAGCTTATCCCATGCCACCCCATCTGTGCCACAGTTTAGTTTTCTGGGTCCAAAAAGCATCTGAGAAGGTAATTCGGGTTTTTTTTAGGCTCACATTGGTGAAACTTGGAAATGTGTGTAAAATATAATTTTCATATTACTCCAGTTTGGAAGGAAAATCTGCCTTACTGAACTCAGGATCCAGAAGGGTTTGCTGGCTCATTCCTTATGTTTGCACGTAGCTATGCGTATTGGTTATGTGCATCTGTACCAGTCAGAGCTTCACCTGTAATCCAGTAGATTAATTTGGTTTAACTGCACCAGGTAGTAAGAGAGGAAGATTGTGGTAGAGCAAGCTGTGCTGGGAGGATGGAGGTGCAGGGTTAAAATGACTTAAGTAAACCACCCAGCAGCGATGGCTCTAAATCTCCTTTTTTTTGGTAGACATCTCCCTGTGCATGACCTGGTGAAAATGTAAAAGGATTTGAGGTTCTGTTCACTTGCTGCTCCTTATCTGTATATATTTACCTCTCCCCCCTCAGCAGCACTTGGCTACATATACCACCTGTAAAACTGGCTGGGGACAGCCAAAACGCCATGCAGTGAAACCCCTGCCTCTCTCCCAGCCCTTCAGCTCCTGTTCCGTTTATGGTAATTGCATACACGAGGCTTTGTCCTTCCAACTCTTGTCTGCTTTCTCCTCCTTTAAGTGAGATTCAGGGGAAGCAAACCTCCTCATTGGTATGGGTGGAGTTCTGCCACACGTCCGTCGATTCAGATGCTTTTAAAGCCAGAAGAGACCGTTATGTTCCCCTCTCCTGACCTCCCGCATAACACAGCCCATTAAACCCACCCGCCGGTGCGGTGACTTGCGGTTGAATTAGAGCACCTCTGGTAGGAGGACACTCAGCCTTGATTTAAAGGCTCAGAGTGACAGATCCACGCCAGGCCTCAAGAAGTTTGTCATAGGGGTTAATTCCCCTCCCGCAGGGAGTTTGTCTTGCTTCACTTTCACATCATTAAATCTGGTTTTACCTTCGCGATAAATGAGAGATGCCTCTCCTGCTCCTTTGTGTTCTCTGGAGGGGAGAGATGATGGAGAAGTGAAATTCTCCAAGGGCATGTAAGGAAATGTGTGTCCCAAACCCCTGCTCTAATCATGAGCACTGGGCCTGGGGACTCATGTCCTCCTCTGGCTGCAGCCACGTCCCCCTGCTGCAGCTCTGACAGAGAATGTCTGTCCTTGCCCTTGGAGAATGCTTGCCAAAGCCTCATTCAACTTTCTCCCAATTTGCCCCCTTCCAGTACTGCTTCTTGCACATTAATTACTTTTTTTCTCTGTTGAAAATAGAACTGATCACCAAACCGTTTTTATTAAGTGTACTGGGTTGAGACCAGCCCACTCAAACTTGCCCCCAAACTTGCTCTTTCTTCTGTGAAAGCAAAAGGTGGTGGCTGTTGCATTCCCTGGGCTGGCTGGGTCCACACAAGCTCTTTCTTTTATGTTCCCTTTTTGAATTTCACCAAAAAGGGGTATTTGCAATATCTGGTCATGTTGTTACTCAGTGTATAATTTAGATGTCTTTGTCAAAAAAAAAAGAAAAAAAAAAAAAAGAAATAAACTAAAATTTAGTAGAAAGACAACTCGTGTTTGGCGTGATCCTTTTTCTTTGACAGAGTCACTTTCCCAGAAGTCAGTCAATCAAAGACTGTGCCTTCCCAGGGAGCTGCTGGTAAGTCTGTGAAGCTGCTTTTAAACCATTCCCCTCCACCTTCCCATCAGGGACAGTCACCCATACTAGAAGTGGTCAAAACTGTTGGAAGAAGCCATTTCCCTTTAGATTTTTTGCTTGTCCAAAACTATCAGAGAAGCCAGCCAGCGAGCAAGGCAAACTTTGGGAGGATCTTCCTGTTTCAAAAATAATTTTGTAGGAAAAAAAAAAAAAAAGCATGTCATGAAACACATTCCCCACCAACCTGGCAGGAAAAGGGAAGGGGGAAAAGAGAAGCAGCAAACATTTGGGTTTGGTTCAGTGAAGCAAGGCTTGGAGGGGGCTTGGAGGGAGGAAAGCAAATTCTGGAGTTGTTTCTTTTCAAATAATTTGACTCATTACTGTTCCTGCAACATCGTGACAGGCCAAAAAGCAAGGAGCTGTTAGAGCTCTTTAAAGCATCAGCTCCCTCACTGCACGGCCAGGATGCCTGGAAGGCTGTCAGAGCCGCTGGAAAAAAACATTACAGATGGTCACACTTAATTTCTTTTCTCTTTTTTTTTTAAGGCACGCTTTATACCGAGCCCGGGTATTTTTTCAGCAAAGTAGGAAATACTTTTTCATCTTGTTTGCCTAATGGATTGGATGTGAAAAATATTTCTCTGGCAAGTGAACACCCTGAGAGTTGTTTGACTTGTCACGACGTTATGAATCGGCCCCTGCGGCCCCTGCCCCCGAAGCCGCCGCGCTTCCCTCTCCTGTTGCTGTTTACGGTGGGACGCGCGGTAATTTATGGCGAGGCTGCGTGTGACCTTGCATGTGTCTGCTGGAGCAAACCACAGCTCCCTTCCCTGCACAAGCCCCGCTTTACATTCACATGATGAATTTAGTGCTCCCGAAAGGACAAGGAACCGAGTGGATTGGATTTGGGGAGGGGAATAAAAAAGAAAATAATCATGATAATCCACAGCCTGAAGGAGAAATAAACACTGAGATATTTTTTTTTGTTCCTCTTCAACCAGTGTTTCCCTGTTGTTTATGGCCTCGCAGCCCCTGGACGGCTGCCTTGATCAGTGCAGAGACATTGTCTGGGGCCGCAGAGCCAAAGATTTCAGCCTCTGCCTTCTCACCATGTGGGCATCCCCGGCCCTGCCGTGCTCTGTCAGGCACATGTTGTCAAGGGGCAGCCAGGCCCATGGCCACGGTGCTCCACAACCCTTGGCCACCCACCTGGGCACCCACCCAGCACTGAAGCCTTTTAAATGTTCTTCTATTTTGTTTTGTTTAAGTGGAAACAAGCTCGCACCACAGCCTTGTGATTGGCGCCTGGCTAAACTGCAGCTTCAGGCTCACTTGGCTGAATTTGGGCTCATTGGATTTTTTTATTGCAATCTGTTCACTTATTTCCCTTCCCAGTGCTGACTGGAAGCAAAACTCCTGTAAAGCTGCAGTCGGGCCGTGCCTGTGCTGGGGGATGCTGTCAAAGGCTTGCTGGGAACAGTGTGGGGTGGGGGGGCATGCTCCCTCCACGTTTCCTACTTAGCTGGCTGACTGAGATTAATATCTGTATCCATTTTAATGAGAAAAGGAAAAATAAATAAATAAAATCCTAGTTGGAAGAGGAAGGGTTGGAAGGAGCCCCTCTGCTTGCAGTGTGCCGTGACTGCGCGGCTCCGAGCTGCAGCCCCACGGGCAGCAGGGCTGTGCAGCCAAACACAGCCCCAAATAAATAATCCTACAAGGAAGGGGAGCTGTCAGGTAGGTTAGGCCCCAAGTCTGAGCTGCATTAGGAGCTGGCAGGAACGCCCAGCAAATAAATCATACAGATGAGAGGTATTTTTAAATAGAAATTGTCCTTGCTACTTGGCTTTTCAACCTTTATTTTGTGCTACCGATGGCAGCCAAAGCCTGCCAGCTTCAATGCTCTTCTGGGTGGAGGAGGAAAGCTGACAGGGGCTCAGGGTGCCATGGGGGAACACTGCTGGGAACAGTGGGACGCCTCACACTGAGAACATCGCCCATGAGCTGGGCACACTGTGCGGTCCCCACCCTGCAACAGCTGGGTCCCAACCAACCACTCAAAGCGGCGTCTTGGGGTGGCTGAGCCAGCTGTCCTGTCCCTGCTCCATCACTCTCCCTGATGAGCAGGAGGATTTATATGTATTTTGAGCTCATTTTTATAGCCAGCACCTGTGAGGCCAGCGCCAGGCAGGGATAACAGAGGGGGCCACACCATGGGGGACTGGGACAGTGGTGTGGGGACAGAGAGCTGGTCTGGGGGAATGGGGAAACTGAGGCATGGCAACCCCTCTGCACCCAGGCGCAGCACTTGGGTGTGGGACCAGGCAGGGGGCTGAGGCCACAGCTCATGCCCACTTCCAGAGCCAGGGCAGGATCCGCAGCTTTCACAGCCCCGTGGGGGCGGGCGGGGGGACGCTGAGCCGGGCACATTGAGCGCGGCACAGCTGGTGTGGGCTGTGGGGCGGGGGGGCTGCAGTTGCTCCTGACACTTTTGCCTCTGAATGTGATGATAAACTCCCTTTCCCGATTAGTGCTGATCCCTCTGCCTCCAAAACAGTTGGCCCTAATGAACATACGGCCCAACAGCTGTAAGCGGTTATACATATGCATGGATATATATATTTATCCCCCCCCAGCCCATCCATATATACTGGAGATCACAGCTGTTGCTATTCTTCCTCGCAATGCAGATCAGACGCTCTCTCTCTTTGGAGTCTTACTTGACCTATTTTGCAGCCGCAAGATTTTTTGTGATGATGATTTCCCCAGTTGGTGCTTTTGATTCTGCCTGAAACATCTTGATTGAAGGCAAACAATGGCAGCTCC
>NW_009953651.1:4622692-4625573 GCF_000747805.2 Chaetura pelagica | reverse complement strand
TGTCTCCTCTGCTTCCCCTTCCCTGCACCCACAGGACACAGCTCTGCTGCCTGGCCTGTCAGGTTGGCCATCCAACCCGGACCTTGAGGCTTGTGCTGGTCTCCCCATCCTCTGCCACCTCCATCTGCTCAGTCCTGAGCTTCTTCCCACCATCTGGAAACTGCTCCACCACCCCAAAATCTTGCAAACCAGGTGGTGACGCCCCTTGAGGTCCCAGGAGTGCCTCAGCTTTAAGATCATGGTGGGGAGATGGGGCCCAGGGTGCCAGAGCTGGGAAGGTGGGCAAAACCCCAAGGGCTGCTGGATGCCTAGGAGCAGCAAGGCTCTGAGCATCCTGTGGGTGATGGAGACCTTCAAAGACCTTTCCCTGGGGAACCCCATCCTCTGCTTCCTGCTCAGGGTTTTGGGGTTCACAGGGAGCATCTGCCTGCCCCGCAGCCACCCCTCCCAGCTGAGCTGTGCAGGTGCCCCAGAAGAAGGGCCCGGAAGTCACTGCATCCCAACACAGCAAAGCGCTGCCCGGGCGCACACAAAGTCATGTCTTGTTTGGCATTTTCATTTTAAGCGTGTCCTTCACTTGGGTTTCTACAGCAACCGGGAAGTTCCCGTCCTGGCCTGGCTGGAGGGAGCGAAGAAGCCAGGGAAGTGGAGTGGGAGGGTGGGAGGGCAGGATGGAGGGTGGGAGGGGAAGAAGCAAAACCCAAGTATTTAAAGAGCTAAGACTGCACTTTTTGCCTCCATCCTGCTCCCAAGGCTGCTGCAGCCAGGGCAGGGCTCCAACCCTGTCCCTACCCCTTTGTGCCCACAGGCACTGCAGCCACTGCGGCCAAACCAGGGGGTTTGGAACACCAGCCACTGGGGCCCGTCCATCTGAGGTGTCCCACCCTGCCTAGCCCTGGCACAGCTGCATCCCATGAGCCCCTCCACACGCCTTGGGTTAAAAAGAGTGCATTTCCTTAGAAAAACACTTTTCTTCAAAAAAAAAAAAAACCCCAGTGAGCTGCCAGTGATTCATCTTAGGCAGCAAGTCTCTTCATTTATTCATTATGAGATAATACCCAAATCTGGCTAATTAATATTCCTGCATATTTTCCAAGGACTGATGAGGTATCTTAAACATCTCGCTGAGATGGGCTTTCATATTTATAAGATGGATGTGCAAACTTAAATTGATGCCATCTAAATATACTCCTCATGTTTAACCATGGGGCTTCACTCCCAGGGTGCTGGGGGGGTTCCCTGGGCACACACCCCAGCTTGAAGCAGGACCTAGGGCAGGTGGGAGAGCTGCCCAAAAAGGCTCCTGCAAGCCAGGGTGTGATGTCATGGTGCCCGTCTGTCCACAAAGATGTGAGATTTCTGTTTCCTTGGGTGATGGGAGTGGAGTGTGGAGAGCACCGAGTGTGCCCGTGGGGTCAGCAGCTCTTTGGGATGTGGGATCACCCATGTAGCTGGACACAGCAACAGGTACCAGGCCTGCAGCTTCCTGCCGAAACCTTTTTCCGAGGTTAAAAATAGGCCTTGGTTGCAAACGGAAAACCTAGTTTGCATTCACCTTCATTATGTTGATTGATTATTTACATGTATGAAAATGGAGGAAGATGCATCGGCTCCTCCACCTGGGGACCTCTCAACATGGCAGAGCCTGAACCTCTTCAGGTAAATCCCTGCCGGGGGATGGGCCATGGGTGCTGCCACCCTCTTCCCAGGATCAACCTGAAAATGAAGTATCAGCCCCTCTCCGGGCTCTGACTGGGGGGATGAGCCATGGCCCTGCGCCCTGACTGTGGTGGCTGGAGGTGTGATCATCAGCACCACTGCCTCTCCCATCGCCCAGCTCCGCCAGATGTGTGTGTCCGCCTCCAGCTGTTCCCCATCAGCCTCCCCCTGAGCAGCACTGCCAGCCCTGGGATCCTTTTTCCACCAGGCCCCATGTCCTTCATCAGACACCGATTTAGTCTGGCCCAGCTGCTCATTTTTCTTTCCACCGTGTGACATGTTTTCACCCGGCTCCTAATCTGTCTCTTTCCATTCACAACTCAAGCTGTTTATGGATGTGCCTCTGCTCCCCCTGCTTTTCCCACCCCCTGGACAGAGCCATCCATCAACAAAACCCCGCTGAGCACACGAGCATCGAGCTTCCCCTCCTGACAGCCAGGACACCTTTACCCTAATCCAGCCAAGGGCACACGGTGCTCCTACTGCCCAGGGGGTGGTCCCGGGGGGGACATTGCTGCCCCCTCCCCACCACCAGCAATGCGTGGGGTTTTATGGTGCCATTGCCACAGAAAGCTGGGATGCCAGGGTCTTCCTCCCAGCTGGGGGAGGGGCAGAGGGGCCACAGCACCCAGGCTCTGCAAGGACCACCTGCAGTTTTGGGGCTGCTCCCTCTGGTGAAAGCACAAGGTGAGGGTGGCTCATGTTGGGGACATGTTTAAAGCCCATCAGGAGTCTCCTGGTGGGGTTGAGGCTGCATCCATGTCCCCTCGTCTATAGGGGACAGTCACTTTAATGCTTGCCCAGGGCTGGCAGCTGCCCGCTCTGGTGAGAGGAGGCAGCTGTGCCAAAGAGGAAGAGAAGGATGATGACAATGATGACCCCTAGATAGCCCAATGGTTTGGGTGTTTCCTGAAGCAACTGAGCAGGACAGGGCTGGGAAGGCCCGTGCAGGGCAGTGGGGCCAACCTGCTGCCCTTGGCACCTCACGCACGGGGCAGCACAGAGCTGGAGGGTGGGTACGAGCATGCAGAGGCAGGGTGCTGGCTCCTTCCCTTCAGCACCGGCTGGAAAGAGCCTCATTCGCAATGGATTTGCTGCCGCTTCCCTCGGGGTGGGATGGGGGGAGCAGGGTGCACGGGACCCCCTCTGATTTCTGCTTGCT
>NW_009953651.1:4621728-4622659 GCF_000747805.2 Chaetura pelagica | reverse complement strand
GGGGGAATCCCAACCAGAACAAAACCAAGGACATTTTGCAACAAGGCAAAAAAATAAAGGAAGCCAAGCACAACGAGAGCAATGGGAAAACCCTGATGCCTTTAAGATGCTGCTCTGCTTTGTATAGTCAGCCCTGTTCTCCCTGGGTGAAGAGCTTGCCCCTGCAGAGCCACAGCCAGGGCAGCCCATGGCTCGGGCTCCAGGTCTCCTCACCCTTCCCAGCCTCAGTCCCCAGCCAGCCTAGGGTGCTTGTGGCACTCCCAGAGCCCCACAGAACAGTGGGACTTGAGGTGAGGATGAAGTCTTGAGGGCCAGGCTGCAGCATGACCAGTGGAAGCAGGAAAGCCACAGTCCCCATCCCACAATGGGGATTGTTTTGGAGGCCGTGGCAGGATGCGGCCTGGCCAGCTCCTTGCCTGATTCACATCCTTGTGGCAGAGAGTCAGGGCTCCAGCATCCCTCCCCACGGGTCTGGAACACAGGATGGGTGCTGGTGGAGACCCCCTCCCCAGCCAGGTCCACCCATCATCACTCCATTCCCAAGCAGCTCCCTCCAGAACAGCCCAAACTGGAAAAATCCCCTCATCCACCTGGGCACCCATGGGACCTGGGGATTGGTCGCTTCCCAAAGCAGGGGGGAGCCTCCCGCCAGAGCCAGCATTCCTGGGGGAAGAGCTGCAGCAGAGTGAGGCATTTGCACTAAGTGATCACATTTATTTGAATATTTTTGTGTGTGTGTGTGTTCTAAAATTGGTTACAGAATAAATACCTGTGCCTTATAGCAGGAAGTCCACTTTTTTTTTTTATACAAAGTGCTTGTTACAGGAAGTTGCATCAGCGATACACAGGAGGGGGGTGCACTTTGGCCATACTTCCCCTCCTGAAAACTAGAACAGATTTTTTTTTATTATTATTATTTATTTATTCGTGT
>NW_009953651.1:4575832-4602595 GCF_000747805.2 Chaetura pelagica | reverse complement strand
AAATCCCCATCAATTTCTTCTCAGTAAGAATTTCTCCCTCGACTTTTCCAAGCAAGGGGCAGGAAGGTCTTTCCAAAAATTAAATTAAAAAAAAAAGAATTAAAAGAAAAAAAAAAAATCTCATTTTGAGAGGGTAGAAAAAAAAAAAGAGAGAGAGAGAGATGAGAGAACAACCCTCCCCAAAATCCTGGAGGGCTGCGAGGCAGGGAAAAAATTGGGTTTGATTTAAAAGGGGGAAAAAAATAATAAAATAGAAAAGCCAAACCAAACCAGACTTTCCTCTCTGAACGTGTCCTCAAATGGGACTCTCTGGAGAGTGTGATGGTTAACTGGTGACGTAGTGTTTCGCCGACGGTTGGCCATAGACCCTATAGAAATCCTGCCGCCCGTGCTGCTGGGATGCATCAATCCATTCCCTCACGGCAAGTCCCGGGAGCGACTGGGGGACGGCAGGGGCGGGTGGCAGCGGGTGCGAGTACTCCTGCGAGGAGACCGTCCAGGGGAAGTGCCCCGACCGCGGGTAGGGCTGGTGCCCGCTGTGGTTGGACACGGAGGAACAGTAACAGTTATCCACAGAGCAGACGAGGATTTTGCGCCCACCGTACTGGGAGAGCACGGACTGCTGAGATGACGTGGTGTTGGGGTAGTGAGATGGGTTGAAGACGGAGCCCGAGTGCACCGGCTGCGGGCCGCTGGGAAGTCCAACTATGTGCTGTGTGGAGCTACAAGGCACCATGGCTTGTGCGGACTGCCCCTCGCCAGCCGAAGCGCCCTGGCTCATGTACTGGCTTGCCACAGTCCCGGACGATGGCTCGAGGAAGCTGCCCTCGGGGAAGGCGGTGGAGTGCTTGCGCTTCTCCGCGCCGGAGTTGCTGATGGTGCAGGGGTACATGGGGATGCTCTGCAGGAAGGGGACGGGGGTGCTCAGAGGACCTGCGGAGGGGAACAGGAGAGGGGGACTGCATCAGGCACAGCACGGCAAAACCCTGCAGTGCTCCGGCCGCTGGTCAGAACCGGCCACGAAGCCCCAAGACGCAGCCTGTCCCACCAGCAGTGAACTGGTCACAGAGCCATAAGCAGGTGAATCTGCAGGTGCTGTTTCAGGACCTTGCCAGCAGGCTCGGAGCAGCCCCAAGTGCTGCTCTGCAAACGTGTGCAGGCTGAGCCCATGCACAACTCACGACCATGGTCTGTAACAGGATCAGAGCAGGACAGCTTGGGTGACAAACACCAAACCCCCAAGGAAAGAGGACTGGGAAGCCTCCGCAGGACATGGTCTGCTCCCGGGCACGAGCTGGGGGCTGTGAGACCACACAGGTCCCTGGCTATCCCTGCCCACATGCTGACGCCCATCCCAAAAAACTGTGCTGTGCCACCCCAAAAACACAGCCACTTCACAAGCCAAGACAAATGTCCCAGGGAGAGCCAGGAGCTGGCTCCACAGCACCTCCATGCCCCTGCAGAGGGGTTCCCAGTGGTCCCTGCACCCCGACTGCTCTACCCACCCCCTTCTACTGGGATCTGCTATGGATACATGAGGTAGTGAGGTCCTGTACCACCCCCTCACCACCCCTCAACCTTCACCCACCTTCCAGCAACTTCCTGAGCTGCTTCTCCTTCTTGGCGATCTCGTTCAGGAAGAGCTTGGAGTTGAGGTGGCCGATTTTGGGTGGGGGCAGGCTGCCACCTGTGCAGTTCTGGGTCCTGTTGGAGACCGCAGGCAGAGAGGAGAGGTGTGAGGGCTGAAGCATTCTCAGGGGAGGGTCAGGAAGCCCCCTTGCTTCTTCACCGGCACCACCATAGGGCTGAGCCCGTTACCCAGGGAGACAGTGCCGAGGGCAGGGCAGGGCCAGCTGGCCAGTTCCTTCCCAGCAGGACCTTCCGGGCCATTCTCCACACTTCCCCATCCAGCCTTGCAATGACTGCTCAGTGCCAACACGCACCTCCCACAGCCCCTGTATCCCCCCTGCATTGCCACCCCAGCTTGCCCTGGCTCTGGCAGTGCTGGCTTTAACCCCAAGCCCTGCAGGAAGGAGAAGGACAGCAGAGCTGGACTGAGTCCTGTGCCCCAAACTGGCTGGTCCAATCCTGGCTGGGGTGCTGGCTTCCAGCTCTGCTCATCCACAAACATGCCACTATGTTTCCTCTGATCCAAGGGGAGGACTTGATTTAATGCCCCCGGGAGGTGATTTTTCATCCTCCCAGATGCAGAGAGAAACAGAGGCACAGAGAACGCCTTTCCCAGGCCCTGAAAAATCCCCCGACCTGCTTCTCCTTAGGAAGTCAAGCTGCTGCCACCCTCATAACAGTCGCCCTTCCCCCCCAAACATGCCTTGCCCTGCCACACTTACCTGTCCATTAAGATTTTCACAGACTTGGTGTTCTAGGAGGGGAAAAAGAAGCCCTGGTCAGTAAAGACAGTCACCTGCCGCAGTCACCACCACCCTTTTTGGTGTCACCTCCTGCAGCACCCCCAGGAAGGAACCAGCTTCCCAGCAGTGCTGAGCCCTGACACAGGCTGCCCCAGCCCATCTACTAGCTGCAGCATCTCCTCGTACGAGGCTAGTGCTGAGCCTGCCCTGCTGCTCCTCACCTTCCCTCGCTGCTGAGCCCTGCAGAGGCACCAGCAAGTCCCTGCTCCACAGCACTCCCTGCAGAACCAGACCTCCCACTGGTCCCCTCCTATCCCCAGCATGGGCAGCTCATCTCACCTTCATAAAGTTGATGTCCTCAGTTTTGTCAAACATGACCTGGACAGAGCTGAGTAGCTTCTTGGCCTCTTGCATGCGCTCATTGAGGTGGAGGACCTGGGCTGCATTCTCATTGCAGAACTTGGCCTGGGCCTTGTCCAGGATCTCCATGGTCTTTCGCAAGTCCTCGTCCAAGATCTGGTGCATCTTCTCATACTGCAGGCGCACCTCATCCTTCAGCTGGCTCACCTTCTCCTGGGAGAGAGAAGCAGGGTGAGCCCCTCTGCGCCCTCCAACCTCCACTGCGGTGCTGCAGGACATCTGGGTTCTTTCCCCAGCAGGAGTGGGTGAGACCCAAGAGCTGCACCACAGCTCTGCTCTCCTGCAATACCCACGCAGACCAAACCCTGTGTTCAGCTGCTGCGTGGGACTCTTACATGCTGGAGACCCAACAGCCATTTATTTGGGGATCTCCCATCTCCAGGCCCTCTCCTCCCAGTCAGGATGAAGTGGGTGGCCTGGGGAAGGCTGTGCTAAGGTGGGGAAGAGTTGGGGGGGGCGGTGAGGGGCACCAAATATTTAAGGACAGCCTCATTCCTTGACTCCCAACTCACCCCAGGACCCACAAGGTTATAGGGCAGCCCCAAACACATTTAATCTCCCAAAAGTATAACTCCCAGAACAGGAATGGGGACAGTAGATCCAGCTGGCCACTTACTCTTCTCCTGAGTGTCCTCCCTGTCTACCTGGCCCCTACACCCTGGGAGCCTGTCCCCACCACCCCATGGGGTGACAGCCCCTGGATCTGGCCACAGGATGGTAAAGCACCAATTACCTCGACCAGACGCTTGTCTGATTCCAGCTTGTAGAGCTGCTCTTCGATGTCTTGCTCCCGCTCCTCCAGGCGGTCCTGCTGCTTCATCAGCATCTTCTGCAGAGATGGGAGAGAAAAGCAGCCGTTAGAGCCTGGTGGCCACAAGTGCTGGGAAGCTTTGGTGCTGCCAGCACCAGCTCTGCCCATTCAGTTTGGAAGGAAAAAGGCTTTTTCCCAGTGGGATGCCATCACCAAGCTGAAAACCCACACGTGGCTGGTGGAGGTGGAGGGGTCAGGTGTGCTGGGCTGCCTGATCAGCTGGGGACCTTGATTTGGGTCCCCTGGATAGGAGCAGCCCCTTGCCAAGACATGAGGAAGACATGGAGAAGTTCATCTCCCATTATGGCAGTACCTTTTCAGGTCCCAACACCAGTAGCTCCTCATAAGACACCACTACCCCCCTGTGCCATGCCAAATCCTTTCCCAGCCTCTGTGACAAGCCCCAGAGCCAGTGTCAGTGTAATTGAGAGGGACAGAAAGAGGAGGAGCAGGGCCCCCCCTGCCATGCTGCCAGCCCCCAGCCCCCACTCCTCAAGGCTGGGCCTGGGCCATCAGCCTAATCACTGGGACACAAGGTGATCCCCAGCAATCACTCCTGCACGCTTCCCCAACCAGGAGGAAACCCACTATCCATGAGAGAAGGGCTCTGTCCCTGTGAGCAGGGGCAGAGCTTCTCAAAACACCCCTCAAAATCAACTACTAATTTTTCCTCTCAGCAAAAATTTTTCCCAGGGGAAAGCTGCCACACCGGTGGGGCATGGAGAATGGCTTCACCTGGCATGGAGACACAGCATTAGAGACTCTCAATGATGGGAGCGAGATGGGAAGAAACCAGCAGTGAGGATGAATTTCAAGGGGATTATTGCCATTACAGACCGCCACTTGGGGATTTATAATCAAGTAATTAATTCCTGGATGAGGCAGGAGGGGGAGGGTGGCAGAGGCACAGCTGGGATTAATTGCATTGCAGGGAAAGGCTGTCACCTCCGACTCAGTTCAGGATCAGGAATGCGAAGCCTCCTCCCTCCTGTTGTTTTTCTTGAGGTCTCAGGTACCTCCAAGCCTCACTGCTGCTGGGACTCCTACCACTAATAACAACAAGAAGCTAAAAAAACCCCCACAACTTCCCACTCACAGTCGCACTCCACACGCGTGCCCACTGCCTACGTGCATGCACCCACCCATGCACAGACAGACAGCACAACCACTGAACAGGGGCTGAGGGGCAGTGACATGGATCCCCAGGCATAGGGGATGTCTGCTGCTGTGTGAACACAGAAACACAGGCCTGAACACAGGCCTGCAAGCATCCAAGGGCATCCTGTTGTTTTTCTTGAGGTCTCAGGTACCTCCAAGCCTCACTGCTGCTGGGACTCCTACCACCAATAACAACAAGAAGCTAAAAAAACCCCCACAACTTCCCACTCACAGTCGCACTCCACACGCGTGCCCACTGCCTACGTGCATGCACCCACCCATGCACAGACAGACAGCACAACCACTGAACAGGGGCTGAGGGGCAGTGACATGGATCCCCAGGCATAGGGATGTCTGCTGCTGTGTGAACACAGAAACACAGGCCTGAACACAGGCCTGCAAGCATCCAAGGGCATCGCTGCTGCTGTTTTTAAGACCAGCTGAACAGGTGGGAGCATCCACACAGAGAAAGATTTGATGCATACATTAAAACCCTCTTTTTTTTCCATCATAAAATGGTTGTAATTTGCATTGCTGTGGTGCTGGGAGACTTCAACCTTATCCTGGGTTAAATACGATGATGGGAACTGAGGTCCAGAGAGCAGGTGGGACACTGCTTACTCAGAGAGAACCAAGGGTGCAGGCAGGAACTTCATCCCAGATCCTGTGTTGGCAGCTGTGCCAGGGCTTGGGGCTGCTGGTGGCTTTTCTGGAGGCTCAGTCAGGGTCTGAGGTCCAGCACTGGGCAGAGCTGTGGGGGGGAGACCAGCGGCCCCAAGCAGCTGGGCAGAGAGGGAGCAACCTGCTCTGGCAGTGGCACAGGCAGGTGCATGTCAACACAACCTGCTCCCAAGCACTGCTGGCTGAAAACACGGTTTGCAACATCCCTCTGTGCAGGCTTGGCGGGGAGCGCAGCACACCCAGCTCTGGGTCCTGCCTCAGCATCCACAAGCTGGAATTTCCCCACTGAAATCACACTTAACTGACACAAAAGCCACCTGATCCAGGGAAGGAGATGCCGTCTGCATCCCTGCTTGCAGGAGGCCCATCAAGCCCAGGACCTGGGGCAGGTCTTGCAACACAGGCTGAGTTTCTTGCTCTCCAAGCTGGAGAGCCAAAAGACATAGTCAACCTTTGCACCAAACCCTTCCCTGCTCCTCCCTCGCTGGGGCCCCCATGAGAAGTTGGGTCCCCTGCCTGCCTCCCCCAGCTGCCAGCTGGGGCAGCTCTAGGGAAAAACATGGGATGAGATCCAGGATTCACAACCTGAAAAGCACAGAGGCCAAATCCCCATCCTGCTCCCCGTATGTATCAGGTGCCCAACGTGGAGCCACCCTGAAATAGCCCAGGCTCTCCCCACCAAAGTGCTGCTGGAATGTTCTAAAGGGGGAAAGCAGGGCTTCCCAGCACTGTCAGACACCAGGCAGGCAGAGGCCACCCTACCAGCCCCGCTGGTGTGAGAGACTCCTGAGGGATGGACCAAAAAGCCCCAGACACGCACGTACCATCATCCCCTTCCCACCACCCTGCAGCTGCCCTGGCAGAGCTGCCAGCCTTTGTGTTGTGTAACAAACCCCAGGGTGCTCCACTCCTGCAATCATACAATTATGTGAAATCACAAATATATACATAAGCTAATTTAATAGCCACTCACAGCTGGAAAAAGTAACTAAAATCCAACCTAAAGCCATACAAATCAGAGAGAATAGAAGACATGCAGCATTTTCTTTAAAGCTCACATTTGAGACACCCTCTTGATTTTAGGGTGATTTAAAAATCATTCATGCCTGGGACTAGAGCAGGATGGGAGGGCTTTTCAGCCCCAGCAACCGAAACCTTAACACGACACATTGGTATGAACTACTCCTTCTGGCACCAAGGGGTGAAATCTCATTGTCTCCACAGCACGGGCTGAATTCCTTAGGTGTTTTGAAAAGGAAAATATATCCCTTCCCCTGCCATCCCCTCCCAAATCTGGTATTTCTGAAGTCATGAACTCCTCCTCCTCTTCCAGAATCAGAATTTCTCAGGGTAATTTCTCATATTTCATGCATGACCTTGATACTGGGAGAATTACCGCTCCCTGCATACAGGCGCCTGTCCCGGGCTCCGAGCAACTCCACGATCCCAGTTTGTCTTTTCTGAGACATGTCACCAGTTTGTGAAACAGATGCCAAAAGTGCTCTGTATTCCAACACCAGCTGAGAGTGAACTCATCTCATTAATTAATAAGTTAATCTGTGGCTGGGGAAAGTGCTTGGTCCACCCCAACTCTGTAGGCCACAGCAAGATGGGGTTAGTTGCTGAACACCAGCAACACCTTCCACATGGAACAAAATAAAGGGCAGGGTGGGGAGAAAGCTGAGCCCTAAAAAAAGGTTAGTGGGGTCCTCTGCAAACACACTGTGGGGATCAACTCCTCTGCAGGAGCAGGACTGCTGAAGGTGGAAGGAGAAACAAGCACAGGTTATCCTTTGCTCACTGGGCAGGAGCACAGCAATCATGGCAATCTGGGTGGGTTTGGGGTACTGAGGTCAAGCACTGGGAAAGAAATGCTACCTGGAGAGACATCACTGCAGGAAGCAATGCAAGAGATGAAATATCTTTTTCCAGGGAGGATGCACACATAATGCCCTGTGGGATCAGGCCAGGAAAAGGATGCTGACCATCCCTATCCGCCCAGCACTTGCTGGGAGGAAACCACTGGTGCAACCACCCTCACCCCCTTGTACACCTTGCTGCACCTCCCAGGGCATTCAGGGCACCTGGGCTCCTCATCCAAGAGTCATTACAGGGCTGCAGCACCACATTTGTCAGCTGTGTTGCACACATAGGTCCAGCTTAGCCAGCCAGGCAAGTCCCCAACACACAGGGGGGCACTGGGATGTAGGAAGGAGCTTACACCTATCCAAGACCTGCCAGACAGGGAGAAATCTGCAGGCAAGATGTCTCCATGGCTTGTCTCAAGCTGGCCTCACCACTGTCCTTCCCCAAATGAAAGGGCTAAGTCTGTAGTTGCTGCTGAGCCCATGATAGCTGTGGATTACACCCCTGCTTTGCCTGGAGCCCTGTCCTCCTCTCATCCCCTCATTTCTGAAGCCCCCAGCAGTGGGTGGCCCTGGGGCCAGCAGCGGGGCAGCAAAATCCCACAACATGCCCCAAGGTTTCACTTGCTCCAGGGATGGCCAAGGTCCCTGTGTGGTATTCCTGGGGAGAGCCAGCAGGGCAGAGCCTGCAGCACCCCTTCCCCAGGGGCTCAAGCACCCACCAGCCCCTGCCCAACACCCAGTGGGATCACAAAGGAGCCTGGCAGCTTCACCAAAGCCAGGGAGGTGTGCCATGATCCTCCAAGCAGATCCAGTTTTAAACAAGAGCAGGAGCTGTGAAAAGCCTTACTGCATTCACGGTGAACTAAGGTGCATGCAGCTTCTCTGATATCTAATAAGGGCTGTGCATCCTTCAAGGCTCTTCTTCTGGCAAAAGCAATCATGCTGGGATGCTTGCAGGATGCTGATTCCCAATAAACTGAGCTGAAACTGGCTGCAGGTTCAGAGGACACTAGAGGAGGGCAGGTGGACAAGCCACAAGAGCGCACAGCCCTCGTTCCTGTAGGAAACCGGGCGAGCAGCGAGCCAGACTGCCCCAGAGTGCCTTCAGCCCCAGCTAGATGGCTGGCCCAGGACAGGCATGCTGGCCTCCCTGCCTCCCTCCTTCCTTCTCCTCTGCACCCGGGCCTTCCCCTCAGCCGCTGAGTGAATAAGGACATTGTTTGCAGCCACCGGAAAGCCAGAACAGAGGGAGCAGCTCGGAGCATGAGGGGGAGGAAGGGCAAGGAGGCGGAGGAAGGTGGAACCGGAGTGAGGAAGCTGTGAAGGGCAGATGCCTCTTGCGGGAATGGCTCCAGACACCTGCAGCTCAGCCCAGGAATCGGGATCAAGGGCCTCCATTGAGACCCACGTTGCTGGAGTCGGGCCTGAAGTCACAGCAACTGAATTTTAACGCATCGAGAGCCCCGGACTGAGGAGGCGAGCGCAGCCTTTTAC
Organism: Chaetura pelagica; assembly: GCF_000747805.2. Classification (NCBI taxonomy): domain Eukaryota; kingdom Metazoa; phylum Chordata; class Aves; order Apodiformes; family Apodidae; genus Chaetura; species Chaetura pelagica. The sequence continues at coordinate 4,593,791 of NW_009953651.1, read as the reverse complement.
GTCCCCGCACCTCCCACTCACAGGCTTCCTGCTCCACAGCCCTGCTCTGCTGTCAGCTGGCTGGTTTTCTGAGAAAAACCCACATGATGAGCTATTCTCATCCCTCCTGAAAGTGTCCCCCCACCTGCCAACACACCGGCTCCCTGACACCACAGGGCTCTGGGGCACGGCACCCCAGCGCTCCCTGAAAGCAAGGTCTCAAACCGTGAGAGCCCACACCGCTGCAGATTGAGGGGACCCAACACCACAGCCCAAACCCCTTGGAGCATTGTTCCCACCCATTCATGGTCTCCTGATGACCAGACCCAGGCAAAGGCAGCTCTTTCAAACTCTCCGCAGCCCCCACAACACTCGCAGGAGTTTGATCTGCTTACAGGGACAGGAAGGAAATGTCTTCTAGTTGGGGTTTCAGCTTGCACACATTTACAGTAAGCACCAGGCAGGAGAGGAGGTCTCGGGCCAGGGCAAGAGCACACACACGCTGCTCTGAGGTTGGACTTTTCTCACAGTGCTTCCTGCATAGAGATTGGGCTGGTTTATCCCTGGCAAGGGAAGGAAGTGGGGAAGGGAACAGCCTCTGGGATATTAATAGCTGCCCTTGCTAGGAAGGGATGGGAGCAGCAGCCACGCAGCACATGGGCGGAGAGACCCCACTGCAGCATCAGGGGACACCCTGAGCTCCGGGAGAGCTGGTGCTCTGTGGAAAAGGGCTGAAGGCTGATAGGGGAACAGGATAGAGGATGCCTCTTGCAAGAGCAGCTCTCCATCCTGTTCTCACGCCAGGGTGGGTGGAGATGCCTCCTGCCTAACCCGATATCCCCGCAAGATGCTGCCTGGTCTCTGAGCCTTCCCCAACACACCAAGGAGGAGAAACCATTAAGCTAATCAATCATCAACCTCAGAGGCAAAGTCCTATGTCCCACCTGCAGCACCTGCCCCAGCACAGGGGCATTCCTACAGCATGGCTGGCACACAGACACAACTTATGGCTGCTCAGTAGTATTCAAGGTCAGCCCTTGTCTCTGTGGCACCCCAGGATGGTGGGCACAGCAGACCACACTCCTATGCACTGCCTTGTAGCAATGGGCCCCAGATCACCATTTGGATGTGCCAATGCCTGCAGCCCCAGATGGCTCTTCCCCTTCTTTACACCCAGCAGAAAAGAAGAACTTGTTACTAAGGGGAAAATACGAGGCACTGTGTCACGTGGGGCCAGCAGTAGGATTTCTGGAGGCCAAAAAACAGGGACCTATTCTCCATTGGGAAGCAACCTTCAGAAGAACCTTGAGGATGTAATTTGCCTCACCAGGCCTCTCCGTCACACCCTGCTCCCCATTGCCATGGGGATTACTTGTGGCTGTGCCTCTCACACAACTGTGGGAAGAAGGCTGGGGCTCTATGTGTGTTTTTGGACCCCAATTTCAAGCTGCACCCTGGCTGCCATTGCTGTCAGTGTCCTCTGAGAAGGTATGAAGATCTGCTTTGAGTGGGAAAGGGGGATAAGGGAGATTAAGGAGCCAGGAGAAGAGGAAAGCAGCTAACAAAGCATCCCCTCCGTGGCAGTAGCCCTGAAGGTCCTTGAGACAGAAGCATTCCTGATACAGGGTGCCCAGTATGGTCAATGTGCCTCCCAAAACAGAGGTGTCCTGAACACCAAAGCCACTTTTGCAGCATGTTGGAGGGTAAGAGCAAGGCTGTGCCAATCATGGGCCAGTGATGGACAAAGTGACCCTGGGCCAAGAGGCAGTGAAAGGGGGGCAAACTGCCTCTGCCAGACCTGGGGCTCAATGCCCACTCACAGCATGGGGAGGAGAGGAAGAAAGGAACTGGAAACACACTGGGAAGATGAATATGGGGACAGCAGAGCTGCTTTGCATGCTGAGTGTGCAAGCCAGGCAAGTCCCAACTGATGCCACTGGCTCCACAGAACAAGGATGAGCCTCAGTGATGCCCACGCTCTGGCTGGTGCAGCCACCTCCTGCCCCAGATCTGCCAGAAGAGAAGGCGACCAGCCGGTGAAAACATGCTCCCTCACTACGTCCCAGCAGTGTAAGGACAGCAGATGCTTTTGGGTGGTGCAGAAGCAAGACAGAGAGACCAGAGAGATGCTGGGGCTGCGGCTGAAGGCACAACCAGGCCCTTGGGGCAGTGAGGAGCTCAAGAAATCCTTTTTTCCTCTTTTTGGAAGGGAAGGAGAGGAGATCCCCACCCAAGCCTGAGTGCAGATGCTGGCCAGTAGTAGACCCCTCCAGCCAGCTTTCAGGAGGGAGGACAGTCCACACCACCTTCCCCTGGGAGCAAGAAGAGCCAGAAGGAGTCACAGGGCTTGGCTCTGTGTTTATGAAGGATGAGGTCCACATCTTTTCCACCACCAGGGATGTGACTGAGAAGAGCTTCCCGCCCCGGCTCTTTTGGTTTTAGAGGGAAAAGGTCCTGATTTGGGGCTGATTATAAATCAGTGCCAAAACTCACCCTGCTGGTGAGCCATCTCCAGCACAGGGCTCCGGCTGCAGACACCGGCACAAGCACATCCTGCCCAGCATGACCCAGCACCAAACGCCCACAGCATTTGGTTCCAGAGCACCCCAGGAAAGCGCGGGAGTTTGTGACATCCCAGACAGTTTCAGGCATCCAGAACCAACAGCACTGAGCAACCATTTCCAGCCACCCGGGCCCTTGGACTGACACCAGCACCTAGACCACATCTTGCTCTGATGCCCAACATCACCTTGTGCTTCCTCCCTGCCGTGCCAGAGAAACAGTCTGGGCCCTGCAGCTACACTGATTTGGATTCAACAGGTTTTAAGGTTTTCATTTTCCAGAACCTAAGAGATCATATAAGAAGCCCTGTCTTTTCTGCCCTTGGTGTGCTCTGTACTTGTGGTTTCTTGAACATTTCAATCAATTTATAGGTATGTTACAGGAGCCCGAACATCCTTTTCTCCCTCTGCTGTCTCTGTTTTCATACATCTTCCCCTTCCCAGCAACAGATTCAGCTGAAAAACTAAGCCAGTAGAAAAAACAACCAGTCTCTTTTCAGCTGGATCGTCTTCCCAAACTGGCTCTCACAAGCACTCTGCCAGCTCCAGTGGTGGCAGTTTGGGCAGAAACAGGAGGTTGTTCAGTGCAAAAACTCAGATCACAAAAGCCTGCCCCTCACATCAGCTCTTTTGCTCTCACATATCATTCGTGAGTTGCTCCTCCCGTAACTCCCACCAAAAAAAAATAAACAGGCTTTGGCAGCACCCACGGTCCTGTCTCAGTCTGCTGTTGTCCCAGCCTCATCTAGCTCTCTTGAAGTCCAAGATCTTCCCAATGTGCTACAAGCTCATGGTCCTGGCCAGTCATTCCCACACTGCAGCTGGCAGGATGCCTTGCCTTCAAAAGCAGCCATCCTGCAAAGGCCCACTCCCATTGCCTGGCAGCAAACCTACCCCCATCTGCAGCCCCTGAAAAATTGAGAAACCCTCACTCCTTCTTCCAAATAAACATCTTGGATTCAAGATCCAGCTGGCCTGTGTGATCTCAGAGCTTTCTCCCTGCAGGGGTGAAACACAGCCAGCCTCTTCCACCCTTCCTCCCATTGCAGGCTGAGCCGCCTCTCCCATGCCTGAAGATCTCTGCTCTGCACCCACCACAGCTCTGCCCCACCATGGGAAGACCTGAGGTCTGAACAACAGCCCCTTCGGATTCCTACCCCCTAATTTCTAATTTTTTGCTCTAGATAGAGCCCAGCCCCAAGTCCTGGATGCAAGAGCAAGTTTTTGGGGTTACACAGACACCACTGAGGAGCAGAGCAGCTGCAGAGATACCTGCATGCACCCATGTGTCCCAGCCGTGAGACCACCAGCAAGTGAAGAGGCAACAACCTGCAGCCATGCACCCCATCAGTGTCTCGTTTGGTGACCCAGGCACAAGGGGACCTGCAGTGCAGGCAGCATGAAGCCACTCTCCAGGCCCAAGCAGCACTAGAAAGCCCTGCTTCGATTTAAAGGCCATGATTTTTTTTTTTTTTTCCTCCCAACTGATCTAGTTAAACTTCCAACTGCTCAAGGCTATTTTAATTTGTACTGGTAAGTTAAATCAACACAAACAAGGGCAGAACAGGTTTATATGCACCTCTATTACTGGCTTGCACCAACTACAGCGCAGCTAGATTTCTCCAGGCAGCTTTTTTTTTTTCCTAATAAAGATAAGGGGGGGACATTTTTGTACACCTCCAACTGACAAATGGAGCCTGAAAGTGAGTTGGGAGTCAAAGCCTTGCAGAAAGTCAAGGTGACTTATGTGCCAATAGGCTGGCTTCAAAGAGCTTTGCAAAAATGCAGATCAACTAACAAGATTTATAAAACCCGTTAGGGGCTTAGAGGCTGCTTAATTCTCAAAGGTGCCAAGGAAAGTGCCTGACTCACAGAGGGATGGATGGGGCTTATAGAGGTGGCTATCTCAACCTTTTGGTTGAGAAGAAAAGAGAACTCAATTTATGCTGGAAACAAGGTTTTGACATGCCGAGATGTCTACTCCGAGCGTTGGCTCCTCCATCACCTACTTTAAAGAAAGAGAAACCAAGTCCTGCTGCTGCAAACTGTCAAAAACATCTACCCAAAGCCACAGCAGATTCTGCTGCTTCAGCTCGCCAGTGCCAGACACCACCCAGAGGAGTATGAGACTCAATTGGATTCAGCACACAAGCTGGAAAAAATAAAAAAAGGGGGGGCAGGGAAAAAAAAGAAAAAAAACTGAGGACTTTGCACTTCTACACCTCCCCAGTGCCCAGCGTTTTGCAGGTTGGAAGTAGCCCGTCAGCACCTGCGGGCAGCCAAGCCAACATACAGCGAGCCCATCAGCTGCTCCACACCCAAGATAGGACTGACCACGACCTGCTGAGTGCTGAGGACCCCTCAGCCCCCTCCCGGCTGGGGTTTCTCTCTGCCCTGCTTTTTTCACAAGGCGGCTGTTGAGAATCTGAAAGCCTGGATTATAATCTTTATGAATCCCATAGTTAGATCGCGCTGAACAGCAGCCCAGCAATACCAGATGTTCAAACAAAGCTGCCAACCGACAGCTGTCTGCAGCTTGCAGCGTGTTTTTACTTTAAAATGCAAAATGATACCAATCTATATTAAAAGAGAGACGTTCGGAGCCTTGTGATAGCAACTGAAGCCACGGATATTGCTCTTTCATGCAGGGTGTGGCAACAGAAGGAACTATCTCAGAAACTACTGCTTAAGCCTCCCTCCTGGCCCCCCCAAATCCTGGCCCCTTTCCTAATGGGAAAGATACTCACGTTACCGCCTGAGTGCCGTGAATGTAGCAGTGCGTGTCCAAACAAGCCAGCAAAAAGAAAAATGTAGCATGAACAAACACCATCTAACGAAGGATGCCAGATCAAATGTGGGTGCTGCAGAGCTGCACCTGGCTCTCAGTGGCATGGAGAGGATGAAGGGACACGGGAAGGGACAGAGGGAGCCAGACCTGGGATGGAAGTTGCAGCCCCTCCTGCATCAGTGACCAAGCTGGGGTAGCAAAGGTCCCTTCTGGCAGCACAGCATCACCTGTGGAAGCAAGGGAGGGGGGCATCTTCCAGTGCTCCAGCCTATTCACCCAGCATCCTGTCTTAGGTTGTCCCACATCTCTCTAAAACACACAAGGACGGTGGTGCAGCACTGGACTCACCAGGGAAACTCTGCCAGTGCCTCCTCTAAGACTTGACGTGCAGCAGGTTTTGAACTTGCATTGCTTTGCACCTTTATTTGTTGGCCTGGCTGGGATGGGGCACAAAGCCCTACGACCTACAACTTTTTCACATCCCAGCAGGTGGGGAAAGCAAGAGCTGAGCTCAGCCTCACTCTCTGTTCTTCCTCCTTCTGGAAATGCAAGCCACCTGCCCTCACTGCATTTTGGGGGTGGTAAGTCCTGAACATGCTGGGAACAGCATTGTACCCTGGCTTGCAGGAATCATGCAAAGAGAGCTCTGACTTAGTCCAACATTACGCCCCAAATTCCCCCGCAGCCACGCTCACAGGAAGTCTTTGGGACCAGTCCCAAGGCTGCTTCATTGTGCTCCGAGCAGCAACAGCATGAATGAATCACACTCATCAACGTGACACCCAGCTCCCAGCAACGTACTCGGGATCAAAATATTTACGTTGCAAATGAGTAAGAATAGGACCAGATCCCCTCCCCAGCCTGGTGACACGAAAAGGCCAACCTGGTGTTGCACTGAGCAAGTGGGTGGTGGGAGGACAAGCAAGCAGGAGGCAGAGACCAGCTTGTCTCTGCCCAGCAATGCTGAACCAAAGCCTTTCTACATGGCAGCAAAAACCAGTGAGCATCAAGACCATGATCCCATGGTATCATGCTCCTGCTGGAACTCAGCAGCCGGGTGACATGCAAGGGAGCATGCTGGGACCTGTAGTTTTCAACCAGCCAGCTGCAAAATGCCATCCACCAGTAAACACGTCTCAAATTAAAGAGATGCAAGGCCCCCAAGCCAAGCTCCTGGCAAGGTTCCAGCCATGGCTCCTTGTTGGCAGGCTTTTGGCCAATTCCCATGTGTTGCATTAGCCTCTTTCCAAGAAGCAGCCAAGAGCCTGCACCCCGCGAACCCCCTCGCAGCCGAGCTGCCCCCTGCCCTTACCAAAGTGACTTGTCTGCACAAAGAAGCAAGATGTGCCCAGTGCTCAAGTGCAGCCCTGGGCCACAGTAGATGTCAACACTGCTCCTGACTTGCTCTGAGCCCTCCCACTTCTGCTCCATGGCACTGAGCCACTGACTCGAGAGCAAGACCCTGCAGCCAGCACTGCCCAAGCTTCAGCTACATAGAGCCAAACACTGCATCCCTAGAGGGGTCAAATAAAGATGCCACCAAAGCAATCAGAGTTGTAGACGGCAAGAAGCAGAGCACCAGCGTGGTGCTTTGAGGCAGAGCAGCACAAGCAGGCAAAGCTCCACCAACCCACCTCACTGGGAGGGCTGGGGAGCAATCACCTCCCCCCATCATCCCAGTCAGGAATGCAGCCTCCTCACGAGTGTTACCACTACCCAGTGCTCCAGCAAGGCCAGGACCGTATGTCACCCCTCAGGGACTGTGGCATCCCTCTCTCCTTGCATGCTCTCTCTCCCCACTGTGGAGGAAATCGCAGTGCCCGCCTGATGTCAGGAGGCATCACTTCACACAAAGGCCAGGCTTCCTGGCAGGGAAGGGGTGGGGGAGGAAGGGGAAGAGAAGCCCGGGGCAAAGGCAAGCAGCACCTCCAGCTCCCAGTGCAGAGGGGCCGCAGCAGGAGACAGCACAGCCCCTTCTCCTTTAATCGCCTTTGTGCCTGGGAACAGAGAGGCAACATCCTGTTTTCCAGTGCCCTTCACAGGAACCCCAGAGCGGCCCTGCCCTGCGGAGCTGCAGCGGAATGTGTGCCCCTTTAAGGATGCACTGGAAAAAGTGACTTTAATTTGTTCCTGCAAATAAATCAATCCCACCTTTTTCACCTCAGGTGGCCTGTGGCTGCTGCTGACCAGGGGACACAAGCTCCAGCTGAGCATGGGGGCACAGCCCCCTGCCCAGCCTCCACCCAGGAGAAAAGCCACCTTTGAGCCACCAGCATCCCCAAAATGGGCACAACTGCCCACTTCACCTGCCTTACGCCCACAGGTGGCCAAACACTTGTGGCACCCCTTAACTGATAAATACAGGTAAAGCCAACATATTCACAACAAAGTCAAGAGTCATCTGCAGCCCTCATTTGCCAATCCCCAGTGTGCTCCCCAAGGGGGAGAATCTTTGCAGCATGCAACACATCATCGTAGCCATAGCACTGATGTGACCTCCTGCTTCAGTCTCTCCACCCCCTCTCCTCTGCCTCCTGTGGCCCCAGCTCATCCCCCAGCAGAGAAAGCAGCTGGTGGCCAGCACCAGGCTGCACTGCTTGTGTCTTCACCTCAGCCCCTCTCCCAAGGATGGGAGTGCTCTGGTCCAGCTGCATGGGGACCACTGAAGAGGGCTTGGCCATGGGGGACCTGTGGGAGCTTGCTGATGTTGACCGAGGTGGGAAATCACTAATGCTGCAAGGAGCAGCCAGGGAAGATGGGTTTTGGATGTGGGCACTGACAGAGAATATCTGTGAAGGAGCAAAGCCTGCTGCTCTCCTTCAACATGCTGACTTCTGCTCCTAGGAGGAGGCCTGTCATTGGTTTTTAATCTTGCCCGATTATGGGACAGCCTTTGACATTATTGATCTCGGGCCCCTGAAGTATCATTTATCTTCCAGGTTTGATGCAGCAATCAGAGCCTGACAGCTCAGACCTCAGTTGGCTCTGTTCTCCCAGGGAGAAAGGGAAAGTGCTTTGCTCAACTCTGGTCCTCCTGATTCATGCAAGCCATATTCGAGGCTGAGTTTCCATCTCCAAATAAGGCAGCTTTCACCAGATGCCCTCTCCCCACCTGGCAATTCATCTCCCAACTCAAAAAAATCCAGCTCCCCAGGTCTCTGCCAGACCAGCAGTGACTTATCAAGACCAGCAGTCCAAGATGCCTCCAGTGCCTGCTGCTTCCCCCTTTCAGTTTCATTACCCTCTTTTAAAGAGGATGTGGTGAAGGCACCAAGGTTACAGGATGTGCCAAGAGCTGCACAGGGATGGGAGGACAGCAACAGTGTGCAGGGTACAACCAGGGAAGACATTTCTAGATGTGACGACACTGCCATTTTCTAGAGCAGAAGGACCAACAACAGCAGCTCCTCATCTTGCTTTGTGAGCTTGCACCCACAAAGAAACCTGGCTGCTAGCTTGGTTCTGTGGTGGCTTCTCCTTACCTGCTGGCTAGCACAGGCACACCTGGGGGCCAGCTCATGATTTCTGATTGACCTTCAAAATGCTAATGCCTGCTCCCTCCACCAGGCAGAACAAGAGATGGACTCCACAGCTACAAAACAGTTGGCAGGGACAGGATTCACGACACCTGGGACAACCACCCTATGGATGGGATAAACTTGGGATTGCTGCCCTATGGGCTCCCATTCCCCTGGTTTCCTCCATCTTCCACTCCAGATGACAGGCATTCCCATCCTCCACCTTTTGGGAGGCACAAGGGTTTCCTCAAAGGTTTTCCAAACCACTCTACGATTTTGTGTCTGTGTCTACAGGTAATGGGTGCAGAGCGTGCATGAAGGCCATCTTTTTGGATGCCTCCTGCCTCTCTTTCTTCCTCTTCTGCAAAGCTGGGCCTTGTGGTTTGGGAATGAGGAACATTTCCCAGGGAAGGCTCCAGCAGACAGTTTTAAAGCATAGAGGAAAGTTTAGCTTTTGCTTGTTACCTCAGAATTGTTTATCAGACTGCTGCAAAAGCACTTTGATAAATGGAGATTAGTACCATGCACGTTCACAGATGACAGCAGTAGCCAAGAGCCAGCCCTGGGGAGGAACCACCTGGGTGGGGTAGCTAGCAAGGTCTGTGTTTGAGAAGGTACCACCACCAGCAAGGAAGTCTGAGTCTCTGGGATTGCTTCCCCATGCTGCCAAAGAATTCCTGACTCTCTGGCAGGTCCCCTCACTTCCACTGATTGCTACTTTAGGCTAACACTCTGATTCCCATACCCAGATTTTCAGTTGCTGCAGAGATTTAACTGACCTTTTTTCTCTCATTATAAGTGAAATGCTACAAAATCCTTGGCTGGAGGACAGGCTGTGTTTTTACCTGCTGGGCTCACACCCTCCAAAGATGTGCTTGCCAAGAGGTGGTCTTCGCATAACACACAAGGTATTATTATGTCCAGTCCCCTGCCTGGATGTCCTATCAGGGAGGATGCCAGCAGGCAGAGGCAAATGACCCCAAAGTGTGCTCCCATTCCCTTTGAGAGGGCAGATCCCATTCCCTACAACCCAATCACCTCTGACCCAAACAGGGCTTGCAGGCCTCAGCCACTGAGCCACAACAGTGCAGCTGTGGCAGGAGAGCTGCGGCAATTCCCTCCTGGATCTGGCCACCCCCATCAATAAGGGGCTAGCACAATACCCAAGGGAAGGGGGAGTGTGGACCACCCCGCCTCGTCCCCAAAGGGTCTGCAAAAGGAACAGAGACCTCGCAGCGCATTTATTCCGCTCCATCCATTTGAGAGGCGCCCTTCAAGGGGCTTTTTGCAGTCAGAGGCGGGTGCACCAGGACAGGAGGAGAAGACAGGGAGGCACCGGCACCCCCAGCCCTTTGTCTGAGCGCAGAGGAGTTCACCTGCAGGGAAAACCAGCTCCCACCGCAGGGCTGGCAGCTCCGCACAGATTCGGATGGGGAGAGGGATGGAGCTGTCCCCCCGCCCCCACTAGCAAGAGGGTAATGAGCAGAAGGAGGTGATCGCGTTACCCTCTCTCCGCTTGCCACACACGCAAACCAGTTAGCAGCACACACCAACCCCCCACTCCTCGACTTTCCAGCAACAACTGCAACCAGCAATAAAACCCATTGCCACAAAAATATCAACCCACCCCCCAGCACGATCAATCTGTTTTTGCATGTGGTCATGCACCAAACCCTGGAGATCAGCTCCACAACCAGGATCAACTGGGAGGGAAGAGGATGAGAGACTAGTTTCCAGGGGATGGGGTTTTAAAGCCACACAATAACTGGCTCAAATGAGGGTTTGGATTAAGCTGTTGTGCAGTGAGAGAAACACTGCCTCCATTAGGATATGGGGGATTTTCCTTCCCTTTTTCCAAAGCTCCAGTTCTGGGATGAAGCTTCCAGTTTACCCAGGCAGACAGAAAACAGGGTGATGCTGAGCAAATAGGGGATCCTGCACAGGGAGAGATAGGTGGAGAGAGGAAAGGGCAGATCAGCCCTCCCCAAGCCCCACATCATACAGTCAGCTGGTTTGACAACATTTACTCATACTTCAGAGAGACACAGCCATCCGGAACGTCACTGCCTGCCAACTGCCTCATCTGGAGTCATCCACAGCTCGGCTCTTTCCAGCCCGGTCCAAAGAAGGCCCCCCCCCAGAGCATCTGCAGACCAAGGAATTTTGAAAGGGCAGGTAGGGGGAAAAAGAGAAAGAGAAATTAAATTAAATTTTTTTTATTATTTTTTTTTTCTCCTCAGTTCTGGTACATTGTCCCAGCAAACAGATAACTTTGAGTGCATGTTACATAGAAGGCCCTGCTACAGAGTGGCAGGGCACTGCTCTGAGCTGAGAACTTTGGTCATGTTTCTATCACAAGCAAATCTCTAGACAGAAAAATGACAACTGCGATCCCCTGAGGAGAATGGGACAAAGCTGTCCTTATCAAAAAGGATCTGGGACTGGGAACCTCTTCAGCAAGTTCATCTGGGACACATATGTAAAAACTCTTGCGTGCATCCAGAGTCTCATGCCTCTAAGTAACTGTCCCTCCCTCTCTGTATTTGGGACTAAGAATCTCTTCCTCCCATTCCCAAGCACACTGGCTGTAGTTCTCCTGGGTAAAGGAGAAGTGGCTGCCCCTATCTGTCCTTCTTCGATTCAGCAAAGGGAAGGGGAGGACACCCCTCCTTGGTCCTGCAAACTCCACACCTCCCTGCTGGCCCCCAGCATCAGCCCTGTCTTCTCCAGCAGCAAACAGAGGTTCAACACAGAAAACTGGCAACCACTGCAAGCAAGCTCAGTAGATCCATCTCCTCCAAGCTGTTCACCTTCCTCCAACCAAACCAGCATCTCCTTAGCCTATAGCCTGCTTATAAATGCAGAAAGTTGACAAAGTCACCAGAAACTAGCCTGGATCCACAGCTGTGTGGGTTTATTTAAAGAAAAAAAGCCAGGCCAGACCAGATTCTGCCCCCAAGCCTGAGTGGCAAAGCAGAATCCAGCTCCAAGTGTTTATTTATAAATCCATACATACATGTACATTTGAATTCTGACAGAATTAATTCTGGCATCCAGCTAATTCAAAGCATTCCTCCCCCATCACACTACTGTTGCAGGCCAGCCCAGCATAGAAGCTGATTATAAAATGCTGCACTAGCCAGGCATTTCTGCAAAGGCTTGTGCTATTGAGCATTCAGACTTTCCTTGCTTGGCTATTTCATTGTTTCAGTGTCGATCCCTCCTCTCTTGCCCTGTGTTTCCTGGTTACTTTTGTCCCTGCTCTGGAAGCACTGCTGCTCTGAGCCCCATTTCAGTGTCAGATTGAAAAACAGAACAAAACAAAACCCAAAACAATTACATGAAATTAAAGAGAAAAAAAGAAAAAAATACCAGTGTGTACCAAGATTTTCAGTAAACACATAGGTAGCAAGCGAAAAATAGGCCAATATGCTGCAGGGCAAGCTGCAGGCAGATCTGGGGATAGAAAACCCTTTGCCTCTCTCCAAAGCACTGCTAAGAAAACCCTGTGTGGTCACACGCTGTCCTCTGGAGCAGAGAGGAGAGAGGTCAGGGCGGCCAGAGCTCTAAGAGCCTCTTTATTCTTGGGCAGTTGCACGAATCTGATCGCTTGTGCCCTTTGTGAGACATGGAAATCTGCCTTCTCCTCCCACCCCCTTCACCAGCCCCCACTTCTGCTCCCCCTGCTCAGACCGGGGCAGAGGCAACTCCTCAGCTCCAGAGGCAAAGGCCAGAGCGGAAAAGAGACTGTGGACCTCCCTCTGGCAGGACCAGGCTTGTCCAAGCACGCAGGAGAGCTCAAGGACCTTGCTTGCTGGAGCAAGGGGAAGAGAAAGGAAGGACAGTCCTGGGACTCACCCATTCCTCAAAGGGCTCATCTGGGCTCCCACGTGAGGCAAGAAGCTGAGGGATGGAGGAAAGTTGAGGGTGTTGTGCTTCAGCCCAAGCCTTTCCTACTTCTCCCTCTCCATTGCACTCATGGGCTGGAGGAGAGCAGCATGCTGCACACCTCCATGCCAGCAGCCACACAACTCTTACATAAACATCATGGGTTAGATTTAGACTAAACAAGGGTCTAGGGTAAGTTCATTACACTCGCATCACCAGCCAAAGTGGGCTTATACCTCCTAATACAGAGACCAGACCAGGACACCCCCATCTTGGGGGCTCATTCAAAGCGACCATCCAGGAATGGCTTCAAGGCAGGAAGCTCTCTGGCCAGGGATGGCTGGCATGGGTGGACAAGGCTCTGCCTAGACACCCCCATCTGCCAAGTACAGCCAACCTCTGTACACTGCAGGGGTAAGCCTGGGGTACAATTCATTGCTGTTCTTATAAAGCGGCTGAAGGTCCTTGGATTAATCTCTTTCCCATTCACCCTTCCACGTCACTCTTCACCAGCACCTGGCCACACAGTGTTTTCCCCCACGGGAACAGAGATTCCTCCACTGCAGCCCCTGTCCTACTCCTCTTCCTTACCAAAGCGGTCCCCTCCATGCAAGCCTCCTCCCTCCCACTCAAACCCACCAGGCTGCTTCCCTGCATCCTCTATTTCTGCTGTCACTTCTTGGATGACTATACAGAAGACTCGAGGCTGTGGGTCTAGAGCAAGAAACCACTGGCAACCTGATGGGCTAAGGGCAAGGAAAATGCTCAAGCTTAGCAGGAGAGCAATGGGGAAAAGCTCTCAATCCAAACTCCAGAGAGCCAGGAGATGGTCCCAGTTCAGCCAAAAGATCTGAGACTGCTAAGACACCCACTGCCATTGGGCCAGCAAGCCCAGATGGGTTTGCAGCAGGGTAGCTTTGTAGGGCAGTACAGGCTGCCATCGGTTGAACTGAAATCCCCTGCTGCCCCTGACAACACAGCACAGCCTGACAGATCAACGGTGGTGAGCAGCACTGAGCTCGAAAGCAGGGCTAGGTGGGTGATGGGATTTCTGCGACTGCCCAAGGCCCAAAAAGTCATTACTCATCACAGCAGCTTGACCAACTGACAGCATCCCAAGGCACAACGATCAGTCCCATTTAGGAGCCTGACACTGGACTCCCAGGGGCCCTGGGCCAAAAACCAGGCATGGGCAAAGCCAGCAGAGGAAGAGACATGGGCTAGGATGACTAGAGAGGAGGAATGGGCTGGTGGTTCAGCTCTGGGGTGCTGGTGGAGGCTCAGACAGAGGATGCAGGGAGAGCCTGCACAACTCTAGCTTCACAGGACCTACTGCCGAAGCCATCAGTGGACCAGGTATGTTCAAAGAGCTCCATAGGGAATGCCTGTCAGGCACCACCCGCACCAGCTACAGTCACAAGAGCTAAATTAACGCTTGAGCACTTGGGCACTTGCGCTCACAATGCCTCCGGTGAGCTGCGTGCCGTGGCTCCTCATAAACAAGTCATCTGGAAAATAAGTAAGCCTGTAAAAATCCAGCCTGTCACAAGTTACCAAACCTGTTTCAGAGTAAAACAACCTACTGCAGCTCACACTAGTAGCCTGGCAGCTGATTCGACCCCAGTCTCCCCAGCACCAGGACTCCCGAGGTCCCAGAAAAGTGTCCCCAGCACAGATGACAGCATGGGGATGAGACATAAGACTAACTTCAAACAGGGAGGTGTCTCTGGAGTCAGAGCTGTCTATCAAAGAAGAGCTGGTGGTATCTTCCCTCTAGAAACCTAGAGCTTTTGAACCACGGAAGCAATCAGCTGGGGCAGGTAAGAAAAGCACAAAGGCCATCTCTGCACTGGGGCTGGTGGCCAACACTGGCAAAGGATCAGAGCTTTTGGTACAGACTTGGGACTCGTCTCTTCCCATATTTCTACCAAGCATTCACTTCTTCTCTCTCCCATATTTTGGGAAGCCCCTGCACTAGGCTTTTCTGGGGGCCTGCCAAGAAGGCAAGCCCAAACCCACCAAGGAGCAGATGGACTCAGCAGCCCAGTTCCTGTGTGTCCCCCTGGATTTGCCAAATGGGTGCCACTCCTGCATACCTGCAGAAGGATCCTCTATGTTTCCCCACTGGTCTCAGCACCACAACACACTTCCTCCCTCTTAAGTGTTCAAAATCACCAAAGATATTAAAAATGTGGAGCGATTTTCTCTGTTTCCCCAAAATGTGCAGTAAGCTAGGTCAGAGGGAAATCTAACTCCACCCCTTGAAACAAAACAGAAGCAGAGCAGAGCCTCTCCCCAGGTTCCTTCCCACTGCTGGTATCTCCAGTAAGAACAGGCAGCTGAGACAACCCCACACAAGCTCTGATGTACCTGGCCTTAATCAACCATGTCCCACAGAAACATGGGGCAAACACATTAATGCAAGTGAGTTCCTTTCTTTGGCTGCTGCCTTCTGACCTGTGCCCCAACCCAGCATTGTATTTTTCCCCTTTTTGGATTATTTAAAAAAAAAAAGCAGCACATCAACCTCATGCTGGAGCAACTTCCTTTTTCAACCCTGGAAGTAGGTTCCCCTGTGCCAGGGAGATGGTAGGTCCTCCCATGAAGGCAAGAGGCACATGGCTGGGGCAGCAAAGGCAAAGATGGAAGAACAAATGTTTCCTTTTGAGACCTTGACACAAACAAAACGACAAGAAGCAAAAAAAAAGAGGGTAGGTTGTTGGCTTCCCCCCCCACGCTTCTCTTTAAGCGCTACAAAAACAGGAAACAAAGGAGAAAACATCTCACAGGGGGGAAGGGGAGGTAAGTGCTTTATACGCCCACGAAAGAAAGATTAACCACATATTTTATTTACTGTTTGTATTACGGTTGCACTGGGGAGCTCAACCAATTCCAAGCCAGGGCCCTGCGGGTTTGTGCAGTACCTAAGGCTGAGCAGTCCCCTTCCCCCAAACCCACAAAGCACGCTCCTCCGCTTCAAGCGAGCCCTCCACAGACACCCTCTTTCCTCCTGCAGACAACCACCTCTGGCCTCCTTCTCCCAGCACAAGCTCTCTTGATCCAACTGCCAGCTGAGAAAGCACTGCTGCTGTCCGCAGGGAGTTTTGAGCCCTTTTCCCCTTCAAAGTGGACTGCAACCCGGGCTAAGATGCCCTC
Source organism: Chaetura pelagica (assembly GCF_000747805.2). NCBI lineage: Eukaryota > Metazoa > Chordata > Aves > Apodiformes > Apodidae > Chaetura > Chaetura pelagica. The sequence goes on along the minus strand of NW_009953651.1, from coordinate 4,577,901 downwards.
CAACGTGGGTCGGCAGCAGAGCCAGAATAATAAAAACTAAAAGAGGTGGGTTTATGGGGAGGGTGTTTGCAGGCTCCTGCTGTCTCTCCTCTGGGCTCTTGAGGCCACCTCTGCCACACTGGGTCGATGTTACACCTCCCCACACTTGCAACGTCCCCCGCAACAAGGAGAGGGCTCGGAGCCACCAAACTTTGACTCATTTCTCAATTAACGGCTTCCCGAACACGAGCCCCACATGGAACAAACCTCTCATGATGGGGCCTCCCCCAGACCTCCCAAGCCTGGCATTACTCATCCACCTCCCCCCCAGCTCCAGCCCTCCTTCCCTGGGATGCTCCAAGAGCGGCTCACTGCTGCGGGGTGAGCAAGCAGCCAGGAATCCCGGGCCTGGATCCCACAGGCGGGCAGCCGTCACCAGCTGAGCTCACGCACCCTAATTCGGGAGCCGATGCAGCCGCCTTGCTCGCTGGCTGGCAAGGGGCAGTTTTCAGCCAGAGACCTGGTCAAGGCCACAAAGCAAGGGGCTGGCAACTTGCTGGGTTTTTTTTTTCCCCAGGGGTTCTTCCCTACTCCAGCCAGTTCAGGGAGGAACTGCTGCGATCGCAAGGGGGATCCTTCAGAAACACTGCTCCCCAGTTTTGGGCTGTCCTCCATTGCCCTGGCCTCTGAGCACCCAACTGAGCCACGCGCCCAGCTGGAAGAGACAAGCTTATCATCACAGAGAAAGGAAATTAAGATAACACAGCAATGGAGGTACCGAGGGATTCGGCCAAGGTCACAAAATAAGTCTGTGGCGCTACAATACAGCCATTTGACACGTTTGGTGTCTGGCTGCGGATGCAGCCGCCTTGCTGGCTGGCTGGCAAGGGGCAGTTTTCAGCCAGAGACCTGGTCAAGGCCACAAAGCAAGGGGCTGGCAACTTGCTGGGTTTTTTTTTTCCCCAGGGGTTCTTCCCTACTCCAGCCAGTTCAGGGAGGAACTGCTGCGATCGCAAGGGGGATCCTTCAGAAACACTGCTCCCCAGTTTTGGGCTGTCCTCCATTGCCCTGGCCTCTGAGCACCCAACTGAGCCACGCGCCCAGCTGGAAGAGACAAGCTTATCATCACAGAGAAAGGAAATTAAGATAACACAGCAATGGAGGTACCGAGGGATTCGGCCAAGGTCACAAAATAAGTCTGTGGCGCTACAATACAGCCATTTGACACGTTTGGTGTCTGGCTGCGTGTCCTAAAATTTCAAGCCGGTGCCAAAATCCAGCCTTGCCGGTGGCAGCTTCCTGCCAGGTCATGAGCAGCACGCATCCACAAGGAGCAACGAGCATCCAGCCATAACAACGGCAGCAACAACAGAAAAAAAAAAACCACGCAGCAAGAATTGCAATACATGAGATCAAAGTGTCCTGGAAAAGGACCTGGAAAAATAGTTTTGGTCCCTGGCTAAGGCCCCCAGGAAATGCACACGCGAGCCCTGCCCCAGCCCCACGCAGTCCTCTCGGGGTGGCTTCCCCACCCTGGCAGAGGGAGACCAAAATTACTCCCTATAAATAGAAGCAGAAAAACGCTTCTCCAAAAGCCTGGCTGGGTCTTTCCCCTCCCAGCGCATGTGGCGGAGCTGCTGGCACCTCCGTGGAGGTCTCTGGTTTTCCCCAAAAAAACCTGGAGAGGAAAATAACCTTCCTGTGAGCTCAGTCTGGCTTCTCTCTGCACAGAGCTGCCACCCCTCCTTCCCAGGCCTGGCCATCCAATTGGAAAGTAATTATACTGCAATTTTTATTTATTACTTCTTCTTTTTTTTTTTTTTTTTTAATTGCTAAATGGTGACTCATTTTGGCAACATTAAAATACACAGGAAATCATCCCCATTTTACAGTAATCACCATTCAATTCATTGTTAAATATTTATTTGGCGGACAAGCGCCAGGCCTCTTTCGAAGGGTCGGAGGGGGAGCAGAGGGGCAGCCTGAGAGGGGGTGAAGGTGGTGGTGGGGTCACAGCAGGGCTGTTAAAACGCCTGCCACAAACTTCGGGGTGGGGAGCCAGGAGGGAAAGCTCCCGCCAGATGATCCGG
>NW_009953651.1:4574455-4574843 GCF_000747805.2 Chaetura pelagica | reverse complement strand
GCGCCGGCAGCGGGGGGCCCCGACGGCAGAACACGCAGTGCAAGACGGCGGGGGGCTTCTCCAGGTTGAGGGAGTTGAACTTCTCCACGATGTTGGTGAGCTTCAGGATCTTCTCCAGGTTGGGCTTCTGGTTGTAGGCCTGGTTGCACTCCGGGCAGCGCACCAAGCCCGTCTCCTTGGCCCACGCCTCCCCGATGCAGCCCCGGCAGAAGTTGTGCTTGCAGGGCAGCTGGACCGGCTCCACGAAGACGTGCAGGCAAATGGGGCAGATGAGCTCCTCTTCGAAGCAGTTCTTCCAATTCTCGGCCATCTCTACCGGCGGCCTCTTGGCGACGTCTTTTTTTCCTTCCCCCCCCCCAACCCCCTTCCGCAGCTCCTTGCCGGCCAA
>NW_009953651.1:4573171-4574119 GCF_000747805.2 Chaetura pelagica | reverse complement strand
CCCCCACCCCCAACAAAACGTCGCTTCATTAATAAAAGCGACACAAACGGTTAAAAAAAAAAACAACCCAACGCGATGCTGTAGGATTACAGCCCAAAGTCTTAACCACCCCCTAAAAGCTGCTTGTTCGCTTTTTTACCCCAGAAGGTGAATCGAAACTTACCAAAGGTTGAAAAAAATCCATACAAAATCCAGCAGCAGAATCCAAGTTCCATATAAAGCTCCTAAATTTAGCGTTCCAGATCGGATTTTTCTTTTCTTAGGTTTGCAACTGACATTCAGTATTTTAAAGGGACTTTTGTCCCCCACCAACCTGACTAACAGCTGAGAGCACAGACTCGCTCAGGGCTTTTTTTTTTTTCCTCTTCTGTATTTCTCCTCCCTCTCCCCCTGATGGGAGTTGGGAATCAGAGTCTTTTAAAGGAAACAGATCAAAGGGTTAAGATCCAAAACGGGAAAAGGAGGAATATTTAAAAAAAATAATAATAATAATAGCGATGATGAAAAAAAAACCCGAAACCTCTCCACAGCCCCCGAGATTTGCTTCCAACGCAGCGGAGCAGCAAAGAAAAAAAGGAAGAGGGGAAAAAAAAAAAATCCCTCTCGCCTGCTTAAAGACTGCGAGGTCTTGAATGGGAGAGCTCGGTCATTCAGAGCCGCCCCAGCCCGGCGCAGCCTCGCCAGCCCCTTCCAGCGCTCCCGGAGAGGGATGGGAGAAAGGACGGGCTTTGCCAAGAGGGATCTAAGCCCCCAGATCAACCTGCTCCGACTTCCCACCGGGGCTGGGAGGAAAAAAAAAGGCGTCCGGGGAGCGGGGGAGGGTCCGACCTAGCCCGGTCTCATGGCCGGCCGGGGGGAAGCAGCCCCCCGACGGACACAATGCGCTGGAGCCGGGGGTGCCGGGGCAGAGGGAGGGGTGTCCGAGCCTTCCCCCGGCGCGACGGCCCC
>NW_009953651.1:4550048-4572294 GCF_000747805.2 Chaetura pelagica | reverse complement strand
GCGGAGTCAGGGTTGCTCAGGGTGTCTCTCCGTGAAGAGTCCGATCCACCGAGGGATCGACTCACATCTGGGCCACAGCTGGCCCCTGTTAGCAGGAGTGTCCTCTGAAGGCTCCTGCGCCCTCTCGGACCCCCCTGGACGGGCTGTTCCTCCGCGCGGGGCTGCTCGGGGTGGGCTTTGCACCCTGTGCCGAGCAGCAGCCGTTTGTCCCACCGGGTCTCTCCAAACCCGGCTGCCTCAGCACCTCCTGCCAGAGCGCGGGGCACAGAGGTGTCTCTGCTAACAGCTCTCCCACCAAATGTTTCTGCAGCTGTTTCGAGGAACACTTTATATCCAGCCCCTGCCAAATGTGCTGGGTTGCTGGTAATAAAGCTGGTTGCTGGTGTAAATCCATTTCTCACCGGCGAGGGGGTCACAAATGACTTAAAAACAGAGTATTTACAACAAAAAAAGCACAGTCAGGCTTACGGTGGAGTGGCAAGGTGGCAAAGGCTCAGACAGTGGCTTCAGGATCTGGCCCCAGAGTGACACTTGCTAATGGCAATTAACTTCTGGGAGGGATTTAACAGGAATTCCCCTATTGCAGCTTCAAAGACACAGCCCAAACTGTCCAGTGATGCCGCCCAACAGCATCTCTTATAGCACCCTATAATCTCAGCTGGAGGGATGAGCATCCTACAGCACACCCAAGGTGGGGGGAGGGGCTGGGTCTTTCCACACTTTCCTTCACAGGGAACCTCTGTGCACAGGTAGGTCCTGCAAGAGACACACCAATAAGGAGACAGAGTGATGAAAACTGGCTCCCTTTGGGTTGGTCTTGGATTTGGGATCTCCCAACCCCCCTTCCTTCTTCCACCTTCCCCTCTGGCTTCATGCTGTGATGGGACATTGGGGAACACCTCTATCTGCCATCTGTGCTGTGCTCAGCACACCCCCTTCCCAAAGTGCTACCCCAGGGCACTGTACCCCAGCACACCCCGTTGTGCTGGTGGGGCTGCAGCTGGTGTGCAGTGCCTGGGCTGGCTCGGGATGCCTCGCTCGCCTCTCATTCCTGAGTGAGGCTCCCACAGCCCCTTGGCCACGATAAATGCTGTTTCTGGGCTCAGGCAGCTGATCCCTGCCTGCCAGGCAGAGCCCACCGCTGGAGCACCCCAGGGCTTACCCTCCATCACCCCTCGGCCACCCCCTCCATCCTGCACACCCAGCCCACGGCTCTGGGGCTCGAACGCCGATTCTTGCAAAGGGAGCAGTTTGCACGTAACTCCTCCGCCAGGCCTCGAAGCCCGCGGGCTGTACATCTCCTCGGGGCATTCACAAGTCATCCGGCGGCCGGGAGGGACCAGCAGGAGCTGGGCAGGGCGGTGTGGGATGCGTCAGAGCCGCTGCCGGCCAGCCGAGCCCGTGCGGAGGCAAAGGCAAACCTCTCCTCAGAAAGTCAGCGCGAAACTATTCGTGACTCTCACTTCTTTATAAACACAGGCAGTACCGGGCAGCCCCCAGTGACAGCAGCTCTTCCCACCCTGTGCCAGGCACGGTTCTCCTGCAGAGGCTGCCTGGGGCTCCCCCCGTGCCCTCCACTGCAGGCGAGCTGGGGAAACTGGCTGGCATTTAGTGGGGCTTCATGGGGAAGGGTGGATGAGATGGGGCTGAGCAAAGCTGAAAGATGCATCCTGCTCTCAGCTGGGAATCCTGCTGCCCTGGGGCCGGTGCTGGCCCTGCTGTTGTCACACCTGCTTCTGGATGATGCCATCTCCCTGCCCAGCCCAAAATATCCCCTTTGGCAAAGGGAGCTCCAGAACCAGGCTAGGCACTGCAACCCTTCTGCAGCCAGCAGTACTGGCTGGGAGGGGGAAGGGTGGGCTCCCAAACACCCTCCCACCAGCACTGGGTGGCTGGCTGACACTGGCAGGAGCAAGCTACAGAAAGCCTGTCCATGCTTTGGGCTCTCCTCCTCCAGGATCCAACCCCAGATGGGTGCCCCAGACCATCCGAGGCAGTTTTTAGCCAAGTCTGGTGCACAACCCTCAACTTCCCCAAGCCATGGTTTTCCCAGCCACCACTGGGTGGGTGCCATTTGCTGGCAGACTCATTTCAGCAGCTCTTAGCCCTGCCTTGGACTGACTACTACCCCTACCAGCCTCCCTGGTAAAGTATCAGCATCTCTGCTGAGGCCCCAGTTAGCACTAACGGCTTTGGGCTGTGGGTACCCACGAGGAAGGGCCAGCAGAGCATCACTCCCACACCCTGCAGAGGCCAGGTTGCTCAGGCACTTGTCACTGGGGTCTGGAGTTGGCAGTGGCACTGCCTGGTACTCAATTAACCAGCCAGGGAGAAGCCTTCATCACCCTTCTGCCCTCCTTCCACATAAGCCCAGTGAGGTGGCTTATTGTGATGGAGAAAATCCCTCCTGCCCTGCTCTGTGTGAGAACATGTGAAGGGTTTTGCAGAAAATTTAACACTGGATTTAAGGAACTTGCAGGGAGGCAATACCCTGCTTTGCAGCACAAAAATCCGTCTGCTCTTGGCCATCCCCTGTACCTGTCTGGTGGAGAGGAGGAGGGAAACAACCCTATGGAGGAGACACCACACAGAGGTCCCCACAGCCTGTCACCCCTGCCTCAGCCCAGGGCATGCCACCAACATGAACCACGTGTGCCTGGCCATCCCATGCATGTCCCCACTGCAGTGTCACACTCGTCCATCCCACGCTGTCACCTGCCTCCTGTGGCATCCTCACAGCCCAGTACCCCCTGGGGAAGATGCATTTGTGTGTACGTGGTACATCTGCAGGGGAAACCTCCCATCCTCTGAGATGAATAAAAAAGGACCAAAAGCCAGCTGTGCAGCCTGGTCCTCACAGCACACAAAGCAGGTTCCTTGCCCCAAGCACCCAAGCGTTGGGATCCAGCAACACCCACATCCAACACTGGCAGCCTGGGATGTTGTGCTGGATGCAGGAATAGTGCTGCTCTTGTGGGCTCTCAAGAGAGCTCAGCCCTTGTGCACAGGGTGTCTCCTGGGGCAAAAATGCTGGGCTTTCTCCCCTCCTCCCCTAGCCTAAAGCATGGGGCAGAGCAAATATTGAAGGCTTGCCAAGGAGGGCTGGCCAAGGGGGCACTGCATGGGGGTGATGGAGAGGAGCTCCATTGTGGCCTGGGGCAAATCCAGGGTGGAAACCTGGGGCTGAACAGCCAAATCCAGGGTTGTAGAGCCAGCTATGGGACAGGGGTGATGCTGAGAGGCTGGCTGCACTGGCCAGCCTCAGGGTGCCGATGGGTCCTGGCAGTGCAGCAGCAGGTCTGGTGGCCGCGGTTCCGGAGCACAGGGAGCCAGGACAAGGGCCGGTACAGTTCCCTGCCTGGTGGGGTTTCTTTCTATGCAAATGGTTGGGAGCAGCTGCCCTGCCGGTGTGACTCATTTCCTGCTCTTGTGTCACATTCTGGTCAGGCCAGTTTGGCAAAGGCTTTCTTCTCTCCCTCTCTGGATTCTCCTCCTTGTCTCCCCCACCGCCGAGGGCTGGGATGTGCATTCACTCAGCCCCTGGCAGGATGAGGCAGGATTTTCAGGAAACTGCGTCAAAGCCACAAAACCTCCATATATATAAAAAGTATAAATATATATATATATACCCAACAACCAAACAAAAAAACCAGGACAATTTTCTCATTTTCTTTTATTTTTATTTTTTTTTGAGCAGGAGGGACTGGCGACCAGACAGGCTCCTCCACTCCTCCCCCTGCCGGGGCGGCTGCTTCCCCCCGGGACAGGACGGGCCCGGCAGAAGAGCTGTAAAAGTTTGCTGGGCGGTCGGAAGAGAGGAAAAAAAAAAAAAAAAAGCAGCTTGGTCTGATTTTACCCCTTTGCTGCCAGCCGGAGAGGTGCTGCCAGAGCCAGTGGGAAGCCTTTAACAGGGATGAATGGTGTGAGCATCTGAGAGAGCTGCCAGCCCTGGGGGTTGCCCAGCGTTTCTCCTTCCTTAGCAGGGTTCTGGGGCAGTCTCACCACTGCGCCCTGAAAAATGCACTGGCTGGGGTTAAAAGTAACTCCTTCTTTGTAACAGGGTTGGGAAGGGATGCTAGCAGACGTGGTGGGTCAGCACAGAGGTCCCGTGTCTCCCACCACCGGGTTGGGCAGGCGAATGTGATGCCGGGAGCAGGTCTCTCTGGCTGCTCCCAGGGCCACGTTCAGGCTGGTGCTGCCCTGAGCCCAGGCTGTGCCTCAGGTAGAAAAGTCACTTTTTGAGGCATTTCCTGCCTGGTCTGTGTATGTAGCTGGATGTGTCCCACGGGAAAAGCCAGAGCTCCTTGGTGCTGTCGGCCCAGCAATAAGCTTGGGAACACAAAATTGCTGGCCCTAGATACTGTCGTGGGAGCCTGAGGGTGGGAGTGGGCTACGGTCTCACCACCTCCCTTTGCATCTGAGGTTCGGTTCAGCCACCCTCCCTCCAGAAGGCCCCCATAGTTCCTTCCTGGGACAAGGTGTAACCTTTGCAATCTTCACTCTGGAGCAATTTCGCAGCCTTCCTCTTCCTTTTCTGCATGCTCTTTGCAATTAAATCCGGCTGCAGCCAAATGACCCAGTGCCACATGCATGCTAAAAAGCCCCCTGCCAGGCAGTTACCAAGATTTCCTTTGAAGGCCAGAGCATCAGCCCCTGCTGTGTGTCATGCAGCCCCCAAAGCTGCAGCCCCCTATGTCCAGCGGCACCACTGAGCCCTGGCTTGGTGCAGCTGAGGGAAACTGAGGCAGGGTGAGGGCAGGGGCTTCCCCTGAAGCTGCAGCCTCTGCACCCCGTGCTGCTGGGGCTCTTCTTCCTCTCTGAAAGCCAAAAGGTCTGTTTGCCCACGGTGAATGGAAGAGCATTGGTGTAAATTAGGACAGGAAGCATTGCTAATAAACTGTCACTCCTGGTTGTGTAATGGGAGCAATTATGGGTTTAGGTCTCGTTAAGACACCAGGAAGGAAAACATGGTCTGTGTGGGGTAGGAGTTTGATGGCAAACAAAAGGAGGGTCCTGTGGACAGAAGGATAAAGTTGCCTTTGCATCCGAGGTGTTTCTATTGGCATCCTGGGGCTTGAATTGACTCCCCTGTAGAGGGACACAGGGGGATGCAGGGAGATGAAGAGTGAATTTCCAGCTCTCCCTGTGCTCTGCTCCTTACCCAAGGAACCCCAGGGCAGGCAGTTTTAACCCTTCTGAAATCACTGATCCACCCCTTTCGCTGGGTGCCCACTGTTCCCACACAGCCCTTCCTTGAGGTCTAATGGGGACCTACGGGTGGCAGGAGTGTTGGGTGCTGGGCTGTGCCAGGAAAGCCTGGTGGAAGTGTCAAAGCTCTTGCCACCTGCAAAGCCACTGTCAGCCCTCCTGTCCCCTGGGAGCTGCCAGGTTTCCCCTGCTGCCCACCACTCTGCCAGGCAGCAAACGCCTCTGCCCATCCCTCCCTGCTACTGGGGCAGCCCCAAACCCACTGGGCAGGTCTCTCCCAGGGCCTCTGAAGGGGTGGAGGTCACACAGAGCCCAACCAAAATAAAACCAGGGCTCCCCATGAGCAAAACCCAGAGGCCATGCCAATCCTGGGATAGAGGCACCCACACCCCCTCAATGGGCTCTGGGAGAGCAGGAGGCACCCAGGGTGAATCCAGCCCCTGCATGCCACAGAGGAGGGGCCGGGGTGCCCTGCGGCCAGGGTTAGCCTTTAACCACCCAAAACATGGCACAGAGGGAGAGGAAATTCTTGAGGCATCTATTAACATAAAAAGAGTCATACTTTACGTTCGGTCCCACTTATGGCTTATAAATGATTACTGCACCTTTTAATAAATGGTTAATCAAGTGTTAGAGTCCAAACAAGTTGATGGGTTGCTTATTACCACGGTTTATAACCTTTTATGAATGCCTTCTGTTGATGTACTTATAAACATCCATACCACGTACTTCTCGTGTCTTGACATGTTGGTCACATCTGTTCAAAGTTTATTAACTCTTGAGCTGCTTGCTCATGGCAGACTGGGAAGGATCCTGCTATTTATCTGTATTAATCCACGTGGCTCAGAAAGCACACCTGCGTGGCAGGAGCTAGCTGGATGAGGGCTGACATGGGCATCCTCTTCATCTGAAAAAGGTTCAAAGCAAGTGGGATGCATCCTCAACAGAAGTAAGTCAGCAGCAGGGTATTGCTCGCAGAGTTGCAGGTTGGTTTTTTTTGCCACCAGGACAAAGAAGCGAGGGAAGTTGGTGGCAAATTCTTCATCTCTTGAAGTCATCAAGCCAAGACGTCGTCCTGGACGACACCCTTGAATCAAAACCACAAGTTATTGGGCTCAATGTGGGAAGAACTGGATGAAATTCTTTGGCCTGTGAACATGGGAGGTCAAACCGGATGATTTAATGGGCTCTTCTGGCCTGGAAATCCAGGGAAACATCCTTGGCCATCACTGTTGATGTGCAGCTGAAGCCCCCTTCGTGTCATGTTGCAAATAAAGAAATAAAACTCTCAATAAGCTGAATAATCAGAAAACAATTTTCCAATAAAACCATCCCCCGAAATCTCCTTTTAAGGCAAGGACTGGGATTCCCACCGCTGAGCGTGTTCCTGACGCCTCCGCCCTGCCCCGCCGCCCCACGGCCCCGGGGACGCTCCCCACCACCCCCCCAGCCACCCCCACGGCTTCCAGCCCTTTTTGCTTTTATTTCCCCCCTTTCTCTGGATGCTTCAGATCATTTTTCTCTTAAAAAAGCAAGTGGGAAGTACGAGGTGCTGCTTTCCTGTGCCCGCTCCAGCACTTTTAACAGCCAGCAGACAGGAATGATCCCAGCCCAAGCAGGACCCTGGTCTCCCTGGTCACCTTGGCTTTGTTTTTTTAATATCTAACTGTGCTTTCATCTTTGGTCCCCAGTCCCCAGCCCCTCTGGAGCGGGGTACCCCATCTCCAGTGGCAGGAACACCTCTGACATGGGGCAGCCTTGCTCACTGCCCTCCAGCAGGTTATTTGTGGCTGGGGCGTGGAAACTCAGAGGAAACGTGAGCGATGGGAAAGAGCATTAAAAAAACACTTTTCTGCTCTGAAAAACAAACCCAAACCTGAGCGGTTTCCTAGGCAGGGAGCTGGGGCACGCCTGGGGCTTCCTACCCCTACCCAGTCCCAGAGCCCTGCGCGGGGCAGTGAGGCTGGAGTTGGCAGCAGGGAGAAGGTGGTCGCCGGCTCCCTGCTGTTCCCAAGGCTTGGCCGTGGGGCAGGGGGTGCCCGTCCCGCCCGGGGGGAGGCAGCAGGGCCCAGCCCTGCCCGGCTGCTGCAGCCCCTCTCCGGTTACGGCTTGGCCGCAGGGTCCCCAGGAGCGCAGGGTGTTAATGTGTCAGGTCCGGCGTGCCCGGGCGCGCTGGGAGGCTCTCCTGCCTGCCGAGGGGCTGCCGCCCCCGGCTGTGCCGGGAATGCCATCCAGGCGAAGCAGCAGGCAGGAGAGAAGCGAGGCAAAAAGAGGGGGAAAAGAAAAATCCAAAGATTTTGGTGTGCGGGTTCCCTGTGAACCTACATTCCTGGGTGCTGCCTGATAGATCCTTGAGGTCCAGGAGATCGTCGAGCACAGAGAGCCCTCTTTTCTTATGTCTGCACAGTTCTGTAGTGGGCTGGGGGACGTGCCATGGATGGGGGACATCAGAGGATGGGGACGTGCCACGGAAAGGGACGTGGTGTGAGAGTGAGGCTAGAAGGGTGCCTAAAGCCAGCACAACCAGTGCTCCACTGGCTCTGCCCTGGGTGGGCAAGGAGCACCTCAGGACCAGGAGCCCCTTGCCATGAGGCCTGACCCCTCATCCTGCCCTGTGGGGACCCATCTCCCATATCCCATCCCACTTAGGTGCAGTCTCTTCTGCATCGAGGTTCCCAGGCGTCACCATTTACTTTTCAGATGGGAAACAAGGCCCAGCCCTCCCTCTGCACTCCAAAAAAAGAACCCCAAGAGAGGAGAGAAATAAACAAACAAATCCCTTCCCTCTCCTGGCTTGGCATCTGCTCGCAGCCCTTCCATTATTAATTAGAGAAGCTGCTGGTGTTATTAGCAACAAACCACTCCTAATGAAGTTCAGAGCCGCAGATCCAGGAGGGGCTCCCAGACACCGCTTTTCAGAAACCTTAATTAAATTCAGTGCCCGAAGGTGCTTTTGGCTGGGGTGGAGGCAGAGTGGTGAGGCTGTGCAGGCCAGGAATGGCCAATGTGCTGGTGGGACTCAGGGTGAAGGGTGCTGGGAGGAGATGGGCACCCTGCTACGCCACAGTCCCTAGGGACACCTGGTCCCTTCTGAATTTGGGGATGAGCCAAGGAATTGGCTGGGATGCACCATTCCAAAAGGGGAGGATGCTGCCTGGCCACTGTGGGGATGACAAAAGAGGATAATTTAATTCATTAATTAAATTAACTGAGTGACTGTTGGGGAGGACTCCCAGTACTGTGTAAGCAACAGGGTCCCTGGGTGGTCCTGGCTCTGCCATCCTTGCTCTGATGTCCCAGTGGGGTGGCCCCATGCTTGCAAACGCTTCAAGCCCTGGGAAGGCAAGGGGCATGGGGAGTCAAAGGCCAGGGGACCAGCTACAGGTGGCCCCTTCACCCCCAAACTCTCACCCAGGTAAGTTATGTCGCTGGGGATTCTAGTTGACCAGCAACATTCCCTCTAGTGACATGATGAAACCTGGCCAAGTTATGGCTGTGTTCCCTTCAGCATGTCTGCCATGGGTTGCTCGGCAGCCCAGAGATCCTGCTGCTTTGCCTTGGGGCTGGGACAGTTAATGTCTGGATGCTGCTGAGGGAGAGGTTCTTTGGGAAAGGATGGTTTTCACCCCACACTTCAAAAGGAAACAAATCCTCACAGAAGCCCTTTCAGCCAACTGCTCCCCTTGCAATGCAGGGAGGGCTGAAATAACCTCTGAAGAGCAAGTGCAAAACCAGCCCAAAGCTCCTGTACATCTTTTTCCTTCTCTGTCACCCTTCTTCTGTGTACAGTGACCTCCCTCACCCCCCAGATATTCCACCCTTCCTTTCTCTGACCTTAAAGGAATTTATTACCAAGGAGTGTAAAAAGATTACTGCAAAATCGTTCTGCTTTACTGGGAAATCATTGCAACATTAGCTCAGTAATATTTTTTAGTGTTTGCAGCGTCTCTTCTCCGACACATTCAGTTTCCATGCGCACTTCCACACCCCCACAAATCCCACTGAACCCAAGAGGCACTTGGCAGAGAATGGGAGCGTGGACCTGACTCTGCACTCACCCCAGCTCCCTCCTTCCTGCGCCAGTGGCTGGTCAGCTGGCCATGTCTTTAGACCTGTGAGCAAGCACTTCTCAACCCGGCTTTTTCCAAATGTCACAGAAAAGCCTGGCTGTCAGGGTGCCCAGGCTGCCCTGGATCCAGTGGTTTTGCCAGCAGATGCTTGTGGAGGATCCTGCACTAGGAAGGGCCCAGGACTGGCTGTTTTGCTGATTTTTTTTTTGGAAAAGGAAGATCTTTCTCTCCTGTGCTTCCACTTTAGAGGTCTGTGCAAGAGACCCTGCTTCCCTGGGGCCAGGGGGAGATGCCGACCAGGAATGATGGAGGGGAAGGGGCTCCTGTGGCAGCCTCAGGGCTGAGCAGGGAGGCAGGTGGTCCCACTGAGGAGCCTGCAGAAAAGGACACTGACAATTCTGCAAATACGTTTAATGCACTTAGAGTACACGGGAGGAAAAAAACGTTTAGTGATTCACAAAAATATTACAAAAAGTCACGTGCAGGCGAAACACACCCAGCACTGCAATAACAATGTAAGAATTTACATTAGAAACTAATATAAAATATTTAAAAACCTCTGCTAGTTTAGCTTTCCATTTGTTTTTTGTCTTTTATAAAAAAAAGGAGGAGGGAAGGGGGAAGAAAGGCCATCTACAAGGTACTGATACATGGGCTGCAGGAACGTGGGCTCCTTCCAGCCCCATCGGTAGCGTCCTCGGGCTCCTCACTGCACATGACCCCACGCACGCACTCGCACATGGCTGAGCTACAGAAAGGTTCACCCCTGGGCTGCCAGGGCAGCCCCTGTGGTCAGGTTTGCTGTGGTCCCCGTTGCCTCACGTGTCCCCCACCACAGGACACTTGCTCTAGGTTTTGCAGAAACCATCCAGCGCACAAAACAAGTCGTGTCCCCAGCGAGCAGCAAAACCTCCATCCTTTTGAAAAAAAAGAAGGGGAAAGCTGGTGTGTCCAGCCTGGGCTGGATGAGGGAAGGGTTTTAAATGGCTACACTTGGATTTGGTGTGTGACCACGGCCAGATGCAGAGCACCAGGACTCAAAGGGCTGGATGGGTGCAAGGAGCATCCCTGCATAGGGGCCAGGGCATCAGAACCAGCCCCCAGCAGGATGCCCGTCTCCTTCCGTGGGGCTGCAAATTGCCGCTCCAAGGAAAGCCAAAAGCTGAGAACAAAAGGGCCCGGAGCTCCCCAGCCTGTGATCAGCCAGTGCTGGGACCACACGGCCCCTCACACCCGCCTCCCCTTCCTCCGCTCCCCTCCGGCTCCGCCCCCCGCGGCCTCGCCCCCCCCAACCCTGCCGCAGGAGGAACGGCGCGGGAGCTTCGTCGCCAGCACCGCAAAGTCCTCCAGCGCCCATCCCGCCCGCGGCATTGTCAGCACACGCCGTGTTTGTGCAGGACCCACCGCACACGGCGACAGCTCGGTCCCTCCCACCTCGCTGCTCGTGCAGTGCAGGGTTTCCGGAGCCGCACTTTCGCTGCAGTTGGGCCCCAGGGAAAGGAACAAAGGAGCCATTTTCATCTCCTGCCTCACTGGGAGCGGAGGGAGAGGGAGAGAGAAAAGACCAGTGTTTGCAAAACACAACAATCCGCAGGAAATTTTCCTCCAGCTTTTTGAGGTTGGGCTTTTTTTTTTTTTTTTCCTTCTTCTTCTCCCTCTCTTCCTCTTCTTAAAGAGGGGAGACATAGCATGAGGACAGTTTAAAAACAAGCAGGCACTGACCAGCCACATCTGCCATGTGCAGCCCTGCCTGGGCAGATGTTCCTCTCCTGCTGCTGGGGTCCTGTGAGCTGGATGGTGAACGATGCCCTCGTCTTTTTGCAGGGGAAAGGGATGGGGCTGCCTTCACGGAAGACTAAAAATGATGTTTCTGAACTGATGTGCCATTTATGATGATTTTGTGGTCTCTGTCAGTGATGTTAGGGGAAAACAGAATCATGGTAGAAATGAAGAGGTGGTGAAGCACGATACACAACAGGTTCATGGCCTGGGAGAGACAGGTCAGCGTGGGGTTGGGTTTAAAACACATTTGCAATGTCAGGCTTATTCTCCATTTGAAATTTTGGACTCAAGTGGAACACAAGGTTGTTTGTTTTTCTTCTTTTAAAGAAAAGAGAACAAGCAGACACCACACAACAGAAAAAATGTTATAAAAATAGTAGGTTGCTACAGAGCTCATTAAACACTGCCATGGTCCCAGAGATCTAAATCCAGCTTTAAAATGTTGGGAGGTGAAAGCCCACCAGCAAGTGTGCACTTTGAGACTGTTGGATACAGTCTGGTGGCTGCACAGGCTGGTGTTCATTGATAGGGACAGATGCACAGAAAGCGATTCCTGGTTGCTTGACAATTCATCTGCCCTCACAGCTTCACTCGGAGGGAGAATTAAGGCACAATATATACTCTACAGACAGAGAGCAGTCAAGTTGAGGACCAAGTTCCCAGGAGGTGGAATGGCTTCTGTGATGCTGGACCCTCTCCTCAGTTAGCTATGATGGTGCAGGGCTGAAGCCCAAGACTTTATACAGCAAAGCCACAGGGTGCAAAGCCATGCCCTGGGTGAGGGGAAAATAGGACACATGGGTTTCCTCTGGTCTGAAGGTCTGCAGATCTCTTCTCACCACTTGACATTGTGCTGCCTTGCCCTGGCCAGACAGAAGCTAGCAAAGCAGATAATGGATTCTAGATGCCTACTTAGGATGAGGCAGTAGTTCTTAGGTCAGATAAATTGCTGAGTAGCCATGATCCTATGCTGACCCATCCGCTAACGCGGCATCCTGCGAAGCACGCAGTCAGCCAAGCATTTTCCAGTGAAGCATCTGAGAAAGGTTCCTCTGAGGAGCTGGGGGAACATTTGACAAAGGGAACGGACAGTGGGTGAGTAATAAAGCTTGCTCAGTGACCAGCCTGGAGGTTCTCATGAGGAGCAGTACAGCACGAGCTCCACTCCTCACCCCACACTAGCTGGAATAACAAATGAGAGTAAAGCAGCCACACTGGCACTCCCTATCTTTGACTCAACCTCAGATGCAGCTAAGGCAGCCATTTTGCAGTCTCTACCATCAGCAACAGCTACAGGCCAGCGTGAAGAGGCAGTGGGATGTGCAGAACCAGCTGCTTGCATCCATGCAGGACCCTAGTGAGTCCTCGCATGGAAATGAGGACTTGCCTGCAGGGACCCCAAGCTGCACCAAGGCCCTGATGATTCTCACTTTGGTTTCTAGCTCCCCTTGCAGCGCCCAAGATGTGTAAGGGCTGTGCTGCCTGGAACAAGCCTGAGCTGTGGCTGCAGGAGGGAGGCTGCTAACCTGCTCCCCCACCATGCAACCTCTCCCCAGCAATCTGCCCCCTCCAAGCCAAGCATCACTTTCAACTGTTTTTTTCTTTTAAAGCTACACCCCCTAAATATTTCTGCTGGTTGCAAATAAAAAAACAACACAACCCCCACCACTTCTTCAAAGACCACTTGATGACCCGACAGTGTCATTTCAAAAGCCATCCAAGAGCAACTGAATATTTGAAGTGAAGAGCTTCAGAATAGAATTTCAAATCACTGTTGGCAAATCTATGTACAGTAAAACCAATATATCACCATCCTCAAAGACATTATACACAGCAGGGACCACCTATCTAAGCCACTGAAAATATCACTGTAGGTCACACCAACTACTAGACTGACTGCTCTGCCCAGATTGTATCTCACATACTTTAATACTGAAACTATACATTCCTTCTGCTGTTTTTAGTCACAAGTTGGGAAGGACAGTATCCCTGGCTTTTGGGCCTTCTCTTGTTTAAGAATTGCTGTCACATGTTGGATTTTCAAGGCATCATGAGTCTGCCATAAGGCTCCTTATCTTTGGAAATATCCCTATCAACCTGCATCGCAACACTTCTCTGGGAGGGAGAAAACCTGTCCTCACTGCCTCTACACTGCACTCATTTCCACATGGATCACTATCTGTAGCCAACACAAGCCTCACAGATTTTGGTTTCATTCAATCCTGCTTCAGACCTTCTACACAACCTAGTAAAATAAGAACCAGTGGACCTACTATCTCAGCAAGTTTGGGCTAGAAAAGTATTGTGGCCTTTATAATAGTGATGGAAATTACTTCCCTTTTTCAAACTACTTGCTGACTAAAATACAAAGGTTTCTTTTCCATTCCCTTCACACACAGGCATGTCCTCTTTCTCCAAGATGAAAATATCCTAACTCGAGATCTCATTTACTTGCCAATGAGTAAGCCTTTGGCACAGTTGCAAACTGGATGTGAATCAGGGGAGGGGAGGTCCTGTGGGTGCACAGCTCTTCACAATGCTGAGTTAACATGCAACTTTCTCATTCTTAGATAACTCTTGAGAGGCAGAGACCCAACCTTGGAGCTCAAGGGCTGACTTTCACCAGTTTCTCTCTTATAGTTGGTCTAACAGTAAGACAGGGATTTCTGCTTTAGCAGTTATTTGTCTAATATTTTTCCCTGTAACTAAATAGGAAGATTTCATTTCCTTCCCTTCAAACCTTCCCCTCGATTGTTATTTGGCTACCAGGAAAGACCTGTGAGAAAGTGTCTCAGAAATAGAGATTTCTGGCATTCCACCTGTTCATAACTCAAATACACAGAACTATATATAAATACATGACATGCAACAAAAATGCACACACAAGGATACTGGGTGGATTTTCAAACCCATTTGGCATGCTCCCTCTGAAGTCATTGGAAAACCAACTCAGAGCGTCTGATGTGAGTAAATATGGTGAGGAAAACATACACACTAGAAAAGCAGAACTGGAGCATAAGCCAGCTTGGAGGAGGCACTTTCCCTGGGTAGAGCACCACATTCCCGCTGTCAAGGCTCAAGTTCATAGGGCAGGAGGTCCTAAGCTTTCCAGATGTGTGTCAGAGCCCAGAGAGGGTCTGATGGACTTCTCTCTGCCCCGTGCTGATCTCTGCAAGAACAGCAACAATTGACCTTCCAAATGTCCCTTCTCCACTAAGATGTGGATTTTAAGCTCCTTTTAATGAGGGCTAGCATCTGGAAACAAGGAAGAGCAGCCAGCATTGTGGCAACAGGCCAGCTCTGCTGCAGGCACCCCCAGCAAGCTCATACAAGAGCAGTACAGGGGCTACTGTTGGCGGATGGCTTTGGGACAAAACTGTAGTTGCTGCCCTTGCCTTTTTCCCAACTGACACAATTGTCTGTTTGTCCATTATCTGGTGGTGGGACACTTGTGCACGTCATTTTTGAAGCTGGACTGGTACATTTTCATGCTGCTTTCTTGCCCACGCTGTCCCCTCCATATACAGCTACAGTGCAGAAGGGATGCTTAGTGCTAAACAGGACAAGGAAAACTGGCCAAGAGATCCCACGGATGAATGCAGTCTGCCACAGCACAGAATTGGCTCTGGCTGGCACATGCAGATACCTAAAAGTTTTTTCTTTCACAGCAGGATTTTAAGATGATCCTCTGAGTTCAGACAAAATGACAAACTCATTTGCATGTAAATTGCTTTCGTAGCTTTGCAGAAAGGAGGGTTCTGCCGAGCAGTGTTGGACCCTGCATTTGGCCTGCCTTAAATTATAATATAGCAACAATTATAATAATACAAATACTACTTTGTACACAAAGCACGCCCTCCCCTGCAAACCCTGGCATGCTTCGGTAGGCCGTACAGCCCTCTAGTCAATAATCACCCTCTCTGCACAGAGAGACATTGAGTGACTTGCCTAAGGCCACAGAGGAATTCTGTAGCAAGTCCAAGGAAAGCTTTGTGGCTCCTAGCTCTGCTTCTTGACCAACATTAACCAGCCTCAAATATATGCAAAAAACATCAAAGCTGACTGTGCCAGGAAGAAATTAAATCAGAAAACAAACAGAAAACCAACCCTGGGGAACTGTGAGGCCTCCTGGACTCTGCTGTTTGATCAGGGGAGTTAAGTGTTAAAAGCTTTTGTTATACTTGTATTTCGATCACACAGAATTGCACATAAATCGTCAAGTTAGCTTGTAGGCAGAAAGGGGTGGAAGGAAAGCTGCACCTCCCTGACAAGGAGGGAAGAGTTGTCACCAAAAGACAATGGGCAGAGGAAGGCTTGGGACCATGCATCAGAAACAACCTGCAACAGCAGCAGGGTGTGAAGCCTGAGGTGGTTTGCTGCAGCATATCCATGCAGAGACACAACCTGACCCTGCAGAGACCATCTCCTCTACACACCGCATTTTGCTCCCAGAAGGAAGATACAGGGATCTAGAGAAGGTCTTTTCAAACTGATTTGGGGGTTTTCTATCTGAAAAGAGGGACATCAGCATCAACAAGAGCCACCATAGAGAGGCCAGAGGGGAAAATGGGGCTGTGCTAGGGCACGACCCTGCTGGAACAGGGAAAATAGTTGGCTTTATCGCAGCCAAGTCTCTCTCCTATGCCAGGGCAGTGGAGATCTCCATTTCATATGCTTTCAAGCAGCCCTCTGGATCCTGCAGAGCTGCTGAAGTTGTCCCTGTGAACAAACGGTCCTTTCTAGCTCCTCAAATTCTGTACAATAGCAAGGAAAAAATGCTTGACAGTATCTCTTTAAAGATAAACACACTGTAAACAGGAGATCTCCCCCGCCCCAGTAGCTTTCTTCCTCCTGCTTGTGCAAAACCAGAGGTTGCGACCTTCCCTGGGGTTCAGGCACAAGGATGTGTGAGAATAAAGTTGCCTCTCTTTGCAGCAATACCATAGCTAATAGCACCAAGACCATCACTTAAAACATGCCTAATTTGAGGGCAGGGAGGATCTGGGTTTGTTTTTCTTGACTGAACTGGAAAGTTCATCTTTAAATCTGTTCAGCTTCAAGCATGTGAGCTTTTGGCCTCCTTTAAACAGGGGAAATACCATTCCGTTTCTGAAAAGAAAAAAAAAAATAGCACATGGAAGAACAGTTCTGCAGTCAGTAAAAGTTTGGCTAACAAAAGGACTCCAGAGTCACGTAAAGAACATTTAATCCATGGATTATAGGCTCGCACCTGGCAGAAACGCATGTGTAAATACAGGCGTGCAGAGCGTCTACACCCTGGGCTAAGGCAGAGGGGAGTTCTGTAGCTAGGAGAGAGAAAGGATCCTTACTACTAATTTTCATAGTTAAATATTTCTCACTCACACTCACACATACGCAGGCTGTTCCCAGAGAGCTCAGCCTTGGGAAGGATAAAGGAAAGGGCTCAGTTCGGTCTGGGCTGGTGCTGAGTAGCTTCTCTTCTGTTTGCAGTGGTTGTGCAGCAAACTCTTTTATTTGCAGGCAGAGTTTTTACTGCATTAATTATCCTGTGAGTCACTGGGTAATGGACAGTAACTTGGCTCTCCCAGTTGTTAGAAGGGTGTAATTCAGCTCTAATGCAGCGGGTTGTCGAACACAGCATCTGGCAAGATGGAAACTTTCAGTTTCTTTTCAGGCCAGCTGTACTCCTTTGGAAGTTTAAACTGTAAGATAGTAAAGAGAACCAGTTAATGTATATCCCTGCAACCTAACCCACAGAAAAAACAAAATAATTGCAAAGGCAGGCAGCTCCATGTTATTATTATTTTTTAAAACAAGAGGCCACTAAGAAAACATTTCCCCACCAGTATGTTTTGGACAGCACTGGACATTAGATAACGTGGCCTGTGCCTCAGCTGCCAAAGTAAAGTTCTGAGATTTCACCCCAAGCGCTGTTTATTTCATCAGACAGATTCTGGAGGCTTTCTGCCCCCATCACCATTTCCCCTCCCTGACCTCTCTGGAAGTTCACAGCACAACCACCTTTCCTCCTACCTGTCCACGACCCTTTCCTTTCACCTACCCCAGCCCCTAGGGCCCCCTGTTTGCTTTAAAGGGAGACTTAGGGCAGTTCTCAAGCTCTTGCTCATAGAGGGTGGAAGGCACGTGAGCTAGCATGGCTCTGCTGGGTGACAGGCTTGCAAATGGCCACCACTCCCAGAAGGGCAAGCAGTGCTGCCCTGGCTAGGGAAAGCCAGCATGCCTGAAGAGCTTTTCTGCTCCAGTCCTGGCCACGTTTGGTACAAAGGCTTTGCAGAGTGCCCGTACAACGCCTCACATTCACATGGCTTGGCTGCTCAGGCTGTTTTGCAAACACTGACTGAAGCACAGGGAACGGAGATTTTTTTGCCCCAGTCTGGTTTACACAGCACTGTCTCTGGCCAGTGTTTCCCAAACAAGGCAAGTGTACTGGTCCCATCCTGATGTTGCTCCAGGGCACCTGCCTTTGGCTGGGAAGTCATCCCAAAATCTCTGATCCCAAACACAACCATGTAGGGACAGAGCTACAAGAAGCCTTATCACCAACCCTTCTCACAACTACGTTTGAGCACGGCCCATGCATTCACACACATCTCAAACACGGCTCTGTGGAGGGTGTGGGAAGTAGGGGGTGGAATCTCTTAGGCTACACATCTGCCCCATCCACAGCTGGACGGCAACCAGTTCTGCACAAGTATTTCATGTAAACCCAGTGCCCAGCCTAAGGGTCCAAAATATGTGGGGGACAGCTCTGGAAACCAGTTTGCAGGACCATGTTGTTTTTAAAACTCTGCACACCCACAGTGTAGCACTGCCTGACATTGTAATAGTATCAGGAGGAGGAATCTCACTGGGATCCCACACCACCAGTGACAATCTGACCTGGAGGCAGCTAATTCAGAACAGTTATAGATACAGGGGTTCTGTCCTAAGAGAATCCTCAGACCAAGGCCAGGAGCACCATAAGCTTCTCAGGGGCTACATAAATTAGAGAGTTGGTGCAAGGGGACAGTGACCTGTGAATCATCCATCTTTATCCAATTATTTGTCTGTCTTCCCCTAAGTGCCCCATTTCTGAAGGAAGTTAACACACACCCAGTGGCAGGTTCCTGCTAAAAGAGGTCCTTTCCAGCTGCCTGCTCCACAGCAAGGACATTCCAACATGAATTTGCTCCTGACTTTCCTCCATCTGCATTTAGTACCTATTGGTACGTTGGGTCAGTGGTTCAGGGTCTGACCCATGATCTGAGGGCAGGGCAGGATTGTTTAGGATAGTAGCTACCATAAACTCCCACTCATTATCCTCTAGGAAACATCGACAACTCAATTTCCACTTATGGTTCTTTTTTTTTTTTAACTCAAGCTTTGAGTATATCTTGCACCATATAATCTAGTGGCCCTACACTTCCCAGGGGATTCTTCCAAGTACAATATCTAATGTATGGGAAAACATGTTAAAGATA
Organism: Chaetura pelagica; assembly: GCF_000747805.2. NCBI lineage: Eukaryota > Metazoa > Chordata > Aves > Apodiformes > Apodidae > Chaetura > Chaetura pelagica. The sequence goes on along the minus strand of NW_009953651.1, from coordinate 4,553,771 downwards.
CTCAGATCTCTTACTCAGATACTCTTAATTCACTTAACACAGATGGCTCTTTATGCAGCAAAGGAAAGACTCTCCTTGCAGTGCTTCGTTCTACCACATGAATATCATCAGCAACAGCAGGGCTGCTGAGGAACGCCTTCACTTGGCCCAGAATGGGATCCTGCAAGTTACAAATCCTTGAAGGAATCTGGATGCTGAAAGATCACATTTCATCTCAAGTATTTTCTTTTTTATAAACAGGAGTGTTTCCAAAGCAATCCTCTTGGAGAAGTCATCCTTTGCATTTGTTTGTTTTTCACTTTTTAATTCAGCAAAGTCACAGTAACTCAGAACTGAGTGCCCGGTCGCTGTGCCAGGAGCTGCCATGCCCACTGCCTCTGCCTCTCAGCAGAGAGTGAAGGAACTTGAGCTGTCCAAAGCCTTAAGGAAAGGGCCTTCAAACCAAAGTGCTGCTGGGCTTCCATGTCACTAGCAAAAATGAGCTTTGGATTAGGTTTAACTGGATAAAAGTTGGCCTGAAAGTCACTGCACAGCCAGCAGCGTGCTCTCCTCACTCACACAGTGAAGAACATCCTGGCATTAAATCAACTCTGAATTAAACAATTAGAGCCCTGAGATTTTTCCGGGGGGAGGGGTGCAGAGAGCAGGACAAGGGATGGGAGAGCTGCTCTAGAAGCCAAGGAAAGTTTCTTTAGAGTCTGCAGGGAGCTGTAAAAAATGGGATTAAAAATATTACATGTCATTTCTGCCACTGCTCTTTGAAGTCAAGCAGAGTATTTATATGGCATTCATGGGAGACAGGGTGTTAAATGTTCCCCAGGAACAGACCACATGGCAGGGGGAAGTTTAGCACTGCACAGCAAAGCTTTATAAAGCTCCCTTGGCCCCTGCTGCAAAGCTTCCAGGCTGGTGATGGTCCTCCACACGCCATGCAGGGGCAGAAGGTAAGGGCCAAATAGCAGTTGTGAAAAGCCTGTCTAGTCCCTAAACTCAAAACAGGAGGTCCCTACAACGGATTGTTCAGCAGTAAATGTGCTGCCACTGCTTTCACCCTTTCTGAAAGAAGGGAAAGTGATGTGCCTGGAGGTGCTGCTGAGGACACTATCCATGGCATGGAGAAAACCTGTCCACCTGGCCCAGGAGCTACACTGCTTTGATTCATGGTGCTCAAATACCATGTTGGGAAGATGCTGGTGGAAAGAAAATGCAGAGTCTCCCTTAATACCTATCCCTGCCCCGTATTTCTTCTCTTCTCTTCTCTTAGTGCCTTAGTTCACAGCAGATGTGAAGGTTTAGCAAAGCTTCAAGTCTATGGGGCGGGACTGTGAGCTGAGGGGAGGATCAAAGCCAAGCTGGAGGATGGGATGAGCTCTCTGGGACAGTACATGGGAGATACAGGAATGATGCAGCCTTACTTCCTCTGGAGAATTCAGGTCTTCTAAATCTTCCAGCATTCTCTCTACAAACTCTTCAGTCAATAGGATCTGCAAAGGAAATACAGTAGTTTATGCCTTTACACTCCTAGTTTTAGATAATTGCCAAGAAACAGAACAACTTCTACAGAGAGCAGACTGTACCAGCTCATTCCTTCCCCCATGTCCTTCTTTCCCACAATACAAAGGCTTGAGAGCAAGGAGCTCCTAACTTTGCCTCCCACCCCAACCACTACAAAAAATGTTAAAATTATACAGCAATCTTTTTTGACCCTCAATTATCTTGCTTAGTCTAAAATTAGAGGCTTGGCTTTAGACAGACAGAATGGGGAAGAAGGAAAAGGGGTCAAGATAACAACTATTGGAGAGCCAGTGGGAGACAGAGCCACTTTCATCTGATCCACTGAAGCTCACAGTTTAATCAGGAAACAGCAGCACAGGGAGAGCCTGAGATCCATACAAATCTGGTGCTCTGGGCATGGGGGTGGAGAGGCTCTGACCTGAGTACAGCACATCATGCAGATGAATCAGATGCTGGGTCTGGGAGGTGCTCCCAGAGGTGCCCGCACTGGGCACCTCCATGATGTATCACACGTGCCCATCCCACGTGCCTGTGCTGAGCTTTTGGCTCATCTCAAGGCCAGGCTGGCAAGCATGAAACTGCCCAGGAAAGTGGCTGCTGACAGGACAAAATTCTTGGTTGAGAGCCACAAGCCTTGCTCTGTGGAGCCCCCCAAGTCACATAAGCCAAAGACACTAGGGGAAAACCAGCCCCGGGAATTCAAGGGGATGAACTCCCACCCTCTTTAAAAAAGCACGTGACAGCCAAAAGCAAACACATCCTGCCTCTCTTCACAACAGTTGTAAAGGCCAGAGCTCCAGGCAGGCCAGCTGGCTTGGCAGAGGAGCAGACAGCAGTGCGGGACCAGGCAAACATCCCCACACAGTGAGGGGGCGTTGGAGCAGCATTCCTGGGAGTTAGGTTGCAGCAGTATCCAGTGGATTATTCCTATTTCACCCTACAGGTTTGTTTCCTCCCCCCTGCTCCTCCTTTCCTTCCTTTGCTCCACCCTTTCCTCTGTCTCTGGAATTGCTTTCCATCCTGAAGCAACTAACATCCCCATGCCTCCTTTCTCACCCCTCCTCTTCCCTCTTCTCCCCAGCCATGAGCTCTGTGCTCCCTCCCAGCAAATGGACGGCTCCGGCACCAAACACTGACAGAGCTCAGTGCCCAGCCCCACCGCTCTCCACTGTCCCCTCCAGCTCAAGTCTGAAGAGGGGAGCCAGGCTGTCCCACCTCCACACAAGAAGCCCTCTCCCATGCCCACCAGCCCCTTGGTGCCAGTAACATCAGTGGGGAGTGAGTGACTGTCAGGATGCCATTGCCTGTTTAGCAAGTGGAAGCCTCTGGGCTCCATTTTGGTAACACAAGCAGGTCTATTGGACAAAGAAAGAAAGGGAAGACTCTGGTCTCCCTTTCTTCCTTTGGTTGGCAAGAGAAGAGATATGAAAACACCAAATCCAGATCTGAGAGCTACCAGGTGTCAGCAGTTCTCTCCCCTTCCACCTTGCCACCCTTCTGCGATTGCACACAGATTTCCTAGGGGATGAGGGAACAGCAAACTCCCCTGTCCACAACATTCCCCGCTTAACTTAGCTTCAACCTCCAGCAGATCTCCATGTTTATGACTGAGCATGGATTCAGGCACCTCCACCAGGCCTTTCTGAACATACCTCCAGCCTGAAAAAATCCTGCTTCAGCTAGGAGCCAGGAGCTTGCTGCTTTGGACAGGATTCTGCAACCTGGCACCAATTTGCAGACTGGCAAGCTGAGAAACATTGCACTGAACCACGCAGCACCACCGCAAACTACTGCAGTCTCCTTGCAAGAGCCTCTGACTATTCTGCCTGTTGAACTGGAGACACCCGTTTGTTGACTGCAGGAGGAGAAAGCTGCCTGTCCATGTTGGAGGCAGGAGGGCAACCCGATCGCTCAGCTCCGAGGAAAGGGCTGGGTGGGGAGCTGGGGCTCTGCACACAGCAGATCGGTTTCTGCGGAGGTGCCGCGTGCAACGGGGTGAGGGAATGAAAACAATTTGGCAGACATCAAAATCTACAGAGCAGCCGGAAAAAGGAGGAGGAATTGGTATTCACAGCAATCAGGCAGGGAGGAAATGAATATTCAGCCATCCACGGATGAGCAAAAATGCCAGAGGTTGGGATGGGTGAGAGAGCAGGAAGAAGGAGCTGCAGCTTTGGCAGGGGGACTAGGAGACAGGCGCAGCAGGAA
>NW_009953651.1:4478954-4549663 GCF_000747805.2 Chaetura pelagica | reverse complement strand
AGGGGGACTAGAAGACAGGCGCAGCAGGAAGACCCCTGGGTGCTTCCAAGGTGCCAGAGGCAGGAGAGAAATGGGAACCACATGTGCAAGGCAGCCAGCTGCTCTGAGGTTGGAGGAAAACAAGGCAGCGTGTGCAGAGGTAAACAGCAAAGGGTGGAGAGAGTGAAGGGTGGACAGGTCAGGTCCCAGTCAAGCCACAGACTCCCAGAGTAGAGACAAACCTATGGAGCACCGTGGCTAGGACTGACCTGGGATGCAAAACCCTGAGAGAGCTGAGCCCATCTGCAGCTCACTGCCCCGCCTCAGTGAGTTTTGGTAATCCAGCTGAAAAAAACCCCACAAATTCCACTGATTCAGTGAGCTGAACCGGCTCCCTGAAGGGTCTGACAAGTGGAGTGGGACAGGAGCCCACAGCTCAGCTATCTTGTGGACCACATTTGTAGGATCAAAGCAATGGCAGCCTGGTCTGAGAAAAGATGGCAGCGCCATTCTGCAAGCCCTGCACAGACAGTTAACTTTGGTGGAGGGCATCACAGGCTGCAGTGACAAACTGCTGCAGTGACATTTACCGTGTGTCACTCAAAACCTGTCCTTAACAGCTTGAGTTAGAGAAAACCCACCTCAAACCCTACTACCCCCTGCTACTGGGGAGAGATGCTCTCCTTTCTGAAGAAGAAGGGAGTTTCCAAAGTGTGAGTAGAACCAAACATACAAGCAGCCATGTCCCTCAGCACAGGACACCAGCACTCTTCAGCTCCCCCAAGGACGTAAGGGAAAGCATGTGTCTGCAGGACACCAGCTGTCTTGAAGCAGGAAGTATTGTCATTCTGGATTCATACCTAGACAAGATTTCTCCTCTTAGAAGCAGACAAATCGAAATGGCCCAAGAGCCTTAAGGCCTGTGCTCATAGATCAGGCTGCCACTCCCACCTGCAAACAGCAAAGCCACCTTCAACCTGGTGAGTGAGTCTTTGCTCCTATGAAGAAGGGTGAGAATAAATCCAATCCCATCTCAGCTTCCCTCAGTCTATTTCAGGTTTCCAGTTCTTGTAGCATGCCTGCTCCTGCACAGTATGATAGCCCATTACATTAACACACACACGTTATATGTGCATGATATTAAAGGTGACATTCCCAGCAAATAAACATGACAGACTGCCATTGCTCTAGGCATCTAATTTAATTTCCTCTGGGATTTAAACCTTAGAAACTCAAATTAAACAAATAGGCCTGGTTCACTTTATATTTCAGACCTGAATCTAGAATTTTCCTCCAATGCTGTTAACTGATCTTATCAACAGGATACTGCGCAGAGATCACAATGATGAAGCTGCTTATTCCCCTCCCGAAGGAAAACAAAGCCCTGCTGTTGTGCTGCAGCCATGGGAAAAGCCGACGCCATGTGGAGGCCAAAGGCAGCCATCCCATGAGCACTGAACAGGCCTTTTCTCCCATGAAATCTCTCGGCTGGTGTTGAGGAAGCAAAGGAGCCCTCTCGAGCGGTGGTGGCTGTCCCGGGTGCCGCAGCGGCCGGGCTCGCAGCTCTGTGTTTTCACAGCTCTGTGCAAACACTCCCGCTAGCCCAGCCTGCTGAAGCCGGTTACAGGGTGTAGCTCAGCCTTTGTGATTACTGTTTGCAGTATGAACAGGGAACGGCCTCGCTAGCCAGCTGCGGGTATCTGCAACATCTCCTTTGGTGCTGCACAGTCCTGCTCACACCAGGATCTCCCTGTCCTGACCCAGAGAGGCCCAGGCATGTGCTACCACATTGCCAACAGATCCAGACTCCATTTTCTGTGTGCTGTGTAGCTCTGTGACTGTTAGTCATGCTGCAGATGCTTGGAAGACGATGACTAGCCAAGAGATAAGTCCCTGTTTTCTATCACAGGCACCTACTGCACAACCAAGGTCTGCAGTTCGGGTTCTCTCTGCCTCACTAACATGTGTCCAGACATGTTACAAAATACCAGGCCAGGCTGTCTTGCTCAGGTGGATGTGTTCAGGGGACGCATGGGCTGTGTGCATGATGTCTCCCTCTCGTGGCAAGTCCCACCTGAGCTTGCTGAAACCTACCTCTACCTAGAGGACGTTACCTAGGGGTCAACTGAAGGAGCCTGTCTTGAAGCTTCTGGTATTGAAGCTTTCCTACCCGCAGACAACTGAGAAACCTGTATCATGACTCATTACAGGTACGTAGCTGCAAGTGCGTGAAATAGGTGAGACATAAAAATGTACACAAGGTCATGGGGCTCTAGACCAGTTTGGCTGACTTTGAAAGCAGCTGGTGCTTAGTAAAACATTAAAGACTAACCCTCTCACTATAGAGTTCAACCCAACCATGAGGGCTTGAAGTTTTCAGCTCATGAAAGGCTGGCTGGGGCCAGGGGCCACACCAATGTTGAAAGCCTGGCACAGCTGGCAAGTCCTAGGTCAAGGAAGATTCTCAGAAGCTGAGCTAGGAATCGAGCTGCAGCTCTGTCCAACTTTGGGAAACAGGCTTTGTCCAGGGTAAGACACAAGTGATTGGCACAGGGACAATTAAGCAGGGGTTCTTTTGCTGATAATACCCAATTTTCTTGCCTACCTAGTAACAAACTAAACAATCCCACACTTTGCCCTAGTGCTTTGTTTGTATTAAACACTGCCACTTGCTTTTCTAGCAGGTTTGTCAAAGAAAGGAAACCATGTTTTATTAGTTCTGGACTTAGTACAGAGGTGGATTGTATGGCTCAGCCAAGGAAGGTGGGGACACATGGCAATAAACCCCTATGTAAACCATACCAACCCTTCTAAGAAGCTGTTCACCCATCCAGGTGCTCTGCCTAGCATGGGTGGAGAAGTTGTACCCACCACATGTCATTTGTTACATCTGCAAATACCCAGCAACTTTTAGGAGCCCTTTACCCTAAAAATGTATCAGCTTAATTCCCATCAACAGCACAGCAGAAAGTCAAAGTGCGTCAGCATTTCCCACTGAAATTAAACATTACCAGTAAAACCCTCTGATGAATCATGCTTTGTGCCACAGGCATCCCCCAGCCCATCTCTCTGCTCTCTCCTTGGCTTGCCTTTCTCTGCACTGCTTTGGCTGCACGTGGTTCAGGGCACAGGCCTTGTCACTGCATCTTTCTACATCATGTCCAGCCCTGACACTGTCTGAAGGCTTGCTGAAACCTACCTCTACCTAGAGGACGTTACCTAGGGGTCAACTGAAGGAGCCTGTCTTGAAGCTTCTGGTATTGAAGCTTTCCTACCCGCAGACAACTGAGAAACCTGTATCATGACTCATTACAGGTACGTAGCTGCAAGTGCGTGAAATAGGTGAGACATAAAAATGTACACAAGGTCATGGGGCTCTAGACCAGTTTGGCTGACTTTGAAAGCAGCTGGTGCTTAGTAAAACATTAAAGACTAACCCTCTCACTATAGAGTTCAACCCAACCATGAGGGCTTGAAGTTTTCAGCTCATGAAAGGCTGGCTGGGGCCAGGGGCCACACCAATGTTGAAAGCCTGGCACAGCTGGCAAGTCCTAGGTCAAGGAAGATTCTCAGAAGCTGAGCTAGGAATCGAGCTGCAGCTCTGTCCAACTTTGGGAAACAGGCTTTGTCCAGGGTAAGACACAAGTGATTGGCACAGGGACAATTAAGCAGGGGTTCTTTTGCTGATAATACCCAATTTTCTTGCCTACCTAGTAACAAACTAAACAATCCCACACTTTGCCCTAGTGCTTTGTTTGTATTAAACACTGCCACTTGCTTTTCTAGCAGGTTTGTCAAAGAAAGGAAACCATGTTTTATTAGTTCTGGACTTAGTACAGAGGTGGATTGTATGGCTCAGCCAAGGAAGGTGGGGACACATGGCAATAAACCCCTATGTAAACCATACCAACCCTTCTAAGAAGCTGTTCACCCATCCAGGTGCTCTGCCTAGCATGGGTGGAGAAGTTGTACCCACCACATGTCATTTGTTACATCTGCAAATACCCAGCAACTTTTAGGAGCCCTTTACCCTAAAAATGTATCAGCTTAATTCCCATCAACAGCACAGCAGAAAGTCAAAGTGCGTCAGCATTTCCCACTGAAATTAAACATTACCAGTAAAACCCTCTGATGAATCATGCTTTGTGCCACAGGCATCCCCCAGCCCATCTCTCTGCTCTCTCCTTGGCTTGCCTTTCTCTGCACTGCTTTGGCTGCACGTGGTTCAGGGCACAGGCCTTGTCACTGCATCTTTCTACATCATGTCCAGCCCTGACACTGTCTGAAGAGACTGCCTTGCTGAATCTACCACGAGCTCTCATTACAGCCTCAAAGGGACCAGGATTGCAATGAACACCTTTGATGCCAAAGTCTCCTGTTGCTTTTCCAGAAGATTCACAACCCTCCTTGTAAAGTGAAAATATCTACTCATAGACACCTCAGGGACACTTATTGCTTCACACCGCTATGTTACAGTCCCAGAAGAGGAAGTATATCATGATGCTGAAAGATTTTGACCTTGTGGGATGTCTCCATGACATCCCCAACTACAAGGCTGATGCTGGGGCTGAAGCTCCTCAGAGCCCTGCCTGACAAGATCCATCTTGCAGACAGAGCTGCTTTCAGTGAACACACGAAGTTTGGCTCAGTTGGGGAGAAGGCTGACAAGGGAGCAAAAACAACAGGTAATACCAATTTCTTCAGAGTGAAAACACAAAGGAGAAATAGGCATTTCAGGGAATACTCCGAGTGGGTAGAAGAAAATCTACACAAAGTAGCCAAAATGTAGTTTGAGTAGCAAAGGAAGAACATCAGGCAGCAGGACAGACAGTCAGCTTAAGAAGGATGGAAGAACTTGACTCATTCAGAACTAGCCTGGACAAAGTACTAAACATGCTGCAGAAGAGTTGATAGAAGGAGGATTGTGATGATTTAACAGGACAAGTCTAAGTTTCCCCCCGTGTCTCATTCAGCAGTAAGAAAGATCACAAAGGAATGATGCAGTGACGTTTTGCGGAGTGTTTGGAGAAGACACTGGAAAGTGTTAGTATAGGTTGCCCTAAACTTGCTCAAGAATTTGGGTGAAGCCACCCAAAAGATTCTGAAAAAGACTAGTTTGATTTTTTTGGGGGGAAAAGATGCATAAAAGTGCTTTGAAGAAGATCAGGATGTTGATGTTCATGACTAAAACCCATTAGTGGGAGTTGTCCTTAAACTCACCATGCCAGGCATAACACATCTACTGAAGTTTGGGGAGACCAAAAATCAATCCCTACCTCTTCAAGGGGGGACCTGACTGACAGCTGCCACTTACAGATGAGCAACTCAAGCATCAGAGCAGCTCTGTCAAATGTTGCTTTGAAACTCTGCTGCTGCCATTCTGCCAATGTGCATAAATGATTTAACATGTGGTACAGCAGAGAGAAGAACCAGATGTGCTAATTTCCAGGGGAATGTCCTAACTCTACCGGAACAGTCATTTTCTTGTGCTCTCTGTCTCTGTGACTAATTCAGTGCTTTACATGACGTGGAACGACTCCAATTGGATGAGCTGAGGAAGAACAAAAATACCCTATAGTTATGGTAGCTCTAAAGCCAAGAAGTAGAAATAGGGGTTCAAATAAAAGGAAAGGAATAAGACATGAGGTTCTCATATCCTAAGTGAGTGTTTTATCCCTCAAATACTGATTAGAGAAGGCAAACTTCTAACAACTCAAGCTCCACTCTGCAAAACTAGACTTTTTTTTCCCATTTTTATTGAAGAAAAACTTCTATTTCTGGTTTCATTCAACACAAAAGGATTTTTTTTCCAGCTTTTGGTCTCTTTAAGGCTTTTGTTTCAGCAAGAAAAACTGAAAATATTTAAAGACTGGGCTCAGTCTGATCTTCCTTCCCAGATTTTTCACTTAGCTTGCCAAACCAAAAGAATGAATTGTCCCCCATGACCCTACTCACAGCAGTTCTTCCCCCCCCGACAACTGCCAGCATAGATAGTGCATGTTGATAGCTCCTGAGTGCTGGATGCTTCCCACAGCCTCCATGTACCTATCCTGCCTACAGGCATACTTAACATTTTCTATGAGAAGTTTGACCTTGCTGTCCTAAGCCTCAACTTATTTTTCCATGCTGGATGCCCTGGTTTTTTAAAGTTTTTTAGGGGAAAAGGAATCAAGTTATCTCAGAGGCATATTTTGGAAAAAGCATTTTTTTACAGTATCAACAAATGCATATGATCATCTCTTGCAAAGCATGAGAACCACCCCCTACCAGGAAGGTGATGAAGATTACCAAAAAATGCTCTGGAGGTCAAGGGAAAGCCTTTTTCTTCTGCTAGTACAAATGCTTTGCCAAGTCAGAAGCCTCAGAAAGTCACTGCTTGTCCATAGCCTTTCAGAGAAAGGCAGAAAAATGAACTGAAGAGCCCTTCTTCATTGAGCATGTCTCAGCCCAAGGCAGCTCTGCCCCAAACATAGGGCAGAGGGAGCTAAGAAGTACTTTTTCCCTCCGATCATTCCTCTGAGCAACAAGGGATTGCTATGGTACCAGGCACATCAGGACTAAAGGCAGGGAAACTCTCCAGTGCTCTCAGCATTTCTGCTGGAAGTCAGGCCATGTGGAGGAGGAGGAGAAGGAATTTGCCAACTTGAATGAAAGGGAGGAGAGGAAAGCAGAGACGAGCCAGGATGAGGGGAGGACGGAAACACAGAAAAACAGGATGGAGGGCAGATCAGAAGCCAAAGCCGGAGGCAACACAAAGGGCAGGGAGACAGGAGGAGAGCCCCATTTCCACAGCCTCAGCATCCACATGCTGTCTGCTGGACATTGCAAACCTGCTGGCATGAGAGGGGAGCAAAGAGTGTCCTCCAGCAGCAGCTGGTGCCAGAGGATAATACCTTACTGCTGCTGTGAGCTCCACAGCTCACACAGAGACACAGACCTTGTTCTGAGAATTGGAGGGTGCCAACTGCAAATGAACCATAGCTTCCATCTGCTTAACAGGACTCGTTCTGAAACCAAGTAAATCACCTGGAAAAAACCCTCTTACTCTCGGAGACCAGAGACTTTGGGCATACAAAACTTTGGAAATGGCTGCACAGAGATTGCCTGTGCCATGCTAATTTGGGCCCAGCATACATCTGCCTTGTGAAACAAATCTGTAATCACAGGCTTGCCTGCCATTTTTCTCTCACAAGACCTCTGCCCTGCTCAGTCCTCAGGATGGTTCTGCTCACTGAATGCAGCATTAGTCATCATTTCTTTTCATTATCATTCAAGTTGTTTCCCAGTTCCCTCCTACTCTCTTCCCCTTTATTTAGTACGCTCCATCCGACTACTGCCAGCACGGATTACACTGAAGTACCTGATCTTACTGTCCTTATCACTCTCACAGCCTCTGACGTGCTCAGCCTTCCATTTCTGTGAGGCAGGGAAGCTCTCCTCTCTGTGCAGCAGATGGGGGAGGAGGCTAAAAGAAGCTAAGAGATGTAACAAAGTAATGGAGAAAATCTACAAGAGCAGGGAGCTGAACAGGGGTCTTCAGCTCCCAGGCTGACTCCCTACCCCCAGAGAGATCCTTTCTTTCTCCTGACCTGAGAGAACACATTTTAATATCTTCCTGAAACTGTTTCTGGTGTTCATCTGTGGAACTGGAATGCTTGGCAAGCACTGAATTAATCTTCACAGGACGACTGGAAGAAGGTTTTCCTGAACAGACATGGGAAAAAAATGAAGAGAAAATGGAATCTGAACATCCACTTCTTGCAGGTGCTTGTCTCAGGATTTGCAGATCCCTGTTTTCCAGCCCACTCAGCCCCCTGGGGCACAGGGAATCCGAACAGGAATTAATCCTGGCCTCTTCCTGCCCCTGGGAATACAGATCAGACCCAGTGTCATTCCAAAAACAAGGAACACAAACTCAGTTGCCACCTAAGAACATTTTTAGCTTAAGACTCTGGAATAGCATTTAGAAAGAACAGAGCAGTAGAATTAGGAACAGGATCCAATTCTCTAGGGCAGCATTTAACAGGCTTTGCCATGAGACTATTGTGATTTTTCTACAATTACCTGCCTCATTCACTACACACCTTCTAATTTTGACAAATGAAGTGGAAGTCCTGTAGGCAAGAGTCTACTTTACTCCATAGTCCTGATTAACCTCTCAAACACACTGCATCTTTGTGCACTGAATGAGACAGGTACGCTTTGTAAAAAATATATATGAATCTTCAATTAGACATAGTTCGAAATGCACATGTGTAATGGGCAAAACTAAAGTACAGATATTTTCTAAACTTGGTGTATTTGATTTTGCAGTTAATGAAGACTCGTTTAACTATATGTTTGTTTTTATTGCACTGTATTGGCTCATACGTCAAGAGTCTGCAGCAATATCTGATGCATAACATGTACACTGCACATGATCAAAGACCTGACTGTCATCTTCTTCCCTAGAACAATGACTGCCTAAAGCAGCAGGAGAAGAAATTATCTAAAGGTAGTGTTAAACAAACCTCCTTCTCCCCTCTGGGGAGAGTAAACAGTCCAGGTGAGCAAGGTAGGAGGGGAGAACAGTCTGCTTTGTGCTAGACAGGCAGAGCACTCCACATAAAAGCAGAGGAGCTTTGCAGAAGCATGTCCTGACTCCCATCACTGGAGACTTAATGATGGTAATTCCCAAAGGATGATGCATGCTGACAGGCTTTGACACAAACTACCCCAGGATAATATTAATATGTATTAAAGGCTCAGGCAACTTTATTGGAATGGGCTTGATTAGTAACACATTTCAACAGAGTGTCTCTATCATCTGCTGGAACATAGGTGCAGGAGGGAGAACACATGCACAACCTCACCTTGTTTTGGGGTAGGTTTGAGATAAACAAGGTTGATCTATGATTAATTGCATAGTCAGATGTCAGACCTTGGATGCTCCACCACGAATATGAATGTCACGGTGGGGCAGTTAATGTCAGAGTCTGCCTACATGATCAGCATCCTTAACCCTCTAACATGGGCCCTCCTGCACAGTCTTCCTCTGTGCATCTAGAACATCTACCCCTTGGAAAGCAGGGGTGCTTAGGAGGCAGTGTGGGGGCTCTGCTGTCACAGCATTGGGGGAAGGGGGAGTGGAAGAAAGAACCCCGGAAGCCTTTGATCATGTGTAATGTTAATGCAAGTGTTACACATCAGAGACTTTGCCAGGGTAACTAGCATATAAACAGGAGACTAGTGTTAACAAGGAGGACTTCTTGAATATGTTTGTACTTTTCTGAATCAAAGCCATTTCCCTATTCAACAATACATGACACAGTGGAAGAAGTTCAGAAACAAACCAGCCTGACATGCTTAGACCTTTAATAGAATTTAGCTTCTTAGAACTAATTAAATGTTACTTAAATTAAAAAAAAATAATAAAATAATTCAAGTACTTGGGAAAGGTGCCAATTTGACAGCTCTGGAGAATGAAATAATCTAATCATCCCCAGAGCATGGGCAGCAGCAGGACAGGCTTCCCCTACTAACATGCATTGAATGTGACCTGGAAAGACTGTTGATAGAAATGGGCCATACAGTCTCCGTGGTCTAATGACTCCTTGCCTTTTCTGCTGAGACTGCTAAAACGGCTCCCACCGAGTACCAGCTGCGGTGGTGATACGGACACCTGTCTGGTAGGAATGGAGCTGGGACATGCCAAACTCCTGTCATCTGCTAACCCTCCAATGCAGGCCAGTAACTTTCAGCTCATTGCTCAGCCTGTACAGCCCTCTGGCCTGTCCCACCCTGGACATGCTCCACTCCAGCCCACGAGATGTAAACAGGAGGTACTGTGTTTAGTCTGCAGGTTTAGGTTTTCACCGTACCAAAGCTCAGGCTCAAGAGGAGTCACTCCCTGGCTGCTGCAAAGTCGAGGCCAGGAGTTTTCAGGCCCTTGTTCCTCCCCCAAGATAGAGAAAAAGTCCCCAGGAGGACATGCCTGCTCCCTCTCTTCCTCTCCACAGTCCCTCCATTCACTTGTCTTTGCAACAAGCCCCTGCATTGCAGTGATCTGCTTTCAGCCACCAACTCTCCTTGGAGCTCATATTGCTGTGCCTGGGGTCCCTAGCGAGGGAGGAGGAATATCCTCTCTGGGCTTTGCTTGTGAAAGCTTTGCGGGGCTTGCCAAATCAGCCAGCCCAGGCTGCAAGGGACTAAACCAAACACAGTTCGCCCCCTTGGAAATTTTATGCACCACAACTTCTTTTACTTCTGAAGCAAAGCCACATGAACCTTCCTCCTCCGCTCCCAATGCCACAAGGGACTGCTGAGCACAGATCAAGCCTCACATTGCATATTAAGCCAAAAGCCTCAGACACTCCCACATGTATCTCACACAACCAGGGGCTCCTTCTCTTGTCCCAGGCTGCTTTGAGCCTCCCTTCCTCCCCCACCCAGTCTGTCCTCCTTCATTCTCATCACAGGACACAGCAGGAGCCAGCAGAGGAGCCAGTCACATCAGATGAGAAGATCCAATAAGCTGACCTTGTGTAGGAGACAAAAGAGGGAACTTGCTTCTCGCTACTCCTCAGAAGCCAGCAAGTCTCCATCTTTCCCTCCCACCTATGCCAAAAAATTTCCGTAATTTTCAGCAGGCATGGTTGATAAGGGTTAATATTAGTTACATGTCTGAATGGTGACCAAATTATTGCTATTCTTCACGGTTTAGAGGTTACCTGACTACTCTACACATCAATACATTTTGAGATGTGATGTAAATGCAAACAAACACTCTTATGTTTGGAGTTAACACAGTCACAAGATCCTGTGTATCATGTGTTGGCAGTCACAGGAACCAACAGCAAATGACCCACCCTTAAACCTGAGGGTTTGCTGTTAATCATTACAGGAGTGTTGCACTTTCCAGGCAGTACAATCAAAGCACATAAACTCTTTGAAAATCCCTACACACGGGATGATTCTAGCCAAGATCAGCTCCTTTACAAGTCATACAGATTTCAAGGTATGATGTCCTCCAGACATATGAATACGGGCAGTGGAATGCCTTGAAAACAAGTCACTGGAAGGTTAACTACAACACTGCAATGCTAAAACAACCCCTGCCTTACAAACAGAAGGGGAGGCAGGAAAGCCACAGTAATGGTGAAAGCAGAGACGTAATGCATGCATGTAGTCCTTCAGTGATGGGCTTTTCTGAATAAACACATTCCCTAAAGCTTTTTTCTTTTTGTAATATGTTTATAACCATGAAGAAATTCAAGGTTAGAACAGCACTACACTATCCTTAGTGCATTGCTGCTCCATAGGGATGACCCTTAGCACCAAGCAGATGGGGAGTTTCCAAGGGAAATCTGTGATACAGAAAAAATCTGGGTGCAGAGTATGTGTGGGTGCTTCAAGCAACCATGAGCTATTGTAAAGAATCAATAGGAAAGAGCTAAAACTGAAAGCAGTTGAGGTCTCTGTGCTGCTCTTGTCTTAGGAATGATGTAAAACTGAGATCTTGGCTCTGTAGGATCACAGTCCCACAGCCTTCTAGCTCTTCCGCCCTGGCTCTGGTCTTGTTTAGGTCATTCCACTCTGCCTCCCCAGATTCCTTTCTGGAAGAAATCAAGAGTAAATACAGCTTGTAAAGTGTTCGCTGACTCCAGGAAATGGACACTACTGTATTCACAGATGATTTTTGAACTTTTCAGCCACTGCTTATCAATTTGAATTCCATTAACATAAACAGTTCACCGTTAGTTTTTGAGTCCGTAATTACTGAAAATATTATGCAAGAGCTATGAGAGATGGTGTAGCAGAAAATACAGGTTTGTTACACTTTTAAACCACAGAAGCCCTTAGCAGGATCAAGAAGGGGAAGAAAAAGGAAGGTGGCTCTCACTTGTAACCAAGGTCCATGTGCTGCATAGGGGTGCTCTTCTGTAGCAAAGGCTCCTTCTACTCCCGTTGATACAAAGGTGATTGCTGTATCCCCTGTGATGCTCTTATACGTAAAGTGCCGTCCATGCAAGAGCCTTCCTCTGGGGAATAAAACATAGGGGTGTGAATTGAGAGGGTGGGAGCAGCAGTCAAAAGAATGATGAAGATATATCACTTCTGCCATCAGCAACTATTAATTTTTCAGGAATACATGAATTATTTGCTCCACAAAGCAGGTCACAACCCTCCTTCTGAGGCAGAGAGTTCTCCCTTATCTCCGCCCTTAATCTCAGGGTGTTGTTACAGAACTGAAATATATCTAAATCCCACTGCATGCCTATTCCCATAATGAGGTGCTGATGTATGTAAGAGTAGGGGACTGCCAATCTTTCAGTAAGATGGAAACTGCAGAAGAGAATCAATCCAGAGTTTGCATCAGGTGGGAAAGTGAAGATGCATTTCTAAGCAGGCTCATCACCGGGGCCAAACTTAGCAAATCTTACAATACCTAGTAATCCATTTCCCTGGTGCTTGACAAATATAACCTGTATCACTCAAGCAAATGCCTAAAAGCTATACATATATGACCGTCTATGGTATCACTTCCCCTTTTTCATTCAGTGCCTTCCACAGGGAAAATGATGGCTCTGGTATTTAGGCTCAGAACATGTGTGAGACGCATGCATGGCTTCCAACATGCAAGAGGGAAACCTCAGGTAAGATAGCACCTACAGAGTCACAGTTGCTTGACAGTGGTGGTCAGCTGAGCTGTGGTAACTGATCAGGACAGACAGTTAACACAAACATACTTTATTTTACATCACAAATGTTTGAACAATACCATTGGTTTCTCAACAGGCACAGGCAAGTGTCCACCTGCTGCTGCTAACTCTGATACGACAGACATGTAACTCATTAGGCTAGAGTAACTCAATCACCTGCAATCATTTGCTCTACCCCACAGTTCATCTTTATGATAAGGACTGCATTTGCCACAGGCATTTTTCAAAACAATGCTGACTGAAATTGTGGAAACCTAGAAAAGTCACTTACAGTGGCATGCACAGCCTGAACCTTCAAAAGACATGTAGAGTATGCATACCATATTTTGTTCCTTCAGTCATGTGAGTGACATAATTTGCCTGAAAAACATACTTGCACGCATAAAGTGATAGCAAACAGGCTTTGCACAACCACTTGTGTCAGAGTCCATAAGCCAGATTTAACAACATTAGAGTTTTCTTTGAGAGAATACAGTAAAACATCCCTTTTTTATCACAGAGTTGCCAGCCTTAGACTAATTAAAAAACCCCTACACTAACCCTGTCCTATTCCAACACTCACAATATACTGGAGGACATAAAAAGAATGAGAAACAATTTCACCACGATGAACGCACATGCAAAGTATCATCTGTTTCTAACATATTTTGGCAAAATATCTCAGCTCTGGCCTTTAAAGACCCATTGCATGCATGTCTGTATGGTGAAACAACGCCACAAGGACAAAAGCAGCACGTTAGCACAAGCTGAGGAGGACGGCTTCACCTACCTTAGACAGAGGGGAATGAGAGCTCCAGACTCCTGGTTGAATTTCAGGTGCACGCTCTCCAGCTGCCTGGTGCGGATTAGCTCATGGGGAATGATGGCTGCTGAGCTCTCGCTTTCCAGACTGTCCTTACGGCTTCTAAGAGAGGAGACAAAATGCATGTAATTTAGGATTGCAGTGCTGTGTGCTACTTCTGCTGCATTTCAGAGCAATTCTGCAAATACTGGAAGAACCAGGGGCAAGCTGTTATGATGACACATTTGAGTTTTCACCACCCCTACAGAGACGCAGCCCCCCCTCAGACTCCCGGCTGCAGCTCTTCAGCTCTTCACCTTGATTTGATGACCCAGGATCTGAACTGATACACACATGGTGCATCCATTCCTAGCATACAAGAAATAAAATTTCTGGGAAGAACTGGGTGCAAAACTACATGCTACAAAACCTCAAAACACTATAAAATGGCTTGGAAGAATTACCAGGTGTGACCTTCATCCTGCTTTTGCTTTATCTTCAGGATTTTTTAGGCAGTAGCCTGTAGGAAACAGTTGTCCAGTCCTTTGTGCCCTTTCTCAAATAACTTTGACGTCTGAGGCATCCCTACAACTGTCTCCAAATAATTTCTTTCCACAGTTCAAACAAAAGGTTTTGAGAACCCTCCATTTCCACCTGCATCAACTCTAACAGCCAAAAGATGAGCTCTACATGTGACAAATACAATATCTGCAGATTGCTTTCCCTTGGAAGTGGGGCTGCTTTAAGACAATGAGCTTTGCTTTCTTATCTATTCATTCATTTCTGCAAGGCCAGCATATTGTGAAGCTATGACTAAAGGTTATGTTGTTACATGATCAGGAACTCTGCCAGACAGAATCCTGGTATATCTCAAAATACTTGACCATGAACACTTTATATGTTCAAAGAGCATCAACATAATCCCTTACTTGACAATCCAGAACAAAGAATGAAGGACAGAGAGGTTATGATTTTTGCAGATGATATGGACTTATGTGATGTGTTTGATGTGATTTACAATTTTGTGACCTGGCATTGCACATGAACTTAACAGAGGTAAGACTTCGTTAAGATAGTTTCTACAGTACAGAATCACTACAGGAGAGGGATGGGTAAAGCAGGAGGGAGATGAAAGATGCCTATTGCAGTATGGTTCCATTGTGCCAGAGACCAGGAGCTAAAAAAGGCTATCAGGCAGTGGCTCCATGTGGGAACACTGTTAAAACAAGCCTGGATCCTTCCTCCACCCCAGCAGAGCTGTCCTTAAGATATGTCTGGAAGTAATTGTAAATAAACAGCTTGACCCTCAATGGGCTGACTTAGATCACACCTCTACTTGATTTTACATTTGGGTGCTGTCCCAAACTTACTCCCATCCACCACACACACAGTAATACAGTTCACTGCAGCTTGCAAAGCAGATCAACCTATTGCCTCTGCCAGGTCACCTGGTCCCAGATGAGCCTTTCACCCAAGCTACTGAGCTGCCCACTCTGAAATGAGGATACAAACTAAACCTTGATATCTCCCAGTACCTTCCTGCAAATACTCTGCATGGCCAGGTCAGTCAGAGCAGCTCAGCTCCCTGCAAGATAAAAACTGTAAAACATATCCCATGTTATGCCTTAGCGACACACAAAAGCAATAATGGACACAGCAAGGACACGGTAGGTCAGGATATAGCTTATGCACAGGGTGGGCTGATGGACTGACAGTGTCAATCTGGTGGGTTAACCCTGATGCAAAGACACAATATGCTTTGTAGTCTATAGTTGGCACTTAAAGTTGTGTTTAATCTACTTCAGCACACATTTTACAGCTCTTTGTAGGTGGGGTCTTCAAAGAGTGGAGTGGGCCAGTGTTTTGCAGGCTGATTACCTGAGAAATGCAGTTGATTAATGATCAGTTGACCTTAAGCTAAGCTTTGCCTTGACTTCCTTATCAGATCTTATATACACAGTGAGCTGTGGGAAAGTCAGCCTGTGGTCTAAGGCTTCCAATCACTCATTTATCAATCCCTACCAAAAGGGTCAGCTATTAGCAATGCATGGTTTTCAAGCAGGCCATAAGCTTGCACTTGTTAAATGCAGTTCCAGAGTTTACACACCCTGGAGCAGATCAGGGGTTTTACAGCAACGTTATTGTTATTGCTACAGACACAGACTGTGCCCTTCTCACCTGCACTGCCCCAGAGGGCCGGGCATGTCCCACACAGCCTCCCAGGCAGCTGCTGCTGTAGGTTCATGCTTCGGGAGGACAGACTCCTTCCCCATACCCCTGGGCTCCAAACTCCCTGAGCTGAAGGTGGGTTTTTAAGATTCCACCATGCTAGCCAGGACAGCTGCTAGCACAATGGGGTTGCAGTCCGGAGGGGAAACAGCCTCCGGTTGTTAATGCAATAATAGGAATGACGACAATATTCTGGAGGCAAGGGGTAAAGCCTTCTAAGTCTTATTAAAAACAGCAAATGCTGTTTGTCATTACATACTCAAGAGAAGATGTTGACTAATGTGTAACTATCAAACGGAACTGTCATGACTTTAAGGCTGTCAATAATTACGACTTCACATTAATAAGTAACCAGCCTTTCTGTCAAAAAGGTGAAGGAGTAAAGCAAAATGGTAGTTAATACTTTGAATGACACAAAATTATTAATCCTTTCCACAAAACTTTTCCAAAATAGTCACAGTCTCTGTGTGTTCCTTGTTTCACTTTAGTGGAGCTCACAGAATTCCAGCTATTTAAAGTTAAGGGCGAAACTCCAATAGCAGAAACCAAATAACCTTCTGTCTAAACTGTATGTTTCTAAACAAGAGTTGTGGACTGAGCATAACACATCAAGAGGCCTCAGTGGCATCACTTTAGACTCTGGAACATAGGACTTGGCAAGATATATTAAAATTCTCCCTTTGGGAATGGAAATCCTTGTGCTGACCCTTTCCAAAGGATGATGGCCCAGATGAAGGGTCAGTAGGACTTCTAGGTTGTTAGTAATAAAAAGCTCTTGTTGTAACACACATTGCCATCCCCAGCTTGTAGTTTTCAGCCTCAGAAGAAAAAGTAGAAAAATTTGCTTTATAACACTAACATCCCTGGTTTTATGACTGTCAGTTACCCGTAAGCCTTTGCTTCCTCCACCCCATCACCAAATAAATCAGCAACAAAAGCCAGTGAAGTTTTGCTTGTTATGACTAAGATCTAGCTGACTATCACGTAAAATGTTGCAAACTTTGTCTACTCCAGATTTAATACTTCATCCAAACCATACAAAAAAAAATAATCCATGTTTCTCAGTGTCCAGAAAAAACAAGTCTGCAAAACTTGCTGCATTTGGAAAGGCAGTAGATTTAAATGGAAGCAGCATGTCGGAAATGCCCCAGTTTAAGGACTGTACATCTCATATTTTGTGAAACTGGAGGGAGCTGGAGGAGATTAAAGCTCATTTCCCTCTGATTGGGAGCTTGTAGGAGGTGTAAACGTGGGCAGTTGTCAGATTAATTCTTTAGATGATTACATTCTTTTTGTTTCTTTAAAGCTGTTTGTAGTTGGGTTTGATGTCTCCTGTTCTGGGCAAGTGTATTGCTGCAGTTGCCAAGGTGACTTTAACTGACTTTCAACTATTTTTTCCAGCTTCGGTTTCTACCAGTAGTCTGCTTCTGGGTGGAAGAGAGAGGGAGGAAATTATGTTTGTTTGGTTTTTTATTTTTTAGATCTCGTGAATGCTGATTAACAGTCCATGAAGTTAACAAAAGCCATGTCTCATTATTTTTTTTGAGAGAGAGCGGTAGTCAAACTATTGCAAAAGCATCCAAGCTTCCCTGCAGCTTCCCCAGACCTTTGTCAGAGAGAAAGGACCCGAGGAGACTACACATCCCAGTGTACTGTGCTTCTTCTCAATGGAGTGGCCACACGCTGGAACCTGTAGCCTCCCAGTTACCCTCTGTTTGTATTAGAGATGAGGGTGGCTGCAACCTACTTAATTTTATGCCAATTAGCAGCAGTCCACAGAAAATTGCCAATTCAATCCCTGGATTGCACAAAATTTGGCTGTCCCCTCCTTAGAAGTCATGTTTATAGCAACCTCTTCTCAAGCAACCCCACTGGCAGTTATTTTATGGGATTCAAGAATAACCAGGTTGATCGGATTAAGAAAGGTTTATTTGTTCTTGCATTTGTGTTTTCCTTTATGATCAGGATGCTTGATCTCGTGGATCTGTCATGGAAGGAGGTCTCATTTCCCTTCCAAGACCTGTTTCTGACATGGAGCATAATTTCACTGTATTTCTCATTTACCCTCCCAAGTACTAAACTCACAAAGGACACTGTTGGAAGGTGGCCACTGGAGCTTTGTAGGAGTGGGTGCCCTGTGCATCACTAACCTAAGTTACAGTCACTGCTTCTTGCTTCCTTGGTGCAAACCCAGCACCACGAGTTAGCAAATGCAAACCATCAGTGCAAGCTCACACAGCTGGAAAAGAAAGGTTGGACTGCCTTTTTTTTCCCCTTCCCCCCCACTTTCTTCCCTTCCCAACTGTGGCTATTTGAAATCTCCTCACTCCCAAATGAAGATATGGTCAAAGATCACTTAAGTGCCGGCAGCCTTCCAGTGTCTTTCCCACAGTTTCCCCTGAAGGGCAAACCAGCAGTTGTGGGAACGAGCCCTAAGCATCTTGGCACACAGTTACGACACGTCACAGATGCATCAAGGCAAGCGCAGAAACGTGGAGGACATGGCTACACAGCTCCTGCTGTGGTCACGCTGAGACAGGGCTTAAGTCCTCAGACTCGGGTGCTCATCATCCTGGTTAAACCGGATGGTGAAGATGTTCTGTATGCATTTCCTGGCACAGAAGGGCTCCAAGGACAATGCCAGTAGCAACAATCTTCTTGCCACTCACATATCCCTTTGGAAAGCTGCATAATAACTACTGTCAGTGTTTGCAGGGACCAGACTGTTCCAGACCTGCAGCTGAACTGGGATTGAGAGATTCAGGCTGTGCCACTGGCATTCTGCAGACTCATAGGCAGTCAAACAATCCTTTTATGCTTCAGGTTCCTCGTCTGCAAAATGGAGACATTTTTCCATGTAAGGGCATTGCAAGGATTAAATCAATGTTTGCAAAGCACTTTTGGATTCTTAGATGGGGAAAGCTATGCAGAAGTGCAAATTATTAGCATGGTGACTGCTCTGCACTTCTACTGACACTGGTTTTCCAGACATTTGCTTTTCTAGTTCGCCGGCTTGTCACCCAACACTCAGCCTCATGCTGAAAGACACTCCCTGAAGTATATTGTCTCCCCCCATTCAGCATTCCTTATTCAAGCAAGACACCACTGAATGGCGTCTCGATGAGACAGGATGCCTAAATAAGCAGGACTGGATTGGAAACTTACTGCTTAGTGGTTGCAGAATCAGAAAGTCTAGCCAGAACTAGACAGTTTTAGAGAACACTGAAATGCTCCCCTTTAGTAAAAGTTTGCCTCCAAGAACTGAAGACAGGAAAACAGCTACACAGACAACAGCTCCCCTCCACCCAAGTAAAGCAGCAACTGAGAGAAGGGAAGTGCAGACTGGCCTCGAAGCAAATCCTACATCTTGATATTACCATCAGAGCTTCCTCCGAAATGCTGCTCAGATGGAGCTTGTTAATGTGCATTAACCCAATGCTACTCACTGAAAGGAGAAATCAGCATGCCCTATTTACCAAGTCAGAGGAACTACATGGGCAGTGGACTCCAGTTCAGTAAGCAGTGCCACTGTTACCCATGCACTCCAAAACCAGGCACATCACGTGACAGTCTGGGGTTATCCCAGAGGACTTCTGGAGTGACACAACTTCTCTCTCTTCCTGCAAGGGAAGGGCAGGCAACAACCTGAGATGCACAGGCTGCAGTGCATCAGAAGGTCACAGCCAGGACAGTCCTGCCAGCCCCACCTGCCGGAGGGTTGTTCCCTGTTTTGTTTGCCAGGAACCTGCCTTCATTTCCCTGCACAGCTGGAAACTGTTCAGGACTGGATGGAATTAGCACATGGGCACAAAGCTACCATATGTTCAGATTTCCCTAGACTCAACCTGTCTTTCTGCCTGGAAATTGAGTGCAGATGGGATTTGAGATCTCAGGGGTATCTGTTGTGGGTCCCTGGACAAACAACTGCAGTGCATGTGGGGACCAGGGCACGCACAGTTATCTGGGAAATCTCAGACAGAAATACCAGGAATCAAGCATGTTGAACCAGACCACTTTATCCCCTTCTTGAGAACAGGGAGAGTAACTAACAGCAGAGAGACACTGGATAAGTCTTGTCAAAGTAACATAGCCTTGGGAGACCTTTTTCCGCGACACAGGCATCACTTTCAGGCACTGGGGATGTGCGTGGGCATGACTTGAATCCTAGCACAACAAAATGTAGCAATTTCTGATAATTTTAGCCTCAACATGTGCAGTAATGCAGTGTGCTAGCTAGTTTCTACTCCATGTGTCAGCTGACAGGAGTAGTAGAATGGTCTGAGTCAGCCAAGGGGCAGAAAAACATCACTTTCAGCAACACTGCATGATCAAGGGGACCCTTGAGGAGTGGAAAAGGTCAAGAATTTCCCTATCCCAACCCTGGCTCTCACCACAACTGTGGCAAATTAACTCCTCTGTCCTCATCTGTAAAGTGGAGATACTACTCACCTACCTCACAGAAGAGCACAGAGCTAATTGCCAGGGATAATTAAAGACTTGGCCTCAGAACTTCCTACATCGAGACAGCAAATGAAGCAAGACTCCACAAGTGTCACTGATCTTTGACATCTGGAGCTTCCAGCCCACTGAGGTCCTAAGAACAGCAGTGTTTAGTCTGACATCTAGATGTTCTTCATTGGTAACAGCTCGATGTGACCAACAAGTGCAATCTGCACAGTTTGGAAGACCAGGAGCCTTGCTTTTCTGCCTGAGCAGCACCTACTAAGCTGATGGGTACTAAGAAATAAATAATGCACCACTGTAAAGTACATCTGTATTCATAAACACCTCATTTTTCCAAGCAGTAATCAAAAGTATTATGTTACCTATGGTCAAAATGATTAGTCATGTTTCCAAAGATTAATTTACATGTTCTTTTGTTCAATGTGTACGAACTGATTTAATGGCTGCTTATGAACTGAGCTAACAGCCATTTTGAGAAACAGATGTCCGATGCAGTTTTAAGCATTAAAAGTGCCTTTATTCATATCCTTAGGAGAAAAAGGGCTACACAGTCTACAGTAACAACACTAATGAATCAAAGTACTACAGCTGCCCAACAGGGTTTTGACAGAAACCAGCTTTTTCTCAAAGGAGCTCTTTTTTTTAGGACTCTGGGACAGTGAACAACTGGTAGTATGCATGCTTAACATGTAAGTATGTGCTTTGCTGGAGCCAGGACACTGGATCAAGCCCTATCTGCAACCAATGCAAGGCTTTTGCATAAGCACTGGAAACTGTAACTGCACAAACACAGGGAAATCTGTACAGAATCTGGATCCTCCACTTTTTATACAAATAGATATTTGGAAGTTTGAGTTTCTGATACTATTTTGTGACAGACAATGCAGAACAGGCTGTCTGCCTTTAACTCTGATCGATTATTGTGTGTGGGTGGTAGAGTTAGGATAAAATAAAAGGAAGAAAGCTACTAGGAAAGGAGTTGGTGGCTGCAGATCTATGATAAATAAACAGCACATTCCTCTGCTGCACAAAGCCATTATAGTTTGTGTCAGACTTTAACATCCTAACGTCAGCTAGGTGCAGATTTGATGGCTTAGGGTTCTGCAGTGCTCCCTATGGAAAGCAGATTTGGAACAATTTGCCATGCCCCAACAGAGCACTTCAGCCAAGTTCCTGAGGAGCCTCTAATGCACCAGTTATTCACAGGACCCTTGCAACAAACCACAGGTTTGATATTTTACGGTCTGGTGTATACAGTGCAGGATATGATTACACACAAACCTGCTTCACATCAGCCATCACCTTGTAATCCTTAACATATTTATTCTTGTGGTGCTTCAAGAAGATGACATTGTTATTAGTTCCATTTTATAGATTCAGAACTGAAGCTCAATAGCTAAATTACTTGCCTTTGATTACATGAGAGTTACTGGGAAGGACAGCACTGAGTCCCAGCCCTACCAGGCACAAGCAAGGATTGCACCAGAAAGACTAGATCTTTGTGCAGAGCTATCCTTCATCTCATGCTCTTAAGTCTTATTAAATTACTCTATCTGCACTGGGTTTTATGCCTTTTGTGTCTCAGCCTTTGCCACAGCAGGTACCTGTAGGGAACATGGATGTAGATATATGACTACATGCAAAAGCTGAACTTAACAGTCTCCAGATCATGCTCAGGAACTTAACAGCAAGTTGAGGAACTTTGCTCAAATGCCTAAGACATGCTGAGACAGTGTATTAGTAAAGGCTGAGACCTAATAAGATCATCTTCCCCTTCTGCTTCATCTATAACACGCTGTGCTGGAAAGTATGTGGACAGATAAGTTTTAGCTGTAGTACAGGTAATCATCAGGTCTGGTTTAAGTACCAGTGAGTTAGAGGTTGTGAGTAAACACTGCTTTCCAGCACAAACCACCCCTCTCAGTATGGTCAATACATTGAACAAGTCCCATTGTATCTCCTGCATGAATTGGAGAAGAGAAGCCACTGCACAAGTAGAAAAAAACCTTCCAAACTCCTCACAAAGCAGTCAATAAGATGGAGAAAGAAAGCATTAGGACACACTGCTGTTTTTAGGTTGAGATCTCCTCACTCCCTCTGATACTATCACAAGAGTAACTGCTGGCAAGACACAGAGCTGATAGCTCTTTCCTTAACTGAACTGCTGTTCTGGAGGAATGGGCTGGTAATCAATTTCCACAGCGGTAACCACAGACCTTAGAGAAATGTATTGATCTTCTAGGAGGCAAACACTGGGAACCAGTCGTTCCTACCACTCAGGCTTCACATAGGGTGGGTGCACAGCTGCTACAGGTTAAGACAGATTTGCAACAAAGAGCATTGTCATGGATATGAAGCTCTGAATTTGACCTGCCTTCCTCTCTGTCTCAGAACAGTTAAAAACCCAGGTATACATTTGTGTGCTTCATGTTAGACCTCTCCTAACCTTTCACCACTCTGTCTTGAGCATATCTCTGTTTATCTTACCCTGAACAATGTAAAGCTTTCTTATCTAAGCAACAACTGTCTTCCAACATTAAGGTTTACCCATCAGCTGCCTCCCTGACCTGATGTGCACCCCGAATGTTTCTGATCATCCCCAACCACTGTGAACTCAGAGCTTGTACTGGGCATGCAGATTCATGCAGGAGCCCAGCATCTGTGAGAAGCCTGCACAATACTTTTGAGCCTACGAAGGCTTGGTGTGATTAGTGGAAATCAGATGGTAATACTTTGCTTTTTCAGTAGGGCCAACA
Organism: Chaetura pelagica; assembly: GCF_000747805.2. Lineage (NCBI taxonomy): Eukaryota > Metazoa > Chordata > Aves > Apodiformes > Apodidae > Chaetura > Chaetura pelagica. Next base: position 4,526,753 of record NW_009953651.1, on the reverse strand, counting down.
AGACTATGATGACCAGGTCCAGTCTGACCAGCCTTCAGGCAGGGAAGTACTACACAAATCAGAGTCAGAGCAGAGGCTGGCTTGTATAATTACTACAAAAGTAAGACTATTCCTAAAGCAATAATAAAGGCACTTTAGAGTTTTTTCTACAAGCGCTCATATCTCATATTATTTACTAGTACACAGTATCAGCAACTGACATAATGCTTCCCCCAAAGGGTTAGGCAACTCAGAAACATGCATACATAAGGCAAATCAGAAGTCACCCACAAAACGGAACAAGAAAGGACATCAGAATCCTAATGAAGTATGAGGAATATTTTTCTCATGAAATGCTTGAAAGAAGAAAGAAACAGGAATTGAAACAGAGCAGGATGCTGTCCTTGCCTGGCACTACAGGAAAGAGCCGATTTCATTATGATCTCTACTCTTGGAACAAGAAAGCACAAATGTTCATCAGAGGCCAGGAAACCAAAGGAAATACCAAGATGAAAGAGTGCAACAGAGATGCATGTATCATTTAGATGAGAACATTAAAATTGATGGGAAGATGTTTAACTAGCAACTGACATAAGCTTAAAAGAGAGGAAGGGGAGAAACCAAAACAAGATCGAAGTGCAGATACTGCAGATGGCTTCAAACCACTGATAATTTCCTATAAATTGACTGTAGTCAAAAGTTACAAAGGAGGATGGATCTGCAGGCTCTCCTATTCTCACTTAAATCACCTGTTAGTCTTCAGACTATTACAGGCCAGGGTGGTACTGACATGCAATTATTGCCAGGACCTGCCTGCTTATGCAAGGCAAGATCAAAGTCACTGGAAAAAAATGTTAAAAAATCAACATTTTAACCAAAAGCTTTTTAATTATGAGCTTGAAAACAAAATGCTCAGGCAAAAATATCAGGAAACACTAATCTATGCCACCTAGTTCTTTGGATACCACAGCACTGTTCAACGTGGTACATTTTATAGGGTTCAGTCCAGTCTGATTTCAAACGCTACAGCATGAACAGCAGGTTCTACAGAACACAGTCAGAGCCCACTGTACATCAGTGAGTTTTGTCCAAAACACCTCTCAGAATATGCCCTCCTGAGTACTAGGCCTGTGAACCCAAACTGAACAACTCGTCTCCCCCGTCTTTGCACTTTGCAAGTACTTGCTGCTAGCCTTCCTCTTCCCCTGCCAAGTCTTTTCCCACCCAACTTTAACTGCACTCTTTAGCCTCCCTCCTCTCACCATCTGAGTTGTGCCAGGTGAAACTTACGGTGCTCGGTCGTGGTTCAACCCGTTCTGTCTTTGTGCATTTATTGGAGGTAGAACAGGTTTGCTGTTAATTTCAAGCCCTCTCCGCAAAGTCTCCCTGATTTGCTCCGTATCTGCAAAGAGAATTTATTTTAATGTGATTTAGAGTCCTCAGAAAAAGCACAGACACAAGGAGATGTCAGCTTTTTTTGTAAAGGCTTGTTTCTCTGCTGTGTTTCATCTAAACTCTTCTCCTTCAGAAAGAAATGAAGAGATACTAAGGGTGAATTCTTAACAGCTCTTCCTACATCTTAGGAGTTATTTAATTTCATAAAGTCAGCTTGAATTTCCTTGGTTTGGGCTGTGATGTTATGTCAGGCAAGGAGAGCTGGAACCTTTGGTACTGAGCCCTCTTGATGAGGAAATTTTGAGTAGTTTTGTATCTTTTCATACACAAATTGTTTGCTGTTTCTGCAGCTCTTGTAGAATTTCTTGCCACTTCCAGCCTTTTTGCTGGAAGTCACTTTTCCCATTAGGCGTTAACACAGTAACTCATTCCAAACGAGTGCAAAGAGGCTCCCGAGTTTTTGCAATTGGCTTTGCAAATCTGTTGATTAATTTACAACAAGATGCACAAAAGAAAGGAATTTTATGCCAGGCAAACTTTAGCCTCAAGCTCACATTTGGAAATAAACTGCAAATTATGGACTTGAGAAGCAGTCCTTTTACTTTTTCATTTTCCTATAGCGTCTAATGGCCAAACACTTTAACAGAATGCTTTCCTACTCTTTTTTTCCTCATCTTTTTTTTTTTTTATAAATGTGGGAATCAAGTAGAGAAAAAATATGCAAATTATTTCAAAATCTTTTGAAGGCTATACAAGTATCACCGTGCATACCTGTCTTGGGTTTTCATTTGTAGAGGTGAGGAAAAATAGCCTTTTTAGATCCAGTGAAGATCAAAACTTTTGCAGAAACCAGAAGGAACTCTACATGCATTTAAATACTTTTTTTTTTTTTAATTACAATGGACTTAAAAACAAGTAAAATAGCATTCCTGTGGAAATGATCATTAAGTCCAGGAAATCTCAAGTCCTCAAATTTTATGTTGCTTCACCCATTTGAAAGGTAACATATATATTTTCAAGCTTGTGTAATGGCTGTGATATCTGTACCCTGAGATGCCATCTCACTGCAAAGAGGAATTCCAATGCACTTTATTTTTTCTTTCCAGAGTTCCGTATTTCCAAGAATCACTTGAGTTCAGCTACAGCAACATGCAGGGTCAGTCCAACTTTCCACCCAAGAAGTGACAATGTTAATAAGAAAACACAGCATGGGAAAATGTAGTTGCTTTACCTTGCAGGTATTTACAGTCCTAGTTTCACCTAGTGCTCAGTTTAAGTCTGCAGATTTAGATTAGAAACAGCCTAAATACTGGAAGAAACATTTAGACAAAGCAACGCAAAGATCTCTTTTCCTCTTACTGCCTTCCTCAAAGAGGCCACACCAAAATTTGTCTGGCTCCCCTGAGACATACTGAGCCTTCCAGTAACTGCTGTTTGTTCTGAACCTCAGGATTTTGCATGACTCAACCACTGCCCAGACCCATCAGAAAACAGGCCAAAGGGCCACGAGAGCGACCCAGCCAGGATCTCTTACCTTTCCCAGAGAGCCGCCGTGGCTGGGTCCCAATGCAAATGCTTCTGCTGTCTTCGTCATCCTCCGGGGGCCGGCTCAGATCATCCCAGGCACATTTGGCACTCACTCCACTCAGGTTTGAGCCATCTGTCTCAATCCCTTTGTCAACTCTCTCCTGCTTGAAAAGATCCAAAACCCCAAGACTTTTTTGGGTGTGGTTTGAACCTGAGCTGGAACCCACCCTGGCTCAACCATATGTGCACAGGTCCTGCATGTCCTCTCTTCATAGCCAGTTTCCATTCCCTGGCCCCTGTGCTTTGGATGTACCAGCTAGGGGTGACTGCACATGGAACCAAATCAGGGAGCCGGTCTGAACTGGGACTAAACTTTTCCATAGCATGTTGTTCTGAACTTCTACCCCTTTCCCCACTGCTTCACTAAGTGGCCCTGGCAAGCACAAAGCAGGAAAAGACAGAGGTGGAAATCAATGGCCTGGGGTATGCTCCCCTCTACTCCACTCTCATGAGACCCCACCTGGAGTCCTGTGTCCAGTTCTGGAGCCTCCAACACAAGGACATGGAGCTCTTGGAGGAAATCCACAGGAGGGCCATGAAGATGATCAAAGGGCCAGAGCACCTCTCCTGTGAGGACAGGCTGAGAGTCTTGAGGTTGTTCAGCCTGAAGAGGAAAAGGCTCCAGGGAAACCTCATAGTGGCCTTCCAGTACTTGAAGGAGGTCCACAGAAAAGTTGGGGAGGGGCTTTTTACAAGGGTATGTAGTTACAGGACAAGGGATAATGGTTTTAAACTGAAAGAGGGAAGATTTAGGTTAGACATCAGGAAGAATTTCTTTAGTGTGCAGGTGGTGAGACACTGGAACAGGTTGCTAAGTTGTGGAACTAGGTGATCTTTAAGGTCCCTTCTAACCCAAAGGATTGGAACCCATTCCAACCTAAGGGATTCTATGATGATTCTATGCAGGGTTGCTTCTTTCAGCTCTAGCTCCAGGTTATACCAACTCAAAGAATTTATGACATTGTGCTGTACACTCCTGTAGGAACCATAGCTTGGCAGTCTGCCTATTGGATGTCAATGATAACAGACCCCTGAATAACTAAACCTAAGTTATCTTTCCAAGCTTACCAAGCAGTCCCACAGCTTACAGAGAGACTCATCGTTCACAGGAGTTTATAATTTGCAAACTGCCCAGACAAACACTGCTTTTCAGTGTGCTGGGGTGTTCAGTAAAGAACAAGTATGCAAGGAGACAGAGGTTTGTTCATGATGTCAAAGATTTTGCATAGCTTTATCTGCAAAATACACAAACTCCCACCCCTACAAGCATATAACCAGTGTTTAGGTCTAAGAAGGTGTTGCACACCAACCACAAGCAGCTGGATGCTCTAATACACCATGCATTTTCTCAAGGACATGTGCATCTATAGCCAGGAGAAGTGCCCTAAGCTACATACAGAACTTTCAGAGGACACCTGCCTGCCACGGGAACTGGCATTAGTCTGAATTTCCACCTATGTCCCACAAGGGGGAAATGTTGAGCTGAAAAAACTCAGGGCTTACACCGACGAAATGTGGTGGTTGTTACCGCTGTCAGCTCTCCCCTAGCACCGAATCAACCAGGCCGGTTTCCCCCTCTTCTGAAGGGCTGGCACTTCTGGTACGGCTCAGTGGCACCAGCAAGATCTCCATCTCACTGCTTACATCTGGGTCAGCTCTGAGTGGGTGATAAGTGCCACCGGTTGCTGGACAGAAACTTTGAAGATGTGAAAGCTGTGTTAAGTGCAACAGAGTAGATCTCCTAGTTACTACTACCCTCTGGTTTGACTTTACCACTAGGAGTCAAGAGGCTGCGGGAGCATCCAGCGCTTCGCAAAATCTGTTTCCTAAGGAGCAGTTTGCAGACTAAAACCAACATATATTCCTCCTCTTGCCCAGCCGTGCCTGCTTCACCCTAGAAAGAGCATTGCCTGTTCTTTTGACCATTGGAGAGTGGATTTGAGCAACTCGAAGATAAGCACAAGCACTCAGGGTGTGGCTGCAAAGCTGTTTGAGTTGATGTAATTTGCAGTGCCTGCAGTCCCACCCTCCTCCATGTGCAGCTACCCCTTCCCTTGAGCCAACTTGTTTTTTTTCAGCTGGATCACCTCCCTCAACTGGCTCTTTGTCCCAAGAGTGGGGGCTGAAGCTTGTGGCTGGGGGCACGACCAGAGCAGTCCTGACTTAGATTTAAGCATTCAAGAGACTGCCTTCCTTCTGCCTCTCTCCTGAAAGACTGCTCCTTGTTGGGATCTTCCTCTGGCATCAGAGGACACTGGCTTCTATGAAAACGTAATAGGAAAATCTGAGAAATAATAAATCCACCGGGATTTTCTTTTGTTATAACCTAAACATAAAATTAGTTGTTTTACCCAGAAATAGAAGTTGTGGAAAAAGAAATAAAAATACATCCAATCCTACATATGCAAACAATGCTCTAAGTGAGATTTAGCACATGGCTCCTTTGAGAGCCCTTCGCAGTGCTCAGAGGACCCAAATCAGCTGGCATGGGGAGGTTCAATTCGTCAGTATGGTTCTCTTTCATTCCAGTTATTGGGGAAACATGGGAGAGCCACCATGCTTGCCCTTAAGTAGGGAGCAGAAGAGCCCAGAGGGCCACAAAGAGTCCATCGGGCAGTGTCTGGTGGGATGTGCTTCTCCATCCCTGCAGCCGTGGCCCCAGCTCACAGACAAAGCTGGGGCCTCTGTACGGTGTGCGGAGCCTTAGGAAGGGGGAGAGGGACTTGTCATCTGCATCTCAGCTGGGTTGCAGAGCACTTCCTCAGGGAAAGAAGCGCTGCTTTGTTGGCATCCCTTGGAGATCAAGGGAGGCTGATGGAAACGAGCTGGCCTAAAGCAGCCTAATTTGCATGCTTGTTTTATAATGCTTGCAAGTGCTGATGTTGAAGGAGGACAAAACAAAAAAACACCTTTAAAAACTGCAGACTCTTAGCTGCAGCAATGCACAGCTTTAGCCCATCTTTAGCCAGCAAAGATGTGCCTAGGCTGAAAGGCTGTTCTTCCTCCCTTGAAAGGGCAGCCTGAGCAGGAGGCTGGAGGAGCCCAGGGCAAAGGAGGTTCAGCTTTTTCATTTCTCAAAGAAAGGATGTTTCTGTCCCATTTTCCTCTCAGCATGTGGGAGGGATACTCTGAGGCTCTTATAAGTCATTGATCCCTTTCTAAAAGAGTCAGAGCACTGCATCATGACCCGCAGAGAGGCAACCACAACTCAGGAAATTCAAATCAGCTTTATTCTCTTCTGAGATATCTGCTAAAACAGAAGCAAAGCACTGAGAATCAGCACAGAGCTGGGGACCAACAGGGATTGTTTGACAGTGCTGCCAGGCAAATCTGAATGGCCTACAGGGAAGCCTGGCTGAACAGAAAACAGCCAGTGTTGCCACAGTGTTAATTGCTGACATCCTGGGATGACATCTTAGTTGGGATCCATTCTCAGCAACTCTGAACAGAAAGTACAGCTGCTGCTGCCAGGGCTGGGTTTAGGCCTCAACCAATTCCCATAAGAGACAATGCAGCCTCAAAACAAGCTCTGCCCACTTCCCAGGCAGGCAGCATGCTTGCCTGATCAGGCAAAAGTTGTCCTGTTTTCTCTACCTGCTCCCTTCCTCCCTTCCATCTGTCTTCCACTGCTGCCCTTCAGCTCTTACACACTCTGTACCACCACCAAGCAAATGCCAAGTGAACGATGCTTAATCCCTTCCCTGCTAGTTAGGGCAGGAGGCACAACATGGCTGCACCCAGCCCAGCCTCCTGCACTCAGGAAAGGCTCTTTGCAGGACCTGGCTCAGCAGCAGCAGGCTTTGCCCTGTGAATCCCCAGGCTGGGGCAGCAGAGCAGGAAGGAGGCATGCACACACACACTGCTGCAAGGGCATGAGAGAACAGAACCAGGAATGTCTTCAATGTGAGGAAGTCCAGAAAGCCCACAGACATAGCAGCTTCCAGTGGCAGGATACACTGGTGAGGCAGAGGTACTCTTTATTTGCCTTAACTTGCCTTGGCTGACTCAGATTCCAATAAGCTGAGCTACTTCTCATTTACAGTAAACTGAAGAAAACCTTGCTATCATTAGGAATCACCAGTGCAGAGAGAACAAACACCCTCCAGGAGGGGAGAGGGCAAAATTTTGAAGAGCCTAAAAACTTTATAGACTTGCAGCTGTATTAGGTCCGACACCATGGGACATTTATGGAACACTTTTTTGTGTCTCTCTCATACTAGGGTTATTTTAGATGAACAAATCCTTAAAAACAGTAAAAGTAGGATCTGGTTTTGTTCTTTAGCTTTCAAAATAAAAGATGCTGTGAGGCAACTGAGGGTAATCAGATGCAGACACACAGACCATAAGCAAACGCAATAGCTTGTACAAAACGTGCACATATGCACGTGCGGTGCCAGACTAAGCCATAAGGTCTCTGTTAAAGGCAAATACTCAGTGATTCAGTGAAACAAGGTCAGCACCACGCTGGATTTGCCTGGGACTCATGTACCATAACTCTGCTGACGGGATGCAGAACTATCTTCCAAAGACACGGATCAGCATTAGTCCATAGAACGGTAACTCCTCCATAGAGGTCCTATTCTGATCTTTAAACTTCAGAAACTAACCTGAACTCTGAAGAACAAGGTTTAATATCTATTCCTGCATGGATTATCAATAGCTGCATGAGATACTTTTGGCTTTCCGTTATTTCTCAGACCACACTACTTGGCCTCAAGTGACATCCTGCGGGAAAGCGCTACTGTCACATTTGCTGTGAAAATATATTACTTAGTTGGTATTGAGTTTTCTGCATGTCAGATCTTCTTACACTTGCATGTAAAACAAAGGAAGAATTTCCTGATCTATCGTCTCTAAATCTTGTACTCTTCTATGTTCTTTTATCTTCTTCTATTGTCCTCTTTTCTAAAACACACAGTCCAAATCTTACCAATTTGTCTCACATATCAGAGTCTGTTTTCCTGGTCTCCTTTCTCTAAATTTCTTCCTAGAGCTGCCATCCCACCTGGGGCTGAACATGTGTGCTCTTGGACTACCTCTGAGAGGGCAAAGGGTGTCTCTAAGACTTTTCTGGGACTACTGCAAACATTGAGAAGATCACAGTGCCTTTACAGAAAATAACAGAACTGTTTTCTACTGTTTTTAAACCAATTCTCCCTGGCCACTACAAAAGACATGATATTTTATAAACTAAAGACATACTTGCAGATGTGGATCAATCTCAAATATTGTCTCTCCTCTTCGCATATCTGTTATCAACCACGGGCCTCCAGCTCTACAAAGAAAGAAAGGTAATGAACCAAATGAGGACTTAGTACTCCCCAGAGTCCTTTGAATGGATCTGTGCAGGAAGGAAGCACAAGAGAGAGTTTAAAACAAGCCAAGAAGCTCCTCTAAGTTGTTTATACATCCCACAGTACGCATTTGTCCTTTATATTTCTGAAACACATGATGAAAGCCCTCCATGATCTAGCTGTTATCTGCCTGGTGCCTGGCACCACCAAGTCTTGCAAAGCAGTCAGGATTCACACAGGCTATTCTGTGTGGACCCACTTACTCATACAAGATTGAGCTGGGTTTTAATCTTACAGGTAAGTGAATTTGGATCAAGAAGTCCAGTGTAGCCTAGGTCTAAGCAAGATGGGCAAGGCATGAGGTCAAGATTTATACCTCTATTACATATCTGAAGATGCAGCAGGGTCCCGATGGGTCTGCACTTTTTGCTGAGATTGGCAGTCATGTTCAGTACCATAAAAAGCTTACTGCTCTGATAAATATCCTCACAACAGACATTTTGCCCAGTTGGTACTTAATGGTCAAGTACTCAGATGGTTCAGGGAAAGCTTTGTTTTCATTACTTATAAAAGTCAGAAGGGTCAAGATGTGTCCCAACCAAGGTGACAGAAAGCAGATTACTCTGAAGATGAACTACTGGGAAACTTTACTTTGGGTCACAGTGCAGGCGGACTGCAGAAGCCAGCCTTAGGTGGTGCTTTGCATTTGAAGTAACAACTGCAGTCTTTTGGATTTGCCATAAACATTTTCATCTTTTCATGAGATACTTTGTTATTGCAGTCAAAAGCCCCCTCCTCTGGCCTTGTCTGTGTTACAGTGTCTTAAAGCACTTGAAATGGGAGCAGTAAAAGTTAATATTTTATAGCTTTTCAGATGTATCAATAGCCACTCTTTTTTTACATCACTTTGGAAGCTGTTAATTATTAACTGCAGAGGTGCCACCTGCTTCAGTACCTCACTAGGATGCAAGAGACTTTTACCCTGACTCTGCGTCTGTGGCTTAGTACTTTGCAGCTTTGTCTTTGAATCATGCACATTTGGGTTTCATGTTATCCTTGGAAAGGTGCTTGTACCACAGCACAAAAGCCAAAAAACAACGCGAGAACAGACTGAGGAGAGGGATGCTGTATCTGTATTGACTTAGAGGAGGCAAAGGAGCTGAAGGAAGTGTTCATTGTCTTGGGGTTCCACAAACAAACCTTGCAGCTGGACAAATTCACTCCACTCTAGGGCATTTGCATAAATTACCTGCATTTGTGCCTGAAGGAAAAAATCAAGTTTAAGATGCCCAGCAGCAAAAGATGGACTCTTCCAAATAATCAGTCTATGAAAGGTCATTGTGACTCTATAAAGTGTACTGTTGTGTCCAGGACCACATATTCAGATAATTTTGTTTAAAAAAATATCTTTTGACCTATAGTTATATGGCAGTATCTTCCATTAAATGTTAGAGAAAAATATTTAAACAAAACACGAGCAAGCCAAGGAAGTTTAGCTGCAACCTGGCAGCAAGTAGAGCATCAACATATAATTTAACATTTAAAACCCGTCTCCTCCTTAACCTAGTGACATCTTTGTTTTGCCATGGGAGAAATAACAAACAACTTCACTTGCATGAACACTCCTCCTACTGCAAATTGGCTCACCAAGAGTGGGGCCAGCTTGAGAGTGACTTTCTTACTTTCAGAGAGTACCCAGGCTTTGCTTGGCATTGGAAGTCAGCCCCTCTCCTTCCTTCCTTTTGAACTACCCAGAGAGGTCACCAGTAACAGTTATCCCAGCTCTCTCAGGAAGAACCAATAAGAAAATGCTGCAGGCATAAGAGGAAGGAAATTAAGCTTTCAAGACCTCACTGTTTCACCCTGAACATGTCAACTTCCACATGCATTAATTTGCCATCTAAGCATCTGTGCGTGAGAACAGATTTGCAATGAATTCCCATCTCTTGCTACAGCACAGGATTAAATAAGTTTCATCCACAAAAAGTTTATTAATAAAAATAAACAACTGAATTGTTCTCTATGGGAGTGCTCCCCTATATGGGCTATATGAGCACTTACACTGGGACAGTCCGAAGCAGTTCCAAGATCCCTTGCCCGTTCCACTGTTGAGCTGCATGCAATTCCTCAGTGCAAACCCCAACAATCTGGAATAAATGAAAACAGATACTAAACTGGATGGGAACTGTGCAAGAACTGTAGAGAAATTGTGCCACATGGTGCTAGATAAAACAGTGCAGATATAGAGAAGCACAACTTCTTTAAAGTAAATAGATGAGTGAGGACAAATGGAGCAATAGACAAGAGAGGGATTCTGCAATTCCTTATGTACTCCCTCCACACTTACCATGTGAAGTGCCCTAGTCATGTAACATTTAATCTTGCAGTGCATGTGTGAACTTAACTATGAGGATGGCCTGATGAAAGGTATACTGAAGATCCACTAGTCTGTTCTCACTTTTCAATCTAGTACACACAAGATAGGACAGGTTAGGGTCTGAGCACATGGAAAACACTGCTCTGTCAGCCAACTGCTAGGGGCAAATGCAATACTGCACCAGCAATTTCAATTAGGCAAAGGACCCGCTGACACAAGGGAATGCTTTGGTGCTCATAAATCCTTGACCAGCTCAGTTTGCTGACTAGTTACATCTTACCCGGCACCATAACGTAAAGCTGCTTACACACCGCATAATCCACTCCTCACTGCAGGCAATTGCAGGCTTCTGCCTTCCTGTATAAGGCAGGATGTGTTTGCTTTTCAGGATGGGAGCTGCCACACTGAGCAATACCAGATGTCTCTCACAGCAGCTGAGATCAGCCACTTCAAATGAAGGGGTGAAACACCCTTCAGCTGATCGGGAAGGCAGTTTCTTCCTGATCCATCGACCGCTGGCTTGTGCCTTTCAGCACAATGATTCACCTTTGGGATGAAAAATTATTTTAGCCATGGCCTTCTATTTTCTTCCTCCATATTCTGTGCCTTGGAAACAATGACAGTGACCTTTTGGTGAAAATCTGTTCAACTGACATTTTATCAGAAATGGGGAAAACTGAAAACTAAGCTCTGAAGAGCAGCAAGCAGAAGTGCTTGATGTGCCTTTGCTGCAAGCTTGTGTCTGCACTGACAGAGATCTGTGTGGAAAACCATCAGCAGCAGCATGTACCCAGTCCTGCATACCCTACCTCCCCTGCTCCTTGGAGAGCTCACTTTCTCAGGACTCTGCCTTTGGAGATGCACTTCATCCACACCCATCTCCCAGGCTTCCTCCATGAACAGCCTGAGTCACCCTCCCTAGGCCTTCACTCACTAATGACATACAAACAGCAAGAGTCTAAACAGGAAATTATTCTGTGTTCATTCTTCTCTTTTTGCAATCATTTATCCTCATGGGTCAAAATAAATCCATAACAACAAGCATCAAATAAAGGGGAAAAACAAGTCAACTGTATGTGTTGTGGACAATTAGAGGCCAAGTGCCTCAGGGTGAAACAAGCTGACTGTCCTTTGATCCAGGACAGCTGAGCACTGAAGAAAAGTTGCAGACTAATTCAGCACTAACTGAGGAGCCAACCAGGAATCACCCTGCTTAGTTTGGCTCTCTAACTCTGCTTCCAGGACCCACAACTCACCTTTCACTGATTAATCCCACACTCATCTCTTTCTTGTACACAAAACACAGGCTTTTGGGCACCTCAGAAAATTCAGGAAAGCCTTCACCCATGCATGGAGCTGCCTGGTGCAGGTCTGTGGTAATGGAGCCTCCCCTTAGATGTTGCAACTACAGCCAAGGACAAATGGGACCAACCTGAAGTTTAAATTGAACAATATGGACACTTGCATTTTCCCACAGGATGGTTTTTCAATGCAGCAGAAATCAGCAGTTGGTCTGAACTATGCCAGCTCTTCCACTAAGGTTAGGAATTCTGTATGCAATTAAAAAATATCCACAGCAGCCCCTATCTAAGAGACATCTCTGAGAAGAACTTTGGGAAAGCAAACAAACCTGTTTGTCCAAAGAAGCTCCCCTTTCTGAACAGCAGTGTTTGATTGAATTAGATTTTTTAAAAATGTTTCCTTAACAAAGCAAACACAAGCCTTTCTTGAACAGCGTATCAATACAGAAAAACTCACCGCCTCTAAAAAAAAATAAATCTTTCTGTCAACACTACAAGCTGCATTTCTACCATTAAATAATACTGAAGCAACTCTGAGTCCTGCTCCAAATTCTTCTTCTCCTGGAATTCAAACAAGTGGATCACTTACCAATACTGCCATAGAATTACTTTTAATTTAGCTCTACATTACTATTTAAAAATGTTTTTCTCAGCTTTTTCCCCTATGTTCATGTTTGAAATTTCAGAGCAGTAATGTAATATATTCCACTCCAGGACTGTTTCAGGGTGTAAAACTTCTCTCCACCAGACAGACCTCTCTATCTTGAGAACTGAGTGTGCTATTGCTCAATCCTAATAAAATGTTTATTGAATGCCTCCACAGTAACAACTGAAAGATGATAATCAGATAGGGAAGAAAGGTGGATAATAAAACCTGACTTATCAAAGCTAAGGGAATTTAATGTTAGCTGCCTTCCACCCCCAGGAGGCAACAGTCAGAGCCACAATTGCTGAGTCATACCTGTAAGAAAGTAACAAGCCCAAAAGGAGTCTGCACAGGCTGCATTTGAGGGTCTTCTGTCAGTAACATATGCTGGATTCTAGATTCACTGTTGTCCAAAGGGCTGTGCCATGATACATGATCACCGCTGCAGAAGGTGTTTTCTGCAAGGAAGAGAAACAAGAAATATTTAGTCTGTAAAGTCTGCTAGAATAGCATCTGCTCCTAATCCTCATCAGGCAGGGACCTCTGGTCTGGACCAGGACAGTAACTGGTGGGCTCTTCACAGTGACTGCCTCTAGCCATGTCTGCTGAGTCTCTGAGTCAGCTAAAGCACCTGAAGCAGGAAAAGGATCTCACTGAGCCATCTGAAACTGGTGTCTTACTTTGATATTAATCCCAACACAGGAATACCAACAAAAAAAATTAGCTTGTCTTTCATTTACTATTAGTCTTGTTTTCTGAGAGGGCACAGAGTCAGCAGGCCATACTGGGTGCCTATGGGAAACCAATTCACACTTACTTTTCAGCTCTGATTTGCCAGATAGAAAAGAATCTGGAATATGCATTAAACACAAATAATACTCTTCTATATCTAATAAAAATCTCTAGTCTGGTGCCCAACTTGTGATGGCCTAAGTCAAAGTAACTGTTTTTCCCAATTGTCTGATGGCTCTGGTGAAGAATTACAATTAATGTTCCTTCTTTCCCAAACAATGAGGAAACCAGTAGGCAGAATAGACTGCATCAAAACAATGAGCCAGAAATTTTTCCTCCCTCTTCACAACTGTAGCATTCCTTTGTTTTCCTCCTCTTCTACTTACAAAGACATAACCCCCAGATAATCCCATGATCCACAGCTTGTGCATGCCAGAAGGCACACCAGAACCCCCATCTGTATGCTGTTGCCCTCCATCACAGGAAAGGCTAATGACTGCTTTTCTGAGTAAGCCAGAAGCAGAACAACCAGCCACAACCATTTTCACACCAACGAAAAGATGTTCCACTTGCACACTGTTCCTAGAGCATGCATGCAATGATGCTTCCTAGCTGACTGCCTTGTCTTTGGGTCTTGTGCTTGTCCCACTCCAGGTGGAGCTTTTACAGCACATACAAATAAAAAGCCTGGAATCCATATTCTACCCTCTGAGATAGGTGTGGTGCCCCAGGGATGAACCGAATGCTGCCTGCCTGCTTCCAAGCCAGAAGTAAGCACAGTGTCTGGGCTACTGTCCCTGTGGTCAATCCCAAGGTCAATCCAATTTTACAGGACATTGAGAAGTGAGGCCTTGTCCACTGAAGGAGGACTAGGGGATCCAATGCAGAGTGGAAAAAATTAGTGGTTACTTGAGTTGCTGACTGTGAAGACTGGGGCATCTGATACGATACCGACCAGGATACAATTCAGAAAAGCATTCTCTTCTGCCCTGCAGCTATGAGCAGACATAGTGTCCTGGATCTTCACCTAACCTTCCCACACCACCTTCCATGTACGTTAATAGAACATCTCTTAAATGAGCATCTACAGACCTTATCTGAGAATCCTTGAATACGTCAGCTTCTGCAGCAGAAAGACAGAAGCAGCATTTGCCAGTAATTGCAGCTCTGCCCTGTCACATTAAACGACAGACACCAAGGAGCTGTTTGCGCGTTGCTCACCGCACATTGGCACCACCATGGCGGCGTGTAGTACCCTTGGCCAGCAGCAAGTGCAGGATGCTTCGAGGGAGCCATCAGCAGCACGTGGTTAATGCAACGAGAGTGTACCTTGCAGCTGCTGTGGTGAAAAATCCTCCCAGTCGTTGCACTGATGAGGTAATTCATGCTCACCCATCTGTGCATTTAGTGCAGGGCGTCCTGGGCAACTCAGTGTTTCTCCACCAGGTGGCCCCATTGGTGTATATTTGAACATTTATTATGTATGTGTTTTCAGATTAATTTATTGGACAGTTCATTTGATTAAGAACTAAAATTAACTCCAACTACCATAAGGAACTTGGCCTGAAAAACACGGCATGTAACAGAGTGCTGTGATAAATAAGGGAATGTTTTCCTTAGTTAAAAGTACGAAAGAAAGAAAACACAGCAAATGCAAGCTGCTTGAAATAAAGTGTTTATCATTAAGCACACGAACGCTTTGATCTCTACGACTAAAAAGAAGTGGTTCAGATATTACTTTACTTTTAGAGCTGGGGGAAATATAAGCAGACAAATTAAAAACATGCTTGTTTGTTGTTTTTTTTTCTTTAGTATCAAAACTGGATTAAAGAAACAGCACTTAGAATGTAGTGAAAGATCTTGTGGTATTTTCCAGGTTAGCCAAAATGTGGCTGATTAACTTTTAAATTATAAAAGCCTCTCAGTCACAGTTTTCAGGAATGAAACAAAGCCACAAAGAGCTTATTCTTGGGTCCTGTCTTTATACCACAACATTTTGCCCATCAAACGCTCACACAATTCTATGCTGATCGATCGCTGCTGGTGCTGCTTCTCCTGGGAAAGCCCAGCCCGTTTAGAGCAGGTTTTCAAATGCAAATGTCTCTGCTGGAAACCCACCTGTTTATGTCCATGTGAACACTGAACACTTAGAAAATCTCCCCTCTCCCTCGCACGCACACGAACACCACAAAATTCACACTGACTATTCAATTAAATCACAAAAAAAATTTCTGCAAATAACACGAAGCCGATATAAAGCTGTAAGAGCACAAGAAATTCAGAATTACAGCCTGAAACTCAGCGCTCCCCTTGCTGCATTGTAAGCCACATGGAATGTAAGATCAAGATCAGCTCTTGTACAGACACCATTGCAGAACTGAGGACAGCTTGAATTGCAGGACTTGTAGCTACAGAAACAAAGGACTAGATAACCACTTTCTCTTGCCTCATACTGGAAACAGGGATGAGCATCCTCCCTTCCCACCTTCCACACTCATCTTTTCAAAATAAGACAATCAAAATCTTTCAAAGCAATTAATATTTAAGCAATGTTTTAGCCAGAAAATCCTGAAGTTTTCATAAATGATTAATCCAAAATAATCTTATAATAAATTTGGGGCTTTCACAAATGTTCAATTAGAACATAAAACAACCAGATAAATCCTCAAAGTCATCACAGTACAAATAGATTTGAAAAGTCTCCTGTGGTTTTTGCACCTTTGTAATTTGTAGTGCTGTCAGTAACACACCATGGACAACTTGCCTTTCATCTACAAACACATACAAATGTGCTAGTATTTTCTACACGTACATACATATTTTCCATAAAACCAAGAGATAAGTAGGCAAAGGACACATGCACTCATCTCAGGTACATGATAAGCACTAACATTTCACATGGAGCAACCCACCTCAGTCAAACCTGCTTAAAGACAGCTCCTTTTGTTCCCAAAAATGCATCCCCATGTCTCCCACACCATGCGGACTAACTGGAGGAAACCAGCCTGCCATCTCCAAAGGCATTTCTGGGATCTTTGTTTTGCACAGCTGTGAACCAAGGATGGGATCAGGGCCTTAAGTGATAATGAAGCCAACATGGGTCTCTCAACCACATTCATGGTGTTACAGCCATACCTCTCAGTACACATTTTGGAGCCTATTGCAGGTAACCAACACAACACTGGCACAACTGGAAGCTTCTTCTTTACAAAATACTTGAAATTACAGACATTAAAATAGGTATTAATAAACGTGAAAGAAATCTTCTATGTAAAAAGAATATGTTATAGGAAGAAGTTTGTGTCCATCAAGCACTGACCCAGTTTAATAGGATTCCCTGCTACAAGCATCCCAAAACTATTTCCAGTGTTAGGCTAAAATTCAGATAAGCACAGAACATTCCTTTGCAAATTATCCCAGTTTAGAAAACCTAAAAACTTACAGCCTCAGCAGCAAAGCTAGTTCTGCAAAGATCCCATCACAACACTGATGCTCTCCCAGGCCCTTTTAGATTTGGGATCAGCCTCTGCTTTATCCAAGCCCCTTTAACAGCAACTATTGATCCAACACTTATCACTCTTAACAAACTCTGCTACAACAACCCTTTTGACCTGCTGTAATGCTGTGCAGATTAGCACCTGTGGCAAAGTTTCTTACTGGTTTTGAGGAGGAACTGAAGCATAACAGATGTTAAAAAGTCCTTTTTCACTGTATTTCCTAGTGAGACAACAATGCATTTGTGTCCAGAATCCAGGAAAAAGTGAGGTATCTTTCAGCAGCTGGGAAAAATCATGGGTTTCTACTTAAAAAAGAACCTTCTCTACCATTACAAGAGGGCAATTATCAGTCTCAGAGAAGCAAAGGCTTCTGCCTCTTTGAACTTATGTTACATGAATCCACAGCAAGGCCAACAAGAGATGTAACATGTCAGGGAAATAATTTTACATAATGGGAGGAGTTTAATGTATTCTTATAATAAAGAGCAATCCTCAAACCAGTTGGTGTGTTCCCATGCTCAGGAGTAAGTTTGGAGAAGACACTCTGAACAGGAAAACTGGATTCTGTCTTCTCTGTTGGTTTGCACATTGTGCAAAATTATTTTAGCATCTGGATAAATCAGCAAATCCTCAGCAGTAAACTAAGGCTCTGATTTACTGCATACAAGCTGATTCACATGGACTGCTGTTGAATACTTCTGCCTCCCAGTAAACACGAGGCAATTACATGTTCCTTCCACAAAAGGAAGAGCTAAGCTACCTGACCTGCCTCAGGAAAAATACATAACCAGCAGTTACCATAGCAGGGCTGGATATATTGGAAACACACAGGCTTGCATAAAGGAACCTCTTGGACATTTGCACCCACCCTGCTTGGGAAGGGACACTTACAGGACCTAAACCTGATGCAGCAAGGCGAGCCACCCTCACAGATTTGAAATGGCTTCTTTTCCTGCAAGCTTGTGTTGTAACCAAAAACTACTGGGTTTTGTTTTGTTTTCTTTCTGTTAGAGAATGTTGATTCCATGAAATCAAACTGCCTCACAGGGAGGTACTGATTTCATAAGAACTCAACAAGGAAATAATTAAAACATTTAATTTCAAATTTACGATCTTATTTCATAATTCATAACAGCAAATCTGAAGACTCTCTCCAGCTCTACAAAAATGTGAAATCTCTACATTTCCCAAAGACCAGCTCTTGTACCATTCTATTATGCAAAAAAAGCACCTGTAAGATGGTTATACAAGACCACTCTGGTAAGCTTCCCATATTTTGAAGTCTTTAAAATGTCATTATCCATTCTATTTTACAGCCCACATAAAGCAGGTGAGGTTCCTTCATGCAGCAATGGTCGTAATTCAGCTGTGCAGTCTCTCCTAACTTTACTATCCAACTGCTCTATAATGAGAACTGGGGAAATAACTCAGAGGGAACCTTTCCATTGAGGACTAGTAAATTTTCTTTGTGTAACATTGCTCATGTATTTAATCAGAGTGCATTCTCCCCCACCTTAAATTTGACTAAATATAGCTGATGCCTAAAAAAATAAACCCAAATCATACTCTTGGCCTCAAGACGCTTCATGAACAGTGTAACACATGCAATCTATGCTCGAGGTGTTAACTAGCTCTAGAGAGAAACACAGATTACTTCCCACTCTATTTCCAATTTCTTTTAAAAAAACAGCTAGTTTTGTGTGTACAGGATTGTGCTAGGAGCCCTTACTCCCTTAACAATAACAGGGAGTAAGTTGAAAAGGCAAACTAAGATAAGTAGTGGGAGCTGAGAGCTCCTTCCAAAAGGTGGCCCCAGGCTGAATCTGGGCCAGGGAACATCTCCAGTGAGCTTGCTAACCCTGTACTCAGAGCAGATGGGAAACTGGTGTTTGGGCACCTGGGACTCAAATATCTTCTCTGGCATGTGCAGAGGGGACCATAAAGAGGAAAAGAAGGTGCTGATGCTGTTCCACCAGCAAGAAGAGAGCAAGGAAACTCAAAGCATATCTTCTACAATTATCCAAATGGAGGTTGTAGAGAGGCTGGTGTTAGTCTCTTCTCCCAAGTAACGAGCGATAGGATAAATGTGTTTTAAGTTGTGCCAGGGGAGGTTTAGGTTGGATATCAGGTGGAGTCGCCATTCCTGGAGATGTTCAAGAAGTGTTTAGATGTGGCACTTCAGGATATAGTTTAGTGGTTGTGGTAGCTGGATTACAGTTGGACACGATGATCTTGAAGGTCTTTTCCAACCTTAATGATTCTATGATTACGTCCTGGCACACAGTCACCAGACTGAGTCTGGCACTGAGGCAGTACAGTCTGCATCACCCAGGTTCATCCAAAGGCCAGAAACTTCCCCCTTCTGACACGGCCACATCGTACAATTCTTTAGATAGATTTTCAAGGTAGGAAAATAGATTTGCAGCCTGATCTTTCCTCTGTACCTCTTCTAAGACACCTCCTCTGAAATGCCACCTAAAATATGCAACAAAATGGGTAAAGCTGCTCTAACTAATCAGTTATAAATCCATCTGGACAGTGCGTTTCAGATTCTGAGCTCTTGCTGCATGGAGTGGGAGAAGCCCTAAAGCGCATGTGCTTGGCTTTGGGAGAACAGCTGCTCTACTGCACTCATATCCTTCAAGAGTAAGTTTCTGTGGAAAGCCAGGCCATCATTACATGCTCACATTTTTCTAGGGTATCTGCAAGTTGATGCTGAAAGCAACAATCGTCTTTGTCCTCCTGAGAAAGCAGCAGCTACCTGGATCTCCCCTTTGAGCTGGTAATGTTGCTTAGCTATGCTAGCACAGCCCTTGGCACTCCTCTGCTAGCTTGAGCTAAATACAACAAATCTGCAACAATGTGTGGCTCTGGGGATGCTGACACGCAAACAAGATGACCACATCCCTCATATAAGCCAGACGTATGTTATCCACATCACTCAGAGGCTTGAAAACTCACTGCTCTAAGGGGCACAAAACCTGCATTTTGTATGCAACTGAGATCTCAGCTAAACTGCAGGCAGTGAGTCACAGATGTCAGAGAAATTCTGTATTTGAGGGCAAAGCAAAAAAAGGATTTTGACTTCATGACTTATGGGTGCAGGAATGTTAAAGAGGCCCCCAGTTAGTTTCTGTCCAGCATGACAGTGATGCAGCCAGACGTTTAAATTGAATGCAGCTTATCCGATACATACAGAAATAATGTAATTTATTGCACTGCCATTGCCCCATGCATGGTCTGTATAATTTATTATATAAATGTATTTTCTCCAACACATTTTTAATATTCAGTCTAGCTTTGTTAAAATAAGGTAATCTGTCACAAGTAAGACCCGATGCTGTTTTTCAGTACCATTTTGCAGACTGAACAGCTAGAATTAATTGAGAGAAACTAAGAGCAGATGCAGAGTCCAACAACTGAAATGTATTAGCTATATTTTTCACCAGAACTACTTAATATATTTCTAACTAGCTCAGTTATGGATATAAGCATGCATGCAAAGATGCAGCTATAATAAACCAATTCAGAAGCTAAGCATTAAAACCATGTATAAAATCTCAAAGTAATACTGTTATTGCAACTCATTGCAAAGATGGAAATAAAAAAAGTAAATAAAAAGACTTTGTTCAGACATTCATTTGGCAGCTACATTAAATTAAGATAATTTAGGGATAATAAAATTAATGCTAAATTCAGTCAGTCTGCTTAGTTTCCTAACTTACAAAGGACTGCACACAGGGATTGGTAAAGGGGAAAAACAATTGTGATACAATCTGTGGGGCCTACTGGTAGTTAGTTTATAATTTCATTTTCAACTCAAGTTGAACGTTTTTTAAGAACACACAAGTAGAATCCAAGCCAGGATACATTTGCATTACATTTAAAAAAATGCTTTTCCTCCTTGCTTTGCTTTTTCAATTCAGTTTTTTTGTCCTGTATCTCCTGTCTGGGAAACAGGAACTGCCTAAGCCCTGGCACTCCAAAGAGGTGCAAATTCACAAGGTGCTGCTGCCTGCTGCAGACATGCAGCAGAGACAGGATGGTTGAGGAAGAATTAAATCCCTGGAGTACAATTAAACAATAGCTCCACTGCAGGGATTTAAATTGGGCTTTCAGAAAAAGCCTAATTTGAAATGGCCTAGGCAAATCATCCTTTTAAAAAAGTGTGGAAAACCCCAGATTATTAGTACTGTAAGGGCTGCTTGACCTCTGAGGTTTGAAGATAGTTTCAGAAGAGTGATGCAGATTTTTTTTTAAATGATCAGCAGGTTAAAAATGCAAAGTTGATTACTGCACAGCTCCAGGTTGTTAAATCTAGAAAATTAATGATCCTCTTAAAAGAGCTCCATCAATTTATGCAAGCATACGTAAACTTATTTGATCATTTAAGTCCCTTGGACTGAAAGTGAGTTGAGGGGACCAAATTTGGGCCCTCTCATGCTTCCCCAGGGTGCATTACCAGCAGGACAAATGTGAATCCTCACTCTTCTGTTCCCTGCTCAGAGAGCCATCACTCACGCCAGCTGACAGTGGGATGGTGGAAAACAGGTCTGGCTGTACTGCAGCTTCCACTGATGGAGTTAAAAATGCTGCATTTCTTATCACAAAGCAAATCCCAGGCACCTGGATGCCTTATTTAGCATTTGAAAGTGGAACATTTTAGCCAAAACACAAATTCCAAAATGCTATCATACAAGAACCTATTTGGTTCTGGGCCTCCTCTACTTCTGTTTTCCAGGACATTTCCTTCCATTCCTTACACATCTGCATGTCTGGCTTGCTCCATCTCTAGCGCGAGCACAATTTCCATTACTGCAACCTCCGAGAATTTCTCACACAGCTCCCAGCAAGTGTGCCCAGGGTATACTCCCACCCTCTACAAGCAGTGGGCCCCCTGTCCTCTCCCTGACTCTGTAGAGCCTGCTCTGCCAGCCACCTCCTCCTCCACTTCCTCTCCTCCCCACAACTTCATTCAGCCACTCCACATCTGCTCCTTACAGCCTCCTCCAGCCCAGGAGCTGGCACAGACTTGGCATCCTCTTGGCATAAGCACTGCCTGGGGCATGATGCATCTCCTGCCTTGCTTTTGCAACAACACAGTTCTCACCTATCTACGTATTTATCTGCATGGCTGCCTCCCACAGGGAGGGAAGACTGGGGGAAGGCATGGCAGCATAAAAGGACTTACCTGGCATTGCTGACTATAGTGGAAAAAGAAAACTAACACAGATGCAAGTTGCTCCTTTGCAGTCCCACAAAACTCTGCTGCTCCAACTTCTTGCTCCTCTACACTGTCACTCAGGTGCATTGTCCCTGCGTCCTGCAGGGCTGAGCTGATTTCATCTCCTCCAACAGGTGAGTGGGACAATCTCCTTACCCTCTCTATCCCCTAGCCCAGCAGCCACAAGGGAGGAGTCATGCACTTGCCAAATCCCAAGCTCCAGACCAGGCAAGACACCCTTCCACCTCTGTCCAGCTCTGCTTCCACCACCTTTCTGCATCCTTCACATGAACAAGATGTGTTTTACAGCTCCCCTTCAAATGACAGTGCTTACGTCTTCAATAGTTTCAGAAACTGAATAGACTCAGGATGGGGTGGAGGCCCAGGAAGGAGAAAAGATGTTTTACAGCAGGATCTCCTGTCAGATAAAGACTCAGCTCAAAATAGATATTTAATGACAGTTTATTTACAGGTTATGCAGTGCCACATGAGCAATTTTAAGAGATACTTGCCTTTCATTTAAAAACCCTGTCCTGTATTCTGACACCTGAAATCTAGAATGTTTTATGGTTACCTGAATGTTTCCCAGCCAGGTGCAACTAGAACAGCCTTCAGCAACATTTACGTGTCCTCAGCCAGGGAAGAGAATTTCAGCGAGAGAAATACTTTTTTTCTTGTTGTTGGACTTCCTACATACTTGCACATGTGCAAGCCACTGAGGTGGATGGATGCTTAGATGGACACAGGAGCACCATAAGACTGCACAGTCCCTTGTGATCTTTCCCTTTTTTTTTTTTCCCTAGATACCTGTCTGTGAGATGTTTCTGCTGAGGAGCTTTCAAGGAGCTGGAAGAGGAACTGAAGGCACTATCCTCCTCTGAAGGACCCAAAGAAGATGCAAGCAGTGTCTTTTAATAGCCTTCCCAGCACAAATGTCCAACAGAAAGACTGCAAGGAAAGGATATCCCTCTTAGCAAAAATTACTCAAGAAAGGGAAGACAGTCTGCAAGAAAACACATACAGTGTTATCATATTGTAATCTCTTCAAGAAAAGTTACCGGGTTACCCAGAATTAGTTCTGGGGCTTATGAAGGACAGGTATCTTAGGGAGAGCACTGTATCATTTTTCTTAGTGGTTGATTATTTTCTCTTACATTTTCAGGAATTTAAAGCTTGCACAGGCCAAACATTTGTTTTACTTTGGCAAAGCAGGAGGCCAAAGGGCAGGAAACAGAGGTACTTTGTATTCACACATATTTGTGTAAAATATTAGTTACGCCATGAGCATTACTAACCCATTACAGTAGTGCAAGAGGAAACATATAAACTGAGTCCAAGAGCTATATTTATGGTTCAAATGCAAAATGATCAGCCTGTTTACAGAGCATCTTTTGAAATGACATCCCAAGTGTTCCATGATGATTCCTTTAAGGCCCTGATTTTAAACCAAAAAGCCGGAGAGTTCACTTTCCACAGGCTCTTGGCTGCCTGTAGCCTCTGAATATACTCTTCCAGTTTCTCTTCCCCACCAAGAACAAAACTCTCCTCCTGCTGTGCCCATTTGCTGCCTCCTGGCTGAGCAGGCTGCTGCAAAGGGTCTTTGCCTTCGAGGCTGACAGAAGATGGTCTGTAATGAGCTCCGTGTACTGCTACTCTTGCAGGCAGAGTGGGTTAGTCAGAAAGCACAGTTTGAACACCACTTGCTGCACAGATCTTCAATAGAAGGTGTAAAAAGGGGGATATATAACAGTCCAGCTCTGTCCACTCTTCTCTGCAGTTTCATCTAACATGGGCTTGGCAGCTGTCAAGGATAAAAACGATCCTATTCATAAGGCTACTAGTACTTATAACCTTCAAACTCTCCTCTGTGCATCCCAAACAATTGCACACAGGCAGCAAGAGAGGATGCTTCTGTGACTGCAGAACAATCCCCCTATGTTGTGGCTTTCAGCTCCTGGATAGGAGGAGGCAACACTATTCTGTGCAGAAGCCTTTAACTATTAAAGTGGCTGCTTCCGTTTCCCAGAAAAGGCCGGGTGAGACAAAGACCTCGTATGTAAGAGGCCAAAGGACCTCACACCAGCAGGAGGTGGAGTTTTCTGCTTTCCCCAAGCTGTTTCCTTTGTTTTGCATTCCTCCTTCAGAACAGGGGACAGAACCTTTGTCCGAGGCTGGGCTGACCATGTGCAGTTTCTCCCTCGCTGCCATACCCAGGAGTCAGATGTGCTTTTCTTAAGGAGTCTTGCTGGTCCAGTACATCAGCTCCTGCTCACCCTCCTGCCACAGGGAGGCTCTGGGTAGGACTGAGAAAAGACTTCCTGCAGGGAGCTCTGCTCCCCTCCACTTTGGGCAGAAAATAATAGCAAGATCAGTTCTGATCCTGAACTAACACCTGCTGGGACCAGCATCCAGGCACCCCAGGGCACAGGCCCTGCTGGCTGTCCTCCTGCCACCTCCTGCAGCGATGTGTCACACCACGTCCTCTGGGCCTCCGTGCCTACTTCTTCCCTCTCTCTCCCAGTGTCAGACTAAAATAACTTGTGCATGTATAAATACAACCATATACCAGGCTGACAAGCGTTGCTCCTTTGTCCATCCCTGATATTTGGGAGCAGCCTCAGGGCACATGGACTGATGCAAAGATAGAGAGAAGACAGGTCTTTTCTTTTTTGTTCTTTTAAATAAACCAACTGAACTTGAACATCTCTCCTAGGAAGAAAGGCTGAGAGAATTTGGGCTGTTTAGTCTTGAGAAGAGAAGGATGAGAGGGGATCTTATTTATGTCTATAAATATCTGAGGGGTGGGTGTTGAGAGGAAGGGGCTAGTTTCTTTTTGGTGGTGCCCAGTAATAGGACAAGGAACAATAAATATAAGCTAGAACATAGGAAGTTCCACCTCAGCATGAGGAGAAACTTCTTTACTGTGAGGGTGACAGATTGCAACAGGCTGCCCAGAGAGGTTGTGGAGTCTCCTTCCCTGGAGACTTCCAAAACTTGCCTGGATATATTCCTGTGTGCCTGGCCTAGGTCCTAGATCCTTCTCTGGCAGGGAGTTGGACTAGATGATCTCTAGAGGTCCATTCCAACCCCTAAGAATTCTATGATTCTATGAATGAACTGTATTGACCAGCTGAAAAACAATGAGCCAAGTTCAGTTCCCAGGCAAGAGCAGGACACGAGCTGACAGAATTAAAAGGGACAGCATCAGTTGAAATCTAGCCAACTAAAACTGGGCCTAAACCTATTTTGTCTAAATTGCAGTAGCAGCTAAAAACAAGCCTCCTCTTCCAGTCATCTCTGAGATCTCTTGCCTAGAAATACTATGCAATCAGTAAAGCAGTCCAGGGAAGACAGCTTTCCTTCTATTTCAACAAGTCTTTTATAAGGAACAAAGACTTTCTGTGCCTCTGCTTCTGTCTCAAAGCCTCTCCATGCTTTAATGTCAACCTACCTTTTGGGACTGCAGAAGGTCAAAGATCTGTTCTCAGTCAAGAGCTACAAATTGGAGAGACAATAGCAGCTTCCATGACAAGACACAGGCACTACCCAGCCTGATCCATGAGTCCAGACAAAGTGCCAAAGAAAAATGCCCAAACTCCATGAGGCTAGAGAGGTAGAGAAGCAAAGGCTTTAAATTTATATTGCATAGGTAGCTCATTGACAACAAAAGTCATTGACTTTTCCTCCTGCAAATTGAATGAGAATAGGTGTCCTTGGAAACTCCTGGGCTTCCAGTCATGCTTTCCTACTGCTGAACTACAGAATGGAAGTGTGGAGGAGCCTCATGCACAGTTCAGGTTCACACCATCAGTGCTGACAAAGCAAAAGGAAATGTCACACAGCAGTGCTGTTCGTCCCCTCTTCTTAAGCTCCTGATAAAGTGTCCAGCACTTTTAAAACCTGGACAGAAGGTTTAAGGACAAAAGGTTTCAGGGTCTTTTCTATTATTGCAGCAAAAAAAATTCTGTGAAGAGATTCTCTGCTGCAGCTCAATGTCTTAGCAATTCACAAGTAAAGGGCAGTGAGATACTAAGCACCAAAACCAGCAAGAGCTAAATAACTGCCAGCTTGTCCCATTAGCAGCTGAAGAAGTGACAGTGCTCCAAGGCAAAAGGTGAGACTGCCTGGCACTGGGATGCCTCCAGTATTGCACAGGGGCAGCACACTGCCTAAGCTGAATGGGAAGAGAAATGAAGTTAATTTGATCAGCCAAAATCTAAGTTCATGCAACTCCACTTATGCTGCCAGGAAGAATAGGGGTGCACCACCTGCATGGTGGCACAATAGCACTTAGCAGCATCCATAGCTGTATTTCTGCTTTATGCTCTCAGCTAGTTTACCACTCTGCCTGAGACAGGACTCACACAGAGCAAGGACAGGCCACCAGGCCTGTGCTAGCTTACAGACTGAGAAGCCTCAGTCATAGACCTGGCCACTGCAAGGTTCTTCTCTAACAACCAGCAAGACTCCTTCTTCCTCCTGTGCCTTGGCACCCAGAGACAAAAGGGAGCTGGGTATATTTCCCTGCCTCACAAGTGATGATAAAAGCACTGGACTGTGAACATCCCAAAAATTACATCCATAAAACCAGAAAAACAATATTAAGTTTTCAAGTGGGCAGAGAGGAACTGCATTAATCTAGGGAACTGAGCAGCACCTCTACACCCTGACCCATGTGCCAATCTCAGTGTCACCAGTGCCAAGACCTGCCCCCCCCCTCTTTTCCAACTGAAAGTTTCCCTCCACTGAAGAGCCTGAATACAGTCAATATTGCTACATCTTCCCCACAAACTCCTGCTAGGGGTTGGCAACGCCACCTTAACATTAAAAGCAGGTGCTGGAATTTTACAATTTCTTTGAGAGGAGGACAAGATGAGCTTTAATAACACCTTTCAATGAGCTCTGCTGGACCAAACCCAGAATGGTTACAGAATAAAAGCAAAACAGATTAAAGTTTTACGCCAATGACTAAACAGCAAGAAGGCTTTTTGAGACTTGCCTGAGTTGCTACGTCAGGAGAGCAGGCAGACAGGTTTCTAGCAGCCCCATCCTTCACATGAACTCACAGAAATAACATGTGAAGCCAGTGCAACACTAACTTCTCTGCAAGTTGAGATACACAACTGTGTTACTGTGGGTTGCAACTGCACACACAGCCCTAGGCTGAGGCTGTCACCTCTTGTGCTGCAAAAGGACAGGTTTCCTGCATCTGGCAGTGCCTCGTGTGCAGGCTAATCTGCACACACACAATGTGAGCACAGCTGTAATGAGGACAAGCCTCATGTGCCAGGACATGCAACTCAGGTGTCTTGACTATTGGACATCAAACTTTGGTTAGGATGATCAGATAGTGCTTCAACCCTTGAGCATCTGAGCAGTACCAGCAATGAGAAGGTAATAAAAATGGAATCCCAGCTCTAATGTTTTATCTGTAAAACCTTGGGACAGTATTTCAAGATCCTTTTATGCGCCTTCAAATATCTCCTCTTAGAGTCATCCTTTCTGTAGGCAAAAAACATTTTTCATGAGGTCTCTTCACTGTTATCTGGCTGTTCAACAGCTTTACAGACAGATGCTTCTCTCTGGACTGATTATACTAGCAGTGCTGCAAAAGCTTTAGTTATGATCTATGGGGTGGGGGAAAGGCTGGGTCCATCTGCAAGCAGCATTTTTCTACAATGCCTATCAGGACAATTTACAGGAGTTGCATCTGGCAATTCCCTCCCCAGCAACTTCAGAGCCTCCATCCAGCTCAGGGGGGAGCCAGAGACAGGTTGGAGACTGAAGCACGAGCTTGGTAGCTCCTGTCGTGCCCAACACATCAGCCACACACACATCACTCCACACACAAGCAATCGGTTTGTTTTATCAAGCATCACGTAATTTGGTACCAGCCTCAGCACGTATGTCCCAGCTGGAAGCTCAGGGATGTGACAAGGCTGGCTTAGGAGATGGAGTGGAGGGATGGGAAATATTGGGGAGGTGAGGTCATAGGCAGCAAGCAGTACAGGGAGAAGTGGATTTATTGCAGTGGTGTGGGATGTAGAGGGGCTAGTGCTCAGAGACGTAAAGGACCAGCCTTGATCTGCGCTGCTGCTCCCAGAACAGTCTGTTTTATGAGAAACGTCTAAGAGGAATTAGGCTAAAACCCAACCAATTTCTCATGCACCACCAAATAACTATTGGATGATGAGAGCTTTTGGCCATGACAAACTTGGGTTAAATTGGAGCTAGTGACTTAATGTTTCCATACCCTTTGCAGAATAAAGGCGTGCAGCCTGCGCACTTGCTCGAGTCCTGTTCACCTACGGCAAAACACCAGCCAGGAGGCTACTTCATAAGCTTCACCACACTACAGTTTCAGCATTTGCACAGCAGAGTTCACTACACAACAGGTTCTGTTGAAAAGAACTTGATGTTGATTTATACTTCTTTGTGGAGCTAAAAAACACGGCTAATCCCCCCCCATTTTTAATCTAAAATCCTGGAATACTACAGATGAACCAGGGCCAGCTCCACAGGGGAAACTGGTCACTATTACAAACAGATGATAGAAAAAAACCTAAAAATATATATTTTACAGAGCCATAGCAACCAGAAGAGAACAATAAATCAGCCTGGGGTTATATAAAAAAGAATAAAGGCATAGTCAGGGAAAAATATCTATGCATTACTGGGAGATTTTATTTGGCTTTAGTCATCCTACTGGGAAGAAATAAACACCATTTTACAAACAAGCTAGACAAGCCTCATTTGTATTCAAGGAAGCAAGGAGTTTGTTTTGGGCTTAGGGTTTGTTGGTTTTTAGTTCTTTTTCCTTTTTACACACAGAAATTGGCCTCTGTCAAGAATGTTTGAAAACGTTGGCAAGGAACGAGTCACTAAGGCTACCACAATGAAGCTTTCTGGACTCCAGAAGATCTGAAGATGAGGCCTAGCAGCTACACCAGGGCAGCAGGTGTCAAGGTATCTGTTGGCTTAATGGCTGCAGGTCTGTGACCCCAGCCAAATCACTTAATCCCACTGAGTCCCATTTTCAGTGTTAAAGTTATACTGCCTGTCAAATGCAAAGTGCCTCTGTGGCTCAGTCTAAACTAACTTGAATTAGATGAAAACTGCTGAATAAGAAGAGTGGATCTACACCTGCAGTCCTTGCAACTCCTGTAATTATAGGGGGAAAACGCAGTGCACAGAGCTGGTGTAATGGCCCCAAACGGAGGCACTGGGCTAATGAGAACATAGGCAGGGCCAGTGTATGCATTTTCCTAAACTACAGACAAGCTGTCAGACAGCAACTTCTACCTGAAGAAAGTATGACGTGTCAGAAATAACTAAGGCAGGCTAGACATACCTCATTTTGGCCTTGCTTTCCAGCCTGGCTGCCACAGGCTTGCACAGCTGTGCGGCCTTGGGCACTTGCACACATCCATTAGAACCATCCTCCCTTCCAGTAACTTTGGGAAATTGGCCTGTGAACTCAAATCACGACAGAGAACAGAAGCTCAGGGATACTAAGCTCCTGCAGGTTTCACAGAAATAACTAAAGGGCAAGAGAAACTATTTCATACCTCATCCTCTGAAGAAAGAATCCTCACCATGACAGTGCAGAGGGGGCATATGTGCCAAGAGAGGTGTTTATGAGGAAAAAAGCCCAACCCAACTCACACCAGCTATAGCTAGTTTGGTCATTGTTTTGATACGTTGCTATTGACATGTATAACTCATCATGTACCTACTGGAATTCGTTCTACCCAATACACTTTTCAAAAGTGTAATGGATTTTCTAAGGAATAATTAATATAAGCAAGTTTCTCCTGAACTCTTGAACTGAAATCTACACTAAATTACCACTCACAAATTGCATCTTGCATGCTTATTTCCTTTGCTTGCAGATTTTCTACTTCTGTTTTGCAGTCTGTAAGCCACAAACAGCTTCCTACTATTGACTAGTCAAATGTTAAATATTAAAATTCAACTTTTACCTTGGCTGAAACTTCAAAATTTATATTTAAATCTCCTCTAGTGCACCAATAACCAGGAAACTATAGGAAAAGATAAATAATGTATGTATGGAACCTCAGAAAATTATGTTTAGAAGACCCACAGAGGACATCTAGTCAGTCAAGACATTTATAATATAAAAGAGACCAAGAAGGCTCCTTCTCTGCCTTCACCTAAAGGAAGAATCAGCTCTTCCTAATAAATATCCATGAAGAATAGTTTGATTTGTTCACAAAGGTGTGCAGCAATGAGGAATCTACAACTGTTTCACCATACTTACATTTGAAAGCTTCTCCTGATAACAAACTCTAAGGCTAACTTCACAGAACTTTTAGAGGTAACAGACCTCTCCTATCCCCATTTGCCTCATGAAAAAAATATTAAATTTATTCTCCATAGCAACATTTTGCAGATTTGAAGGCTGTTCTCACATCTTCCTTCCATTTTTTCTTCCCTAGACTAAACAAATGTAACTCTTTTGATCATTCCTCCAAGGGTGACATTTTCTGGACCTCTGGGTCATTCTTACTGCTTTCCTCCAGACTCTCTCCAACTGGGATGCATCTGACTTCAAGTCTTTTGCCTAAAATGAGATACAATGCTAAACCTTTCCATTCAAGGTGTTGCCAGCAGTGTAGGACTATCATATAAAATACACAGAACACCTGTATTTTTACATCAGAATAATTTCACTTCTGTCTCCCAGTGTGAAGAGAGTATTGTTTTATGTATAGCTCACTGGTAATAGTAAATCCAAATTGCTTTCTTCTCCTTTCAGAACTACAACCTTTCCCCAGCTGATTATTGTGCACTGGATTATTCCTGTGTAAGCACAGGACCTTGCACTTGTTGCACCTCCCTGACCTTACTGCATACAGCTTCACACCATTTCCACAATTTGTCCTGAATTCCAGCTCTCTCTGCCACAGTTGCTTTGCTGAGTCTACAGATCTCATCAGAATACTCAGTATTGACCAGGATGATGAAATGCAAAATTGCATGAGCCCTAGGACAGATCTTAGAGGAATCCAAACTCCACACATCTTTTGTGGTTGATGACCACACATGGACAATTACTCAGTCTAAATATCCAACCAGTATTGCATCCCTCTTTATTTTTTATCAAGTTCACACTTCCTCAGCTCGCTCACATACCTGTGGGAAGAGTCAATGTCAAAAGTCTCACTAATACCAAGATAACTGACATTCACTGCTTCCCATTGTGTCTGTTACTTTATTACAATTAGTTTGTTACTATTTATTATTGATAAATCCATGCTGGAATGTCCATTATACCCTAGATGCCTTCTAGATGGTTTGTTTTTCCTAGCAGTTTGTTAAGACCTGAAGTCTGATTGACTAATTAGAAACCTCAAGTTTTTGCATGGTAGGGATTTGATTTTTATTGTTTCTTTGGGTCTTTTATTTTTTTATTATTTTTTTTTAAAGTTGAGGGTTAAGAACAGCATTGGCATTTTCCACCCTCCTGTAACCCTACCTGACCCCCGCTGCTCAGGCTGACCTGTTCTGGGGTAAATGTTACGAAGCTCAGCCAACCTGCAGACTTCTTATTCACAGACATCATCTTAATACTTCTAAAGCTAGTTTCACTAGCTAGTTGCCCACTACAATTCATGCATTATGGAGAGCATATAACCATGACATATGCTATACCATTGTCTTTAGCCTCTATGCACGACAAATTTCTCCAGACAATTTCTCCAAACCTGTAACTTACAGAACCAGCTGTTTTCTTTCAGGTCAAGAAACACAGAAGCAGCAAGAACTCCTACATATAACACATTTGTTTCCATGCTATATCAATCTATTGTCCTCACAACGTGTATCAGGCAGGACCTTGAAAACCTCTTGAAAACCTCTCTAATTTTACCTTAGAGAGAAAAATAATGCAAATTTTCATTTCAGGAAAGCACAAACCATGGCCTCTCTATACTGATGTAGCATTGCAATACTCTAGTACCTAAAGAGTTAATAATTCAAACAAGCCCTGGATAAGCTTTTTTTAGGAAGAGCATTTCTTCCTCTTTGTTTGAATTGAAGTAGAAATTGGTTCTGCCATGAGATATTTCCAGTATACCCACAAACCAGGACAAGCTAAGGTCATTGAATTGTGCAAAGTTTCATTTTCAAGGTTTGCAGGTTTGATTTTTTTTAAAGTAAAAATAGCAGAGTTGTGGTCATGGTCAAACATTGATAAAATTAGGAACAGATAAAGCCACAAATAACATTTTTTGAGACTCGCAAGCTTGGTTTTTTGAAGGAGTGGAAGTAGTGCCTTTTAATCAAAAGCACAAAGCATCAAGTGTTTGTTACAGTGAACAGAGAAGCTGAGGCTCAAAGAGGTCTGAAATTCAATGCAGAAGACTGCTTTTCTAAAGCATAACTAAAATGCAGGAGAGATGGAAACAAATGAACACAACATTAATTTAAACCCTAGAAGTGTTTGTTACAAAAATACATCACTTGCAATGAGACATGCTTTGTAACTGCAATACACAATAATATCTGAGACAGCAGTAGCTGCTAGATGAGTCTTCAACTCAGGCATCAACATCTGAAAATGTCCAGGCTCAACAGGAGTATAATTACACCTTACTCTCCCTCAGCTTCAACCAGACCCAGCAAAGCACATTTATGATAACCAAAAAGTTGGCTTGTTATTCAAGAGATAAGAATTTAGCTCTTAGCATAGCTTTCAAAGTAAACAATCTTTTGACATGTGAAAGTGCTTGGAGCCTATCCAGAAAGTTCCTGCCAATTTTAGGGTTTTTTTCTTGCTTTTTGTTCAGAGCAGATTCATAAGCATTGCTTAAGTTGTTTCAGTTCATCAAATGTTTTTAAGGCTATTTTTGAGTATTAAAGAGACTGCTAATTTTTATTTTAAACAACTGAAGAGGACAGCATTAAGGTACATATACCAGAGTCAAGCAACACTTATCATTTTAGTATTTGACTAATGCTTTAAGTGGCACAATCTGAAGAACCTGACTAAAAAGAAACCTTTCATCATGTAAAACAATGCTGATGTGCCACAGCCTGCCTAATGCCCAACTGACTTCAGAAGAACCACCCCTTCAAATTCTTCAGCTTTAAACTTTTAACAGCTGATCAGAGGAGTGATGTAAAAGACCAAGGAAAAAAGATGAAGGTAGAAGCTCACTTAGCTCTGCAGAGTGGCCATGTTAGACTGAGGGAAAACCCACCAGGAAGAACAAAAGTAATACTGCTGAGTACTGGGTGCCTGACCACCCAGGGGTGATGCAAGGGAGAATATGGGAATTGCTCTGAAAACTGCCAGACTGATAGGGGGAAGCTCACATGAGCAAAGCAAAGCACAGCAGGACATGTCAGAAGCTTAAGTAAATAGAAAATTACTGCATCCAGCTATGGTCAACTGGTATTGCCCTGAGGTCAAAATGAAATGTGATAGAGTCTGTTCCATTACAAGTCTTCCTTTTAAATGCATCATCTTGTCAGGATAAGCCAGACATCTATGATTAGCCAGAAGATTCTAGCCTGAGAAAGTTCTTATTCAAAAGAGACAAGTGATAAACAAATTTGTACTAAAATAAAACTAGAGCTTCATCACTTCCTGCAACAGCACATGGTTTGCTCTGATACAGGACAAGGAATGGTTGGCAATACTTGGTAACAGCACACAGCTGCTTGCTGAAGGGGATGATGCTGTATGAAAAAAAAGTTAAAATGCAACTCCACTGTGATATTTTAAAGGGCTTCTGGAGGTCTCTTGCCCAGCCTTCTATTTGAAGTGGAGCCATTACCACTGCTAAATCAGGGCCACTGTAGCTTTGTTGAGCCAAGTCTCAAACCTTTTCAGGAACTGAGATCCAGTACCTTGCTTACAAACTGTTCCATGTAATTTGCTACCCACCTTGTGAGCAGGTTTTCCCTGAAGCCTTTCCAGAACCTTCCATATTACAACCGAGAGCTGTAGCCCCTTGTTCCATGATCTAGGGCTTAACTTCACAATTGTGTAACCACACCACCAACAGCTGTAGGCTCCCATTAGATCAACCTGTACCTTCCCTTTACAGTGTAAACCAGCCCTGCTCCCTGCAGCTCTCCTCTTAGCTCATGTGCTTTAGGACCCCAAAAACCCTAGGATTCTCTCCAGTTTTTCAGAATTTCTTAAACCAGGAGAACCAAAACAGGACACAGTATTTTAAGTGAGGCCGCCCCAGTGCCATGCCAAAGAGGTATTAACTTCCCTCAAGCTGCTGTTTGTGGTCTCCCTAAGGTAACCTAGCATGAGGTTTGTCTATCGCATGATAAGCATAGCATTGGCTCATACTCAATTTCATAACCAAAGAAAGTAAATTTATGATTCATAGTTTTTTTTTTAATAATGTCAATTGAGAGCTAAAGACCCAGAGGCTAAAATACACTAACATATATTTGAGCAGCCCCTTGAAAGAGTTGTGGTGGATAGAGTCAAAACCAGCATGGGTACACAGAGGATATTGCTGGAAGGCCCTTAGAAGTTTACATCAGACTAACATGCATCGGCATAACTGCTCTTTCCAGTCTGAAAACAATTCATTTGCTTTGAGGTCAGAAAGATGAAACTGCCTTACTGCAAAAAAACCCAACAAAACAAACAAGGAAAGTATCTGTCCAGAGTGCCAGCTTAGTCACCAAGAGGTTTGTCCTAAAGTGCCCTTCCAAATCCTGTTTCACTTTGCAGACCTCCTCTCAAGGAGTAGATGGCTACACAGCAAAAGTTACAAAAAATATGCTTGTGTCATTTTAAACTGCAACAAGGGACACTCAAATGAAAATAAGCAATAGTCTGTCCTGATGTTGGTCTCCATCAGGCAATATTTAGGAAAAAAAACCCTGTGAGAGTTGGCACTGCCTCAGAGTTTTGTCACAGAGGTTGGCAGAACAATCCTGTTTTCATTCAGGCCTTTACCCTTTATGAATCAACCAGCTGACTGAAAATCAGAATAGAATCAGAAGTTACTGAGCAATTTATTAACTAGTAGAGCAACTAACAATTGTTACAAATTCAATAATCATTGATTTAGAAGGTACTTTACCTGTAAAGGATCTCAAAATAGGTTATAAAAAAGTTCTTCAAATATTTTCATTCAGATCTTGTGATGCTGGAGAGTACCATTCAAGTATGCTATGCACTCAACAATTCCACAGAGTCTCTCACGTGCTTACACTAAACTAATATTCAATCCACTGGTATAAATGAAACCCCAAAAGAGTGGGCACCCCAGTTCTCAGTTTTCTGGAAAGTCTCCATCTGCATTAACAGTTAATTCCTTAGCCTTCCCAGTCTTGGCATCCCTTAGGATTTTTACGTTTTCTCATCTCAGCAACTCCTTGTTTACATACATTGCTGCTGCTCAACTGCAGAGACCATGGGAAGGTATTTGTTTGCAGTTGGGTTTTGTCCCCAACAAGCTGGGCTGATGGAAGGAACACACTCTTTTGGGTTCCCACACAAAGATAATTCCCAAGACCTGACTGTGTGCCAGTGAGACAAGTGTCACACAGAGTAACAGATGTTACCCTTCAGAAGAAAAGCAGGAAAAAGGGAGGCTGTGTATTCCAGTACCTGACTGGAAGACGTATCTGGCTAAGCCTTGCATTAGCTCTGCTGGCCAAGTAGGTGGTGCTGACTCCCCCGTTTCTCTCTTTAGTCGAAATGTCAACTCAAATCCAAAACCACTTGGTCCATCTGTTCCAGTAAACCTGGAAGGAATAAAAAATCACAAGTCACAACATACTTCTTGCAACCATAGCAGACTTCAACATTAGGATTATAGAAAAAATGATGAGCATTCTCCTCACAGAAAATATAAGTTTAGAAATTCTCTTATTTCAGTCTACCATAGCTCAAATGGCATTAACACTGCTAGGTTAGCTGATGTAATACAATTTCCAACATAAGTATCATAGTAGTGTTCTCAGTCAGAATAAGGCAGTCTTGGAACCACAACATTCTTCCTGGAACTTGTGGGATTTTCAGCACTGGTACAATAAAAACTCTTCAAGCAACAGGTCAAATAATTACATTTGGTCCTTAAACAAAAGAAGAGCTTACTGAATAACCAGCCAGAGAGCAGAATCTGGATGTGCAGCAAAACCTCTGTTCTGCCATCATGCATGCAGGTCCACCAAAAAGGTTGGTACAGGATGGCAACAGCCTCACAAACACAAAGTTGTACTTTGTACATTCAGCATCCCTGTAGTGCCTTATTAGTTTCATATATCAGCTAGCAAAGGAAAACCAGAAATATTTCTTAAAGAGAGAAACAAAAACACTTCAAAGTGGGTAGTTTTCAAGGATTGATTCCAGGAAAAAGCATACACCAGAAACTGAAATACATTACGAATGGGCCAATTTTAAGAAGGATCAAAGTTAACAAAAAGCCTTCAAGCTGATCTTTCACAGTTAAAATTTTTGGAAAGTAAGATGGCTCCTATTGAATTTCCTCATTTCAAGGCTTGTTCCGAAATGACACAATGTTACCTCTAATATGTATCAAGTTAGAGCTTAGTAAGGTTTTTCTGAATTCCACAGAGCTCTCTGCTTCCCAGAAATAATTGAGAAGACCATACATGCTTTATAGCGATCCATGTGCACACAGAAGTGTTCAGGTGAGTACCCATCAAATTTAAAGAAAGATGAGCATTTAGCAGAACACAGATGGTCAGCAACACATCAGTAGTTGCAAGGCAGTAAAATTGACAGGCAATGTTGCTCAAGTGAGTTTTTTATATATAGTAATGAAAGATTCTAAACTAGAGAACTACTAGAAAATAAATTAACTAAAATATAAGTAAACGAGAAGTATTCCCTTCTAAGATTTAACAAAATCCCTGAAAAAAACATTTATCTTCTAAAAAAATACTCAAAGGCAATAGCATACAACTATAATTCTCTTATAATTCTCAAATTAACAATTACATTTTAGAAAAATCCTATTTACATGTAAGAGATGTGTACTTAAAAGATTAGATTTACCATGTTTTTGAATATTTAATGGTCACAGGTTGCTGAAAATACACTGCTCTGTTACAGTGAAATTTGAAATATGTGCAATTCACCTCTATTTTGCAGCTGTTTCGAGGTAACAGTCTATGAAGTAAAAGTCTTTGATCTGTTTAATTTCAGGTTGGTAATTTGTTTTTGAAGAAATTGTCACACATGTGCTTTAAAAGCTTGCAATTAAAAAAAAATCCTTTACATTTAATTCAGACAAGTCTTTCACTGGAAGGAATATTAATATTCAGAATTTAATTAGGATAAGTAATTTTCAGTTAGCATTTTTGCCAAAGCTTTTACTTTCATTCTTCAAAAACGTATTTGAAAGTAAGCTGAAAGTAGTTTCAACAGCTGCCATAAAATTTCTCTCCATGCACAACAGACCATAATCCAGGACCCAAGCTCCTGGCCAAGGTTTGGAAGATGTACATGAGAATGGAGGCAGATGTGAGTGTCAGGAACTAAATAAACCTATTAGTACTCTGCCATGTCTCTGACCCTTGGTGTAACAAAAATCACAGAGAATAACCCAGTGGCAGAATTAGGCAACTTGGCTTCTCTTATGGAAGTCCTTTTCACTAGGGAGCAAGCGCTTGCTTACACCAGGCCCAACTCCAGAATTTTTGAGGATTAAGGAAGGATACACCAGT
Organism: Chaetura pelagica; assembly: GCF_000747805.2. NCBI lineage: Eukaryota > Metazoa > Chordata > Aves > Apodiformes > Apodidae > Chaetura > Chaetura pelagica. Next base: position 4,489,025 of record NW_009953651.1, on the reverse strand, counting down.
TTGCTGGTGGAGAGGCAAATAGGAGCCACAGCCAACAAATGTAAGGGAAATTAATTTACCCAGCAAGAAGCCCAAGATCTCCAGATATATGTACCATACGAATCAAAGACCAAGCAAATGGCTTTTTATCCCCCACAAGGATAGAGACTCATGCCTCCTATATGGGCTGTAAGCAGCTGCTCATTCCCCCAAACCCCTTGTGTCCATTTTTGTTCAAGGCCATACCAACAAGATAAAAGATGCACCTATCATAACCAAGAAATTAATTCATGATGGGGGAACGAAAAAAGTCAGATTTCCCATAAGGAAGTGAATTTGTTCCATTAATGTTCCATTACTTCCATATGGAAAACTGGAATTCCACAGCAGCTTCCTCCTAGTAGGGTACATCCCCACTGCTTGGGGTTATCTTAGGAGGCTGCTGAGGAGGCTTATAGATGTTCAAACTCACTCTCCTTCCCACAAGTTCTCAAATTTCAACAAACTTCCAGAAAAGTCAACCACCTTCAGACAGCCATAGTCAACCAAACAGCTAAAAAAAATAATTAAAAAATAATTTTTAAACCCCCACAGTTTTGAACAAGCCTCATGTCCACAGAAAACTGGGTGGATGGGTGAGGATAATCCATAAATGGAAGAAGTCCTGCTAAAGCACACAGAAGTCAGGTTTGCTTGCGATCTCTTCCATCAACCCACCAGGTTCCCTCAGTGCTACCTGCAAGCCACCAGGTTCCCTCAGTGCTACCTGCACCTGTACTAACTTGTTCCATTCCAAGCAGGCAGCCAAGCACCTGTAGCAGGTTAGCTTGACCCTAACTCCTGTGTCAACTGGGCAGGTAACATTTTTTACTACACACTTTTTGTTCTGCAGAAGCAAGATTCTAGCACTACATGGGGTTGGCTTCTTTGTGAATAAGGGAGTGCTGCGTTTGAGAGTGGTTTTATTTGGTTGGAACAGAGGCTTTGGAACTCAGTTCAGCATCTCAGCACTGAAGTGCCTTGCAGGTCATTTCTTCAGCAAAACAATACAATTCAGTGGTCCAAAAAGTGCTGCAGCTTTACAGTAAGACATTCTCTGACAAGATGCATGTGTGGGAAGGAAACTTCAAAAAGAATATTTTGTATCTGTGCATGGCCCCAGGTAAATAAACCGAAAGCTGCAACACAGCATTGTTTCCATACTAACATATCTGGGTATTTCACATATTTTGGTTTATGCCTTAGTTCTGCTAACACTGCACTTTTGAGTGCAAGTTTCTCTTAAATACCTCCAAAATGCTACAGAGGAAGAAAAATAAATGTTTTAAAATCCTTATTTTCCCCAAACACTGTAAAGAAGCTACAAAGAGACAGCATGGATTGTATTGTGCCTGCCACTGCTTTGCCCCCCTAACACAAGGGCACATCACATTTACAGCCAACCCAAAGGAGAATCAACCAGTTAAGTTTTCACAAAAAAATAAACATTGATGGAGAAATTCTTGGCTTGCTGCATGCCCACTGGCACACATCAGATAGTTTTATATTATGACTACAGCAGTAATGGAAGGCTCTGGTATCTGCCAAGTCAAATTCAACCCTGTATTTATTATTAAAACCTTATTTTGTCACATGAATAAAAATAAACTTTTTGAAAGCCAAGGTCATATATTACACGCCATTCTTTGGGTTAAATCTCTCTTTATCTCTTCAGCAAATCAGCGCAGAACAGACCACATTGCAGCACTGCACATATGCTGAAGAAGCCTGGCTTGTTCCTTTAATGAGGTAAGAGTTTCACTGATCATGATATTTAGTTCCAGCAAAAGAATCCAAAGAAATAGAGGCCTCTTTATTTACAGGGCAGGGCCCCGCAAGCCCCCCACCAACCCATGCTCTGCCAGGCCCTCTCCTGAAGCCACACACAGAGAACTGAAAAGCTGCTCCCCTCTGCAGCAGAGTATCCAGGGCGTTTTTCACATCAAATAACCCAGCTTAAGAGGATCAAAAGCCAAACTAGCTCTTTGCTTTAAAAGCAGCTCTGAAAACTAGAGGCTTTTCAGTTTAAATCAAAGCTATTTGCCAAAGCAGTTTTGTTGTTGCTTTTGCAAGGAACAAGAGAAGGTTGCTTCACTGCCATGCAAAATGGCAGCATTTCTGAAATTCTGCTTTTTAAAACTACACGGTGCTGGACAAGGAGCAGAGTGTACTAGGTGTTTATTTTTTAGAGTTTAAGAGTATGTGTATATAAATACATCAGGTGAACCAATCCCTGAAAACAGGAGCTTACACAAGGAAATGCTAGCCCTTCACTATGATTATTTCAGGCAGGGAACAACAATAAAGCTCTTTCAGGACATTTGGGAATAGTCAGTTACCCCAGCAAAAGATGTCCACATGAGGGCAGTTTACTTTTTATTTTGTTTTATGGTGCATAGATGTACCTACACAAGTAGGTGACAGTTTGATCTCCTATTACAGTAATAAACTGACCAGACCAAACAATTTGATCTTCACAATTCCCCAAACACATATCTATGTGAAATTAAGTGACTAGAGGACTGGTGTGCTTTCCACCTTGAGGGTTCACACATTTCTCCACGAAGGCACCAGGCTTCCCACCTCACAGCCAGCAGAACCCATCCCAACGCAGCTCAGGTGTCCCTGAGAGCAGGTTCTCAGCTGCCCTGCAAGCACAGCTAGCACAGCAATGGAAGGCTGCAGTCCTGGGCACTGCAAGGCAAGTGCAAACAGCCTCATGGCAACAGCTCAGGGAAGTTGCCACAGAGTTGCATCACCTTAATGCCCACTGAAAGGATCTGGAAAGAATAGCTATGAGTACAATGAGGATTTACTATTGCATTCACACAATAAGGGGCAGGAAACTAGGACATTTTGCAATCTGTACTTTAACATTTTAGTTAAGCTATTTATGCTGCACTTCAGAGCTACGTATCCTCATTTCTACAAGGTCTGGCAGAACAGGGCTCTCACTTGGCCTGAGCTGGAGGTGATTCTGCAAACACAGCATGGAGTCACTGTGTTATACAGTGCACTGGGGAAGGCAACCTTTCATCTGCACACAGATCCCATTTCATATTGGGCCTGAATCCACAGCTCCAATACACTGGTCTTTGCGTAGCCTGCAGAGAGTGGTAACATCTCCAAAACTCCACCTAAGGGCTCGTGTGGGAGAGAGCCCAGGCAAAAGAACATACATGAAGGGCCAGCTTAAGCGAGCGTGTCTGGGAAGGACTGGATTGCTGTGCTTTTTTTCCCAGCTGAGCAGCTGGGAAAAGGGCACCAACTTCCCTTGCAGTGTCTGCTGGCTCCTTCCTAGCTCCTACTGTGGAAAGTTCTGCAGCTGCTGGAAGGGAACCCATTCGCATAACAAAAGCAGCTTTCAAAAGCAGTATGGGAGAGAGGAAAGAATAAGAGGAAAATCCACAGCCAGAAACTACACCGACAGCAATACTTTTTTTCTGCACTGCCTAGAAGTCTCAGACAAGGATCACAGCTCCAACATGTTGCACAGAAAATGAACATTGGTGTCACCCATTACTTTCCTGCTGGCTAAAGAACACAGGTTAAGAAAAATCAGGCAAGACATAACTTTAGCACACTCTTTGAGTACACTTTTAGGACTTTCATAGAATTAAGTTCTCAGCGGTGCAATAACTGAGCTTGAGGCATAAAAGGTAGCCTGCTGGATCTGAGATTCAATCCCTGAGCTTTTGCTTCATTAGCTGTGGAAATCATGATACTTCTCCATTTGCTGAGCTATTACGTAGTCTCATTTTATTGTAAAGGATGCCCTCAAAAACATACTGATGAGCACCATAAGAGATCTTAACCAATTAAAAAGGCAGGGAAAGGCCCTTGAAGTTTGAGCTGTAAAGAAAAAGGGAGAAGAAAGCACCAGACTGCTGGTGTAAGACTCCCAAAAGGGAAATGTGAGACAGCTGCAATGAAAAGTCTATGATATATGTATTTACCTTTTTAAACCTCCCTCTAGGTGTTACATTTCTCCTACAAGGCTATCATTGCAAGATGTGAAGTGTGGAAACTTTCAGAGGTAGGAATCAGAGGCTGATATTTTGACCTATAGAAATACACACCTGGCTTGTGAATGTTATGTCAACTCCACCCATTTTAAGACAAAATAGAAGAGGATAAAATAAATCTTGGTCTCTCTGAATTAAACAAAGGAGGAAAGAAAGTATCATTCCCCCCTTCCTTCCAGTAGAACCAGGATTACCCTTAAAGATTTTAATAGTGGCAAAATAGTTCTGCATCTCAGAACCAGTTACAGAAACTGCAATATGTCTCAGCTTCTCTTGCAAACATAAGCAAAATTGGGAGAGAGAAGTAAGCTTACAGGATATTTCTGTACTGCTTACTTTTTAGTGCAGCAAGCACAAACACAGTCCTCACGTTCCTGATCACTTTAGGAGGAATAACCTAACCAGTAAAACACAGAGCTCAGCAATACAGTTCATCACAGCCGCTCTGTTACAGAAAATCCCCTATACATCTCTGAACACTAAATTCCTTGCTTTTCTGCTTAATGTTACTCTTCTGGGTACAAAAGAATTCAAAGCCCAGAGACATATTATTTTTGCATAATAAAGTTATACATATGGATTCAACTTAGCTAGGAAATGTCAACTTAAGGCTTGTCTTCATGAGGAAATTTACTGTAACTAGTCAACCAGTATAATTATATTGCTGTAGTTCTACTGGTAAAATTCCCCTGTTGAGCCTTGCTCATAACAACAGCCGCCTGTATGGTTTATTTTTGTCAACTACGCCAAAAAAGGCCCCTGCTCCAGAAAGGCCACAACAATTCACAGGGGAGGAAGGGAAGGAGCTACGCCAGTGCAACTGGAGCAGTAGAAAGAGTAACAGTATAGAAATGGCAGTATTTCTCTGTACTAACTAATTATTCACTACAAAAAAATTAAATACTATAAGAAAAATTATAATGTACATCAGATACCAGTACAGGAAACGTGCCAAGTCTATGCCCCACTTCACAGCTTTGGTAAATTTCTCCAGGCTGGACACTGCTGTGCATCAGCCCCACCATGTGCATCCTTTTTGTTTTCCTTCACTCTCGCTTCTGCAGTGCATCTCCCAAGGCACAGGCTCTTTCCCCCATTCCCTTACAGGAGGGATGCCTCACAGCCCAGCACTGCCCCTGGCCCCTCAGATAGAGCACTGACACTCCAAACAAATGGGTGTTAAAGATCAGCCACCCTGGCTTACAGTTTGTATCTTCAGGGATGAGGGATAGCTGAAAAGCAAACAGCTCTCTTTGCAAAAGGGATTTTAAAACAATTGCCCTTCACTTTGGCAGTGCAAGAATGCTGAGCTAGACAAAACAATGAGCCATCTGTGCACTCTTCCCTCCTTCCCTTGTCTCTACCCTCTGAGCTTAAATCAGAGCTCCCCAAGAACGGCCAAGTCCCCCCTTCACCTCCACCCACCCTGTTTACACCCTGCAAAAAACATTTTTCTGGCCTTTTTCTTTTGCTTTTTGTTCTCAAGAACCTTTGCAAAATCTTCCTTTAAACCTCAGCCCTCTGTCAGGTGGCATCCCATCTACTCAGCTTTGTCAAGTGATCAAAAAATGCCTCCCACCAGATGATCCATTCCTTGTTCACCATCCCTGGAGGCAGAGTGGCACTCAGAAGCCTTATAGGCACCCCTTTGTCCAAGGAAGGGAATACCATCTGAATGGGAGACCACCAAAGATTTGCAGCCCTCTTTTGTTAGCCTGGTGTCACTGCCTATTGGGCCTTGATTCAAAATTGAGATGACAGTACAGAGGCAGCAGAGTTTGGTAATTACTACAGAGTTCGCAGCTTAGGAGAGAGAAATACCAACAGTTCAACTTTTCAAATACAATTGGTCATTTTATTACAAATGGTAATTTGTGGTTACCAATTGTAACCACTGTCCCATCAAGAAAAACATAAACTACCCTAGTACTAATACTAAATGTGTGTTCCCAACACTAAATCTGTGTTGAGAGGAAAAAAGGGGATTAGGCCTGAATAACAGCATTGAGATGCACCTCTTCAAACATTCATTTTGTTAGTATCATTATTCCAGCAGGCAAAGGGATAAAAATGTCAACCCTCCTTTGATCTCACAGCCCTAATGGCCACACAGCTCAAAAAAAGCTTTTACCTTCATATCCCCCTGAAAAAAAAAAAGCCCACTATCTATTAATTCTTGCTTTTCAGAACATCCTAAATAGATCTTTATCAAATAAAACAATATTTCACTAGAAGAACCAACTTTGATCCCCAGCCACTCCTCTATCCAGCAGGCTGAACTCACTAGGAGAGCACAGCCTGCAAGCTCTCCCACGTCATTCAGCACTAACCCAGCTGTGAGATGCAAGTAAGGAAGCCCTGTCTTGGGCCAACTCTCCTCCCATATGCCAGGATCATCAACACTGAAGTTCTGAAGTTCTGCTGACAAAAAGAAATCATCCAGTTTGAACACCATGCCCCTTGCCCTGCATGGCAGCAAGAGGCTCATCTTACCAGGATGCATGTGCAGATGTGCTACTGAACAGGATGTGGGGGTTGCTGTCAGTAACGCTCAGTTATAAACCTACTACTCATCTTTTTTTCTTTTATTAAAAACAGTCATTCTTGTAATTCAACTACTGTGTTGCAAACGTTAAATGAATTTCCTTCAATGTTTAAAAAAATACTTCCAATTTAATCACAATTCAAGCATTCTCTCTTCCCCAACCTCTGAAAATAAACACAGATACATCGGAACACAAAGTGGCCTTTTCTCTCTAGGTGGCCTACATCTTTCATATTATTAACAGTGCTAAATACCTCCAACAAATGACATTTGGAAGCCAAGTGCACTCTGCCTGGAAGGAGGGGAAAAAGTTTCTCTGTGGTGACCACAGCTTCAAGGGAGGTCTGCCTCCAGCAGAGAAACACAAGTCTCATTCCTGGTGCATGGCCTTAGCCAGTGGAGAGAGATCGTCAACAGGACACATAAATAGGCATGATACTTGTTTGAACTGTTTTTTGCATGGAAGGTAGGGGATCAAACCTTATATGATCATACTTGTTATGTGTACTTCTTTAAAATGTCCCCACAAATTCTTAACTCATTGGCCAAATTCAACCAAGTCCTTCAAAGGAAGGGTTTTTCACAAAATTATACATTTATACAAAATAAACAGAAACAAACGGCCAGACAGTAAAGAAGAGAAGGATCTACAGGCACTTTCAGTAAACAAGTTTCAGTTGAAGCACAATGGTGTTTCTAGACACCAGAGAATCCATACAGGTGAGACCTGTTAAAAGTACTCTCATTTTGGGAAAAGCTCAGTCTAAATCATCTTTATAGACACGAAAAAAAAACACAAGACAAATCCATTAAAAAAAAAGCAGTTCTTACTACCCCCCTGCAACTAGACTGCACATTTCAATAGATTCTCAAATAAGTAACCATTAAAAGGAAGTATTTTGTCACGCAGCTCTGTGGCCTCTCCCCTCCCACTCTGCCAGAAATCTTCCACTGTCCCAGAAAAGAAGGCCGGCTGGAAAAGTAAGCATTACATTTTGGGTCAACCACTGATAGACAAATGAGAATAAGGAAGTTGAGAGTTTGGTATCCATCTTGAACTCTCCCTTCTCCAAGATCTTGTACCTCTTCCTAAACTGATGCTTGCCAATGTCCTCTTCTATGTCATTCACTTTAGCTGGGACACATGCTCCACCTCCAGCAACAATACACTGAAGGAACATTTCCTCAGGGCACTGGCTAGAGCGCAGTTTCCATAGATTAAGCCAGGGCAGCATGAAGCAGGAAGGTATGGAGACCTGGAAGAAGGTCCTCAAGGTGACCATAAACCTTCAGAATTTCACTGCTGTTGTGGCTCTTCCCCACAATCAACCCATCACAGTAACACCTCATGGAAGTCTGACTCAGGAGCAGAACTACTATTTCTTGATCCTCAACCTGAAGATACAACTCAAAACTCAACCTCACTTTCCTGCTCTGTGGCAGCTACCAAGCTGCCAACCCTGACACAGCAGGTGTCCTTTCACTTCAGGACAAATAGCCTAGTGAAACTAAATTAGAATAAAAGGAGCATTTGCACATCTATACTACTATTAAAGAAAGTCTTAGGGTTCCTTTGCATGAAGTATGCTTCAATCCCACGCTTGAAAGAAACCCGACACCACAAATGGTGGAAGAAATCCTCGGGTTTTTAATAATTTTCCTTGACTTTCAGGCTCAACTCCTAAACTACACTGGTTTGATCTTTCATCTCTCCAAGGTAGACATGCCAAACTATTCAAAATCTTATCTGAACTATGGATCCACAACTAACACCACCCTTCTCTAATTCACTGTATTCCCAAAGGGCCTTTATTTGATTGAATTTTCATGAAAACAAAGAGGGGCAGAGTCAGTCTCCACCATTTTAAAAGTGTTCACTGTCACCTTGGAGTTTGGTGTAATATTTCATCCGTGTTTTAGGCATGTGGTTTATAAAGCACTTGGGGACCCATTAAATACCAAAATTTAAGGCTAAAGGCTGGCAAGCTGAGGGCAGTGAGCTTTAAAATTTATGAAAGGCTACAGAACTAAGAGGCCAGTAAAGTGACAGCTGTCAGCACCACTCCATCCTACATTCATGCAGGCTCAATGGAGAAGCCAGTATGCACTCAAAAGAAAAAGAGCACTCATTCCAACTTTCAGGCTATTTTCTAAATACTCTTTTCAAACTCCTTTCATACTCGGAAAAAGCCTTCTAGAAAACATCTATCCCTCTGGAAGCCTTGCATTTGTTACCTGATCCAGTTTTGCGCTCCTTTTTCTTCCTCCCAGCTCTAACAAGCATCCTTGCCCTTTTACAAGTTAAGGTCATTCAGAGGATCTATACAAGCAAGCAGAACACAAGCTGGCCTGGAGATCTTGAAAGGCCCCTGCTTACCCTCACCTTTAATAAGGAGGCACCACCCACAGAGACAACACGTTATCCCGGCATGCACTGCTCCCTCCTGATCCAAATGGTAAGTAGCACAAATCAAAAGGACCACAGCAAGTTGGAACCTGCTGCCTCTGCGGGTGGTACCCTGCATCTGTACTGGAGATGAAGGCAGCTGTAATCTCTTCGGTTTTATGCAAATGGAGATGCTGCTGCGTTTTGGCTCCTGGCCAGCTGCTGGGAAAAACAAAACAAAACAAAACCCCAAAACCAAAAAGCAGCACCCTTCTCAATATGAAGTTTGAGTAGATCAGGAAACCCAATTATTGGAATTTGCATAAAAAGCTAAACATCAAAACACATTTGGCATGTTTCTTCCCAGGATGTGGGAAGGCCACAAATGCAAATCTTATCTCTTAACCCAGCCACTATTTAAGTTTTGCTTCTTATTGTGGCTCAGAATTATAACCTTGACATTTTAATACAATTAAGACTAGTAAAGGTTTTCAGGAATTCTATCACATCAGGGTTCTCATTTTCCATGCACTTTTTAAACTGTTAACAAAAAGGTTGAGTACTAGAACTAAAGGAACAGCTAATTGGAGATTCAGCCTCGGCCTGGCAGCGAACTGGAGATAGAAGTCAGCCTGGTGAAAACACACATCACTTCCTAGCTCCCTGGCCAGCCCTGCAAACCCCTGCACCAGCACAACCCAGACTAAAGCACACCATGGCACCATAGCAGTAGAAGCTGGCATTGTCACCAGTGGAGTCCAAGTCCAGTTACACTTGCTGATGCTGCCTTCTTTGGGCACCCATTCTCCACATAGGCATAAGTCACCACTGTGTGTGGAAACCACAGGAAGGAGATCTGATCATGCTTTGCACAGACACACTGGGACACACTCATTGCTGCTGATAATGCTGCGGAGCAGTAGGTGCCAGCAAGAAGAAAAGGGAGTAGCACCTGTCTCCTCTTCCACGGCCACACTGGCCAGACACTCCTCACCAGTGCCTCACATGCTACACACACACTCATTGCTGCAGTATATAATCTTCCTTTCAAAAAGCAAGAGCAGTCAAAAAAAAAGGCTTTACTTTAATCCTGCTGA
>NW_009953651.1:4469925-4478698 GCF_000747805.2 Chaetura pelagica | reverse complement strand
TAGATTCAAGAAGTTACAAACTGGCTTTGATTTTTAAGTAGATGGAAAAAAAATTTTAAAATGAGAAAAACTTAGGAAAAATGTCCCGGAAGCATTTCTGCTGTCACTCAAGCTGTGCAACATGCTCAACTGGAGGGACTTATTTCCACGCAAGCAACTTGGCGTGAAATCCCACCGAAAGACCTGTGGTTCCCTAACGCTTTCATGACATCATGATTTAGGATTTTTAGAGCGACCAGCACAGCACAGCTGGTGTCATGGTTGCCATTATGCCATGAAATAGAGTAGTTTTAAATGAAAAAGGTCTCCCTGTTTGAAATTCTTAGATTTCTTCCATCTTATTTTGTGGACTCTTAAAACCAGAGCAGTTCTGTAAGCAGGGCATAGCTGATACTTAAGCAGAGCAGGAAATAGTGCTGCTTTAACTGGAAATAAATCTGTCAACAAGGAGGCACAGAGAAAGCTCCACTTTAGACTTTTCAGGTTCTTATTAAAAAATATAAATTAAAGTCAACATTTTCACATTACTTGCTACATCTGTTTGCTATTCCATCATAAATAACAATATAGAGGCCTCCAATTCAGTGTTGGTTTGCTCAAAATCAAAAAGTCCTTTTCATTGAATACTGCACTATAATTGGTCTGGATTGCACTGTATTACCAGAAGAGGTCCATGAGAAATAAACTATGTGTTATCCAGAGTCAAGCTGGGAAACTAAAAAGGCCTTGGGTAGTGTATTATCCTTTCCCTTCTAAAGGATGAAGGACAGCAAGGTTATGGAAGCACATCTGTAATGCAGGAATCTTCCCATCTGACACAAACAGGTCCAGTTCTGCTACCCTTGCGGAGAGAGTTGGGAAACAAAACCCTCACAAACTAACCCCTATCTCCAGAGACCACGGTAGTTGAGGAGAGCTCAACTGGAGGAATTATTCGACAGATTGAAACAACTCCCCTGCCATCACATGCTCCTGCCAACCATTACATGGCATATTCTACCTGGGACAGCAGAATTCCACAGTCCTTCAAGCAACAGAGAGACTGATACTCATTTTCTTAAAGAAAGGCTTTATTAAATTCCCTGATGGAGAACAAAAGCCTATGGAACATGCAGGAAAATCCCTAAATTCCTGCAATAAGCATCTGATGATGTGTAGCTTGTGTGGCAGTGGTGTTTTAAGAGTGCTTAGCAAACAGCACCTTCCATTGGGAGCAAGAATTGATGGTGGGTGCTGATCTCCTTTGAAGATCTCTCTATCTAAAGTGCTCACCTACCAGGTGGCAACTTCAGGTTCAGTGTTTAAGAGATATGCAGGTTTTGACAGCTTTGCCACAGGTCTAATTGCATATTAAGACTATTCACCACAAAGGCAGAGCCAGCCTTTCTGATAGCACATGAAAACAACAGTTTTTGGTCTAGCAGACAGGTTCTGGGAGCGAGAAGCCAGAGCATGGGCCAGAGCCAAGAAAATTGTCTCCCTACGTAATTTACTTCTTCATTCATAAAAACACATCATCCTTTGTGTCTTGAGCTGAGACCCTTATGTTCACTTCCTGCTTTCACCTGAAACCATCCGCAAGGAGAAAAGTCTCACCACGGAAAATCCACAGGCTGACAAGTCACCAAAGAGAGAAAGACTACACTTACTTCCACCAAAATTCAATTCCAGCAAAATGAAGCGGACAAACCCAGGTCACTCAATCTTGGCAACCTTAGATTTTTCAAAGACAAAGGTGAAATCTCATTATCTGAGAACAAAGGCACCACATAAAGGCCTGCATGTCCATGGTAGGGTCTCTTGTGGAAGCAAGGGAAGCCTTTGACTTCCTTTCTCCTAGTTTATTTCACTTGCCCTACATTTCCTCTGCCCCAGTAAATAATTACTGTTGTTTGTTGCTAGTAGATGTGTTAGTTAAATGCTCCAGACAGATCTCTGTGACACTAGTGTCCTGTATAAGCCTCAGTCTTGAGAGATGTGTCTTCTGAAAAAAAGTTCTGTAACCGCAAACAGGAAAACAAAAACACACCAGAAAAAAACAAGATCAAAAACCCAGGAGAAACTGCCTGGAGATCACAGGTAAGGTTAAAGAAACGGCCTGACTGCTGCTGTTGCAAGAGAAACATCTGGGTAAAAAAATAAAAATAAAAATGGTGGCTGACCCTTAACCAAGGCAAACAAAAGAGGGAAAGCTTGTGTGAACAAACCGGGGCCTTTCTGCGCCGTTCAAGGGCATGTACCCTGCAACTAGGAAACAGTGCAAAAACAGATTGACTAAACAGCAGCAGAAACCTGCCATTTCTGGCTGGTTAAAAGGCCATGTTCACAGCCTCAAGATGATGACATCTTGGCTCCTGCTACTCACTTGAACTGGAGTTAAGAAGCAAAGTCAGTAGAAGAAAGACAAGAACAAGGTTAGATCATGCTGCTTGCTAGGTCTAATACAAAATGCCTACTAAAGACCATCTGCACCAACAAGCTAAGATAATAATTTAATTATTGGAGAGAAGACAGTAAAACAATTAGAATGTTATGCTTCTGTTACACAGATTGGCACCTTATACAGCAGCCACTGGGGTGGCAATCTGCTGACATTAACACTGCTGCGCCAGCAACAGGAAAAATGCCCTTACAGCAGTTTTCCAGAGGAAGGCATTTAACATGCACAGGGAGGGGTCAGGATTTAAGCATATGACCACAACAGACTACCAAGAGTGAAAAACACAACAGAACATTCCATTAAGGAAAAGTTTCACAACCAGTTTATAAAAAAGAAAAAATAAAATAGCTTAACACTAATGAGGAAATATATTGCATGCAAAGCCTGAAGAAGGGAAACATCATACTTCTTCTACAACCAGGAACAGGCATACGTCACTCCTTGCAAGACCAAGGCTAAGGTATTCTAAGCAGGAAAACAAGCTTTTCAAATAACAACAATGGCAAGACAGGGTTCCCCCAAAATGCAACACAAAACACAAAAAGCAATAGAACTGAAATGACACTCACTCGTGTACTCTGTTGTCTCCATACAAGTCACTTAATCCAAAGCTGACGTAGTGCCAGTGCTCAGGAACATTCAGTGCTGGGTTTCCCAGGTTTCTATACATGCTAACATAGTCCAGAGGATCAGGTCCTCCCAACCTGTATCAAAACCAGAAAGATTCTTAGGTAAGTTAAAGACAAATGGGAAGTCTCCACAGGTGCTACAGGGGGGGCTGTACAAAGACCTGTTTCAAAACATAAATAGTAACAAAAATGAAATTAAGGTGTTTGAGTTGTCTCAAAAAAAAAAAAAAAAAAAAAAAATTAGGAGAAAAGTTGGGTTGAGTCCAGAAAGCTTCCAGCACAGGAAGGCAAAGTGCATATGTGCAACATACTACAATGTTTTTAACGTTAAAAGCATAAAAACCTCCAGAAAATCCTATTAGAGTTTCCACAAAACACAAAGAAAAAATGGCAAACTGTACTAGTAAAAGAGCAATAACTGTATCTGCACTGCAAGCTTGTAATTCAGGCCAGAGGCAAATGCCTCCATTATAATAAAAAACCCTGATGCTGTTCCTCAAAGCAGAATTTGAAATGGCTAAGTTTTGAGGACAGTAATCCCTACCTCTGAACATAAATATGACAGTTAAAACAGTGGAGGAGAAAAATATTGATTCAAAAAAATTAGTACCAGAACTTGAAAAATACACTCACTGCATTAATCAAGAACAAGTAAAAAGCATCATTGCAGCCTCTGCTTCAGCATTAGAATGGGTTCCTTAAAATAACATTACTGCAGAGTCAAGGTAGCACAGCCAGACTACATTAAGCAGGAATCACCACAACCTGCAGCCACCCTTCCCGTTACAAAGCCAAGGAAGCCTCTGGCTGGTGTGCCAGAGGAATGTGCTAGACTGTTTTGCTCACTGCTCACCCCGTCAATCACAAAACACACTGGTAGAAGCAAGCAAAAAGAGACATCAAACCACCTACCACAAGCATTTATGGAATACTGTGAGCAGGTGATTAACTGGTTCCTGCCTCCAATTCACTTTTTCTTCAAGGAAAATACTCTCCCCTGCTCCAAACAAGAAAATCCAATCTAAGATGACCCACTTCATTCAAACTAGTTACTACACACCAGTTCCTCTCATCTGCATGTAGAACAGAGGTGTTAAAAAGTAACTTGGAAATTCTGCATCAGCCTTGCCACAGAACTGCAGCACTTGGTCATCTCCACGGGAGACTCTCCAGAGAAGAACTCACCATGGCTGAATAGATGGATCCAACCCTTGCTGGTAGCTCATTAGTCTGATGAGAAGCCAGCATTTGGTGGAGCTGAAATGCAAAGCACCTGTAAGGAGGTGCTTTTCAGGGTGAGGTCTGAGGAGAGTTAATGCATATGGGCACTTTCTGAGTTTATTATCTGCAGGAAAGATGGTGCCAGGACAGGTCATGACAGCAGGTTTCCTTTTGTTTCCAGAAGGCACTTAAATACTCTATGCAGATCCCTAGTGACAATGACATACTATTTGAAGTCCTCTGTCCACCTCCTGCTGCCCAACCTTACCAAGTCTGTACAAAGTACTACATCAGCTCATTTTATTAAAAGGCTTGTGGAGGTAGCCCAAAGGTGTGCTGTGCTGCCTCTCTCCCACTGCTGCAGGAAATAAAAAGCAGAGCAGGGTTTTTCTAACATGAGTGACTTTCCCTAGGACAGCTTCCATCCAGTGAAGTCACATAAGACCACCACAGTAGCTCCAGGCCAGCTCTGGCTTTCCAGCAGCTCAGTCAAGGATGCAGGCCAGGACATCACAGCAGGACAGAGGGGGTGAGCATCCCAACCCCAGTAACAGCACTGAGGTCTATTGGTGAGGGTTAAGTCGGAATTTGACAACATTCTCATATGACAGGTGTCATCTTTACAGCATAAAAAGCAAACTGGTGAGCCAGCATGGGCAAGGTATGTTAGCCCCTGGGATGAAGAAGAGTTTGATCCTCAGTGGCAGCCTGGGAAAATCCTCCTTGAAGTCTAGCAATAGATTGAAACACTCAGAAAACAAAAGTCTCCCAGACACACCACATCTCCACCTGCCTTCCCATTCCTCCTCACCAGCACCATGCTGGAGGCAGTTTGAGATGTCTGCTGTAGATAAACATTCAGATGGCTATAGCTGAGTGTTGCACTGATGTCCCAGCCAGCACTCAGGCTCCTTGCAGCAATAACTCCCAGATCTGTGATGGAAGCAGTCAGATGGAGGCAATTTCAGCTGGGATAGTCACTTGTTCCCAAAGAGTGACTGTGAAAAGCAGCAGCGCACAATTATTCAAAGTTACCTGAGAGGACTCCAAAGCAAGTGAGGTCAATACACTGACCAGCAAACCATTGAGAGATTAGCAAGTGGTCAGTACAAATGTCTACACATCCATAATGAAGGGGAAACACCTCCACCTGCTAAACTACAATAATCTCCCACATGCAAATAATTTGCTTCCAAACTGGGTTTAATAACACCTCAAATGTCAAATTTTTTGCTTTGGAACACTGCTGGGGCAGGCACTTTGACAACATGCAAGACAAACCCTCAGACTGTCCTTTTCCAGGGCAGGGGCTGCTCCATGGGCATGCTCCTCCTCAGGACTATTCAAATGCCTTTGTCAGGACTGATGCAGGCAGTGACCAAGTCCTGCCAAGACTGCACCAGGAGAGCCAGACACCTTTCCCTTACTTCTGCCAGCAGCCCCATGCTCCTCTGCAAAGGCCAAACCTCTCTGGGAAATACCCAAGCACTAGCTTTAAAGCAACTACCTGTAGCACAGCTAGTAACGTACCCATGGTAATAACACTCAGGAAAGGCTTGTCAGCACAGATATTTATCCAGTTTCGGTGGCAGGTTTCACTGCTACACTAACTAGCTGAGTGCTGCTGATGCCTGTTGTGGTACCTCCTCCCACCCACAGCCTGGGCTGTTGCAGGGTTTGACCTTGTATCACAATCTACATATCAGTACATACGTTCACACAAAGAGCTGGAAGCGTTGGAGGATGTTATTAGGAAGAGCCCAACTTCAAAGCCAGAGGTACAGTACAAATTTGTTACATTCTCTATTCATGGAGCTCATTCAGGAGCAAGAAGGGCCGCCTGGGGGCAAACCCAGTATTTGCATCTGCACCAGGAGTCTTCTTTTGACTGATGTTAAGTGCTCTGAAGTTTCTCTGGAAGGAGAAACCCAAAGGGGGCATAGGAAGAAAGGGAAAATTTACCATCCATTCACCCTGGAAAATCCTTAGTGAATTGTTTGTAGTCACCTCCCAGCACCTGACAACAAGACTGCTTTTCACAGATATTTTTTGACAGCCCTTCAGAAGTAGTCTATGATCCCTAAGCATCTGCAGACCACAGGTCAGGGCACTGATTTTTGAGTGCATGGGCTAAATTCAATAAAGGTGATGAAAAACCAACCCTCCAGCCCAAGTTCTGCCTATTTCAAAACAAAGCAAAGTACAAATTTGTTTTTCCACCAGCAATTCCATGCATCAGGTATTTCACTTGGCAATACACAATCACGTTTTAAAAATAAAAGTGGATACTGGATATCAATGGAGAGAAACTCCTTTTCAGTGCATGGCCTTTATAAATATAGCCAGGAACTCTGCAAGGAGTTCCAAGTACAATCACAAACTCTTTTCCAAGATATGCAAACAGCATTTAAGAAGACTACTTCCATGAAATACTGCATATGGCTAAGCTCCTTCATTTAACAGGTATGTGGTTCTGCAGATTCTCCAACGTAACAAAGTAAGGATCTGCTCTGCCATGCAAGCCCAAGAAGCTCCCTGAACAAAAAAAAAAATGCTGTTAAGCATAGAGAAACTGATACATATAATTAAAAGCTGATTAGTGTTAAAATATTTCTCCTAAGGCAGGGAACGTTGTTCAGAAATTTCCTCTTCTAGTCTAAACCAACTAATAGATGACAGCCTAGGAAGAGGAGTATGGAGAGACGGAGAGCGAGGGCTGGCCGAAGTCATTCTGACGGGCTTCAACAAAACCAATCTCCAAGTTCTGCTAACTTCACAATCAAACAGGAAGCAACTACCTGTAGCATACACTTAGGCTTGAGAATTTCCTGCAGTAACAAGCTTCAGTTGAGGTTCAATTGCAGGGAAGCCCTAATCAACCAATTAAACATACAGCAAGGTTTCTTCCCCAATAAGGATCTCTGCCACTCTTTGTTACAGACCTCAATCTCCCTCCATCCCACACAAATCTTATGTCACTTTAATCAGTATTATTTTCAGCTGTTGATGAAAAAGAAATGCTGACTACCAAATCAAGGTGACTGGAAAATCATCAAGCTTGAATCTCTAAGATTGGAAGCAGATGTAAACATAGACCAATCAGACCAAAGTAATGTATTACTGACACACACAGATGATTAAGAAATTATTTGTATTTCGAGGTCTCAGGTTTTCAACATTTTATGTCAGCTCACTGTGTGTTTAAAACCCCTAAGCAATAAGGGCTAAAAGAGATATGTCTTGCTGGAACCACATGAAAAACAACACTTCTTTGCAAGACAAAAGCAATAGCTTGGTTGTCAGCGCAGAACACAGGAAGGATGTTATTCCCCTGTTGCTCCGGACTCAATCATATAGATATATACAGGTTTAAAAGAACTGTAGATAAAGACATGGAGCATTTACTAAACTTTACAAGTGCTAGAGTAGGGACTGGTCAATGTCAGGTCCATCAAATGCTTGTGGATGAGCTGATCGTGCTCCTTAGGTCCAGAAGAGGGGGCTCAGCAGCAAAGTGACAGTAAAAAGCAAAAGGAACTCCTCTTTGCACAGGGCTAGACACCAGACACTTATCTCGATAGCTAAACATCCAAGTACTTCCTTCATGCCACTCTCCCACATAAACAACTGCTGTAACTGGTGTTAGACTCTGTGTCAGCAGAGACAGTAAGCGGCAGATTCACAGACTGTGATTAACACATGGCTATGCAAGGGCAAGAGGAGCCTCTGCTCTGTGCAGTTCATGGGTACATACACAGCACCCATCCAGCCTGTAGACCAGAACACAGGTTCACTCTGGCCAGCGCTGATCACGTTCAAACCCTGAGTTCCAGGCCAGAAGGCAGACACTGTGCATCCAGTGAAGGAGGGGAAACTCCAGTCTCCCATCCTCTGTGAGAATCCCTCTGCTGAGTAACACACACTCTCTTTTCCCATGACCTACCCCAGTCAAGGCCCTCATCGCCATCCCTCACCCAAGGAAGCTCCAAACCACTTCAGAAACCCAAATACATGCTCCCATCTTCAGTACATCCCTTCTCAGACCCTTCCTCCTGTTCCCCACAAATGCACCTCCCAAGCACTCAACCAAATCCCCAATGCCTTCTCCCCCAAACCCACTGCACAACCCAAACCCTGCATGCAACCCCCAGCCCTGAGACCTATACCCCATGCAGTGTCCCCAGCCCTGCTGCTCCCTCCTCAGAATCCCACAAGTACACTACTCACCCCTCGCTCCACTGTTCCCCACACTCTTCTCCAACACTACACAAGGCCCACAGCCCCACTGCTCCTCCCAGCCCCACAGAAGGCCCAAAGCCCCACTGCTCCCCCCAGCCCCACACAAGGCCCACAGCCCCACTGCTCCCTACGGCCCACACAAGGCCCACAGCCCCACTGCTCCCCCCAGACCCACACAAGGCCCACAGCCCCACAGCCCCCCTGCTCCCCCGAGACCCATACAGGGCCCCCAGCCCCCCCGCGC
>NW_009953651.1:4467945-4469328 GCF_000747805.2 Chaetura pelagica | reverse complement strand
GTCAGGGCGGGTGTGTCCGGGGGCATTTCCGGCCCCCCCGGCCACCCCCAGGGTCGTGCCTGGGGGACTGAGGCTGTAAGTCCAGGAGCTGCTTCCCGTGTCCAGGCTGGAAGGCCCGGGACAGGGAGCTGGGGCTCCGTGTTGGTCGCTGTGGCTCTGCTCTGTGCTGTGGGCAGCCAACAGCCTGCTCTGGTGGCTTGTGTTACTGCTGTTCTTGTACCTTCTCTCGTCTTCACGGCACCTTTATTCTCTCCTGTGCGCCTTTCTGTATCTTTAGGCACCTAAGAGGCAGCTGTGAAGCAGCGTGAATAGGTGAAGTTTGTGTTGGGCACACGGGAGATCTGGCTCATTCCGGAGTTGCAGCTCCATCTGTACCCACACCTGAGCTGGCACGTGTTCTGCAGTGCTGTGCATCCTTGCTAGAGCAGTGTCCTGCTCCCTAATCAGCACAGAGAGCAGATGAGCTATCGAGTGCTGAGAGGATAGGATGAGTGCTCCTGCTTCTTAACAGCATTTCACATTTAAATAGCCAAGAGTTTATTTTTAAATCAATACTCACAATGTACCTTTTAGGAGATCCCATAGAGGTCAAGAAGCTGGCAAGCAAAGAAATGCCTGTCTGTGGAGGAAGGAGGTGAGCAGTTGGTGTTCTCATAAATCACTGCTTCCCAGAGTGACCAGGATTTCTTTCACTTACCCCAATTACTGTGACACTGCTTTTTGTGGTGTCCACCTGAGCAGTCAGTCACAATCAACTGAGAAGGTAAATGTAACAGTCTGGTGTGAAAGGCACTTAGTGAGTCTCCTGGCATTTACCGAGGTGATAAAATTACTGGTCTTGGACATAATTTAAACCCCTCCATCCTGTCCTACAAAGCATCACCTCTTCTACCCTGGGTGAATGATGGAAATCACTGAAGATAAATGTTTGAGATGAGAAACTACAGCGGAAAAACCTTGGTGTCCGCGCGAAAGATGAGGGACGAGGCAGGCGAGCTCTGAACCAGCCCTCCCGCTGGCAGCGACTCCCGTTTACCCAATTCCACAGCGCAGGTGAGCGACAAGTTTGCAGTAAATGCCATTTTAGCGTCGTCGTCAGTTGTTCAAAGCGGCTTTACAACACGTAGCGAGCGGAAAACGACACCGGACACGCTAACGCTGAGCTGTCGGCTCCCGAGGCCCAGCACCCGCCCCACTCCGGTTCCGGGCCGCGGAGCTGCAGCGCTGCCCCCGTTTCCGCACTACACCTCCCGGCATGCCCCGCTCCCGCCGCGCCTTCCCGCGGGCGCCGCGCCACGTCGAGACTACATTTCCCAGCAGGCCCCGCGTTACGAACGCACGGCGCCGCGGCGTCGCCCCGCGCAGGCGCGGTGTGGGCTGGGC
>NW_009953651.1:4440234-4467522 GCF_000747805.2 Chaetura pelagica | reverse complement strand
GTGGGCTCTGCGCCCGCCCGGCCCCTCTTTGTGCCTGGGGGACAATGCGGGCGGGGGGCCTGCCTGCCTTGGCCGCGCCCCCAGCGTGTTGGGGGGGCAGCCCGCACCACTGTCAGATGGAGCCGATCCCCCTGCTCTGGTCCCCCTGCTCCGGTCCCCCTGCTGCGGCCCCGCGCCCCGGCAGGCCCAGCAAAAAGGACATCCACCCTCAGTCCCAGCCTTCCTCCGCTCCGCTCCTAGTGGTTGTGGTAAGAGAGCGCTGGCATCGAGGTGCCCGTTCCCCTGCTGAAGCCCGCAGGAGGCGTCGCTCCTGGAGGAACTGCTCCCAGGATGGGTTGCATCAGCCTTCGTTTGACAATGGGATGTGGTGTCACAGGTGGTTGCTGGTAGCTGATAATGCTTCTCATTAGCTCAAAAAAGAGCTTCAGCCTCTGGTTGAAGGTGGGTAATCAGTCAGTTTGAGATGAATGAGGGTGACTGTGTGTCTTGGTGAGATACTTCTGGGTTTAGTTCTAATTATGATTATTATCCATGCTGGCCTCCCAAGAGAAAGCACCAGGAAGGGGTGGGAGGGCATATCTCAGGAGGAGCCTCCTTTGGTGAGTCACAAATCCATGCTCCTCCCTTCTGACCTCTAATGCCAGTGATTCAGTTTCTTTCAAAGGGTCAGTGTTTTGCTCCCTACTTTCTCCATAATTTTACTTTCTGCTGAATCTTTTTGACATATTGCATGTGGACTTGCTAGCCTAGCACTTCTCAACCTATTGCTTTTTTTTTTTTTCCCATATGCTGGATAATTGTACATCCTCTCAAGATCAAGCACATTTTTCTTCTGACCCCTTCTTTATTATTTATCTGAATTTCCTATCTGTAGCTTCAGCTCTCTGGTACAGTTTTGGTTTTGTTTCTTCCCCTGGAATCACAGCAGAGAGATTTAGGTTAAGCAGTGAAGAAAAATATCTAATGGAAAGGGAGATTAATCAGTAGAATTGACTATGTGGAGAAAAACATGTTATCTTCTTTATTGGAAACATTAAATAATGTTAGGTTGATTGGTCTCAGGAATGACTGGAATAGCACTGTCCTTGCTTTGGTGTGGAGTGATGACCTAACTGTTAAAGTTATTTCCAGGCACTCGGGTGCTGTGATGATGACTCTGTTGTGCTATAGTCATATATCCAGTGTATCCAATTCCATTGTGTCCTGTTGTTATGTGGTGCAATGATTGCTGCCGCTGCTTCAGACCTGAAGAAAGGCTTATGTGCCAGCAACTGACTATCTTTCTTTTCTCATAGTATCAGCTGATCTTATAAAAGCTAATTCTTCTTCTTGACTCTGATAAATTAGTTCCCTCCCTTCTCCTCCCCGGACAAGAAGTAGAATGAAGCAGTTGTCGTGACATCTGCCTTCAACACTGGCAGGCGGTCAGCTGAGAAGCCTTGTGGTGACACTGCATTTTTGGTGCTCTTCTGGGTTCAGGCAGGATGGGAGGCAGAGCTGCATGGAGCAGGTCCTGCTGTTCCTGCTACCTCATTACTGCTTTTCCTCAGAGAGCTGCAGGCAGCTTTTCAAGCCTGAATGTTAACCTGTCATGTGTATGTGTGCCTATGGGGAGTGAGAACTTGAGCTGGTGAACAAGCCAGACCCTCCCTGAACCAGCCCTGCTCTAGTATCTCAGTGTGTTCCAAAAGGGCATTAAGATGCAGCTTAAAACTCAACAAGGAGGTTTTCTCTCTTCTCAAACAATACCCTCAGCTTCATGTATTCAGCAGGGAGAGCTTTGTAATATCCAGTGAGAGGTTAGAGCTGTACCTCAGTGCAATCTTAATACTCCTCACTGTCCAAGAAGTAATTTTAAAAAGAATTGTGTTTCCATCTTGCACTCCAACAAGTGGTCTCTGAAATAAATTATCTGGGATGTAACGATATGATTAATGCACAAGTAAACAGACAGCATCGTGATTTAGCCGTGGCTTAAGCAAGTGCAAATCACTTCAGCTCCATGGAATTGTCTCTGTTTATGTCAAAGAGGATAAAATTTGGCTTTGTAGTCTTAAGTGGTGGCATTTTAAACAGCTGAGCTGTCAGTAAGGGTTGTCATGTCTGGTTTGTTCTTGATCTTGTAAAATGTGTGTCTAATAAAATAGTTTTACAAAAAGATGAAAAGTATGTTCTCTATAAAAAGTGCTACAAGGTAGATTGAAGCTCTTGGTGATTTCCATTTAAATTGGAGTCCTAAATGCATCAGGATGAATGAATCAATAACTGAGTAGCTGCAGAGCCAGTGGAAGACTTGTGTTCAGTTACTTCAAGGTACTCATGAGAATTTTCCATGAGATTATCTTCCTTGACCTTCTTTTATTCTTTTGCTCAGATTAAAAACAAAAACAAACAAAAAACAAACAAGCAAAGTAGGATGAGAGCCCAGCCAGGATAGTTACTGGAGGAAGAATGTTGATTTTTAAATTCTTTTAAGTTTTAATAAATCAGACCTTTTAGCAGAAGGGAGGCTGCAGGTTTTTTCCTTATTTGAAACAAAGGTGAAAAAACAGGTCTTTAAACCGTATGATTCAGCCAGGGTTATTTCAAAATTTAAACCTTTTCTTCTCATTGGATAGGAGCCTCAAACTGGTCTATAATAAATAGATTAACTCAGTGTACAGATCTTCAAAGAAATAAAAAAAAATCCAAAAAAAGTTGAGTAGGTCAGAAGGTGCTGTCAGGTCTCTGTAGTGTGGAGATGGCAAACAGCTGTGCCCAGGCACTTGGAAGCTCAACTGTGTCAAGTCCTGTCCTACCGGTATGTTCAAAACAGTCATCAGTCTTTGGCTCCAGCCAGGAGTTCTGAACTACCAGCACATTTGATTAACTTTGAACTTCAATATGTTAAACTTGAAATAGAATCTCACCAGGACATGCTGGGTAACTTTTGGCCTGGTGTTAGGAAATTTCAATCTCTGTATTAAGAGAGCATTGTTGCTCTCCTGAAACCACTTCCCAGCAGCAGGCTGTGCTGGCAGTAAGATCAGTCATTATCTTGAATAAAATATTAAATAAGCAGAATATTCTGATGTGGTTATGTTACTGTGTTTGATTCAACTTTTTTTTCTCAACCAGACTCAACAAAGGATGGTATTATTTCCCAGGTATAGAGTTGTTTATAAGCTATGATAAGGAAAATCAAAATAGTATATTTTGTTTATTCCTTGCTTCACTTTGAAATTAATAACCAGACTGGGTCTGTCTAAAGGGAAATCTCTTTAACACTTCACAGGCCACTTTGTCACACCATTACCTGTTAGTGCAGGCTTTGAGATGCAACTGGAGCAAAGTCCTCCTTCCCAGAGGGAGTAGACCTGCCCAGTTGCCAGCTTGGGCGTTCTCCTTGAGCCAGCCTGGCTCCTGTCAGGAGACCAGGATTTGAACAATCTGTTACAACTTGCTAGGTCTGTTTTGCAGAGTCTTCCTGATGCTCATGTCTTAGAGATGGATCTTGGCAAATCTGACTCTGGGGGTTTTAAGGTGGGAGTGCCCCAGCCCTGGTGGCAGAGTGCATGCACCTCCACTGAAACTGCAGATGAAAAAGTAGTTAGGAAATAAGGTGCTGGACTGAGAACTGGAGAGGCTGGGGCTGCTCTGCATTCCTTTCTGCTGAGCCTGCTCTGGCTGGTAACTTCTGGCACCAGAAAGGGGCAGGCAGCTGGGACAGCACCACTGGAAACAGCTGCAGCCAGAGCTTGTCTGGCAGAGCAACTCATTTGGCCATGGTCTCCAAGAGAAAGCAGTGATGCTGACCCAGGGAGGGATGGTGGAAAGAGGAAAGCAGTGGAGAAACTGCATTGCCACCTATTTTAAAATGCTCTGGTGCAGTAGTCTAGGATTAACAGTGAACCAGTTTATCCAAGGAGATCCTATGAAAATCTGTTCCTTAGCAAACTTGGGTGTTCCTGCAAGCTGCTCATTGTTTCAAGATGTCATTCTCTTGTGCAGGGAGAGGAAATGGAGGAGGGGAAGGAGTCAGCACAGAGCCAAGTTGATGATGGGGTTCCCAAGATGATACTAATGCGGACAGGAGCTGCGGGCCAGATGCCCAGACCTGACTCTGTGTCAGGGCTTCCCTCTGGCTGGTTTTACCTACTCTTGTGTTTGCTGCTTGTGCTGCTTGGAGTGTTGCAGGAGGCTTCTTGGAATTTTATGCTTTTATGATTGCCATACTTAATCTCTCCTTGTCTCTTTTAAATAAGCTCTTATCTTTTCAGACACTCTTCTGCTTGCTTTTTATGTCTGCTATATCAAAGCTATTCCTGAATTATTCCAAATGCCTGTAAGACCATCTTAACAAATGTCTGGCTAGTTGCAATCTCGTATAATGATGAACTTTTGCACTCTGGGTAACTCCTCAAGTCACTGTATGAAATCTCCATCTACCACAATTCAGTGGTCTGTTTCAGATGTCTTGCTTCAGCAGCACCCCCATTTTGCACAGTTATTATGGGTACCCTTTCTGCACTTTCTGCCTCCAGCCCTTCCAGACCCCAGTCTGAATTAATTGCTGGTCTCTTCTGACCGGTTTATTGTGACTTGCCTACTTAGAGTTAGCTAGTTTATCCAACACTTGATCTTCTTTTCCCTAGTCTTCTCTCCAAATTGTTTCCTTTTCTTTCCTACAGCCTTCATCCTCCAGTGGCCCCTGAAGCTAGCAGGGTTCAGTCGCTATTTCTTGGCTTTCTGGAGTGCTCTCCTCCACCCAAAGGCTATTTTAGAAATACAGAAAACTGTAGAGGTGGGATTTAACCCCCTGCATTGAGTAGAAAAATACTTGTCGGTACAAAGCAGCGTTTGGGTGTGTTTGTGGAGCAGTACCGGGACGCTGCCGGGTGCCTGTGGTGTGTGGCTGCCAGCGAGGTGTCAGTTACTCCCCTCTAGTGGCCAAGCTGGCCTGATGGCACCTTCCCATACCTGACCCGACCTGGAGAATCAATCCCTGGGTAGCTTTATTCCTAGTAAAAAGGAAAGGGTCTGGCACTGCTGATGTACTTTGCTACTCGTTTAAAACCTGTGAAGATGACTGGATGAATTATAAGCTCATGTATTTGTATGTTTTTCCCACAGGGCTCGGGTGTCATTAAGGCAGGTTTTGCAGGCGATCAGATACCAAAATACTGCTTTCCAAACTAGTAAGTATTCAGCTGGTCTTGGTAAGTTCTTAGTAGTGTGTACCAATTCTTTGATATGTAGAGGGGAAGAAGGGTCCAACGTCGTAATGGGAGAAATGAGTTAGTCTTTTTCTGCCAGCTCCACGGAAGCATCAGGGAGAGGGGATCTCTGCTGTTAAGCACTCTGAGATTTTTCTGGGAAGGAACCATCAATTATTACTTATCACTTTGTCAAGTTCTACACCCAACCACAGCTGTAGGATCCTTTAATATTGAGACATTAGGAAACGAACTAGCAAAAATACAAAGTTGGGATGAGAGGTGTTGAAGACCTGTATATTTTTTTGGTGTTTGATCTCATGTCTTGGTTCCTGCCAGACTTCCTTGGAAGTTTTCTGAACAATTTTACTGGAAGGACTGCTGGATCAGGAACTCTAAATAGTCACTGGCTTTCATTGTCAATAGGGTGGGGTTTTCATGAGTATATTTGTGTTCTGAGCAATGTGTTTTATATGGTGAGGTGGGGTATGGACTGTAAATGTCTAATTTGAGAAGCCTACCTGTGGCCAGGCAACACTGTGCAGATCTATCAGCTCAGACCATTGGTCAGTTTAGCCATGTTCACCCCAGGCACTGTTGGAACAAATAAGCCCTGAATCATTGAGGGAAGTATGGCCAGACTCAGCTGGCTTATGTCCTGCCAATTCAGAACTGTCCAGAATCTGTTCCCTTCACCTCTGACTCTGAGATTAGCTTAGAGCAAACCTGGATCTGTCTGCACCTGATAGTGCCCCCAGGCTTGCCCATTGCTTTAGAAAGTACTGGTTAGGGCAGAGAGGAACACAAAGTAGTTAATCCATGGGTGCATCTGAGCTCTCTCTCTTGAAGCATTCATACTCTTGCCTCTGTTCTAGTGTGGGCAGACCAAAGCACATTCGTGTTATGGCTGGTGCTTTAGAAGGGGACATTTTCATTGGTCCAAAGGCAGAGGTAAGAAAACCTGTATACTGCACTTATCCTTATTTCTTGGTATGTTTCTGTAAGGAGGGGCTGTAGCAGTTGTGCCTTTTAGGGCTGTGGATCCTTGGTATCAGCATACAGATGTGAAGAGCAGAATAGGTGGGCACTTTTAAGTTAAATTCTTGTGCCAGCCTGCTGACCACAGACCTTTTTCCTAAGTCCTTCTATATCTCACCTTCTTTTCTGGGCTACTTCTAGGTCTATATGGTTAGATCCCCATCTGCATGACTGGGAACTTTAGAAATGGATCCACTTGGTTGTTTTTTATCTCCCTGGTGTGGGCAAGAAGTTTGCTTTCCACAGTCCTGCTTTTTGTCAGCATGTGGTTGTGTGGTCTCATGAGCCCTCTGAACTACATTTTCCAGTACTACCCTGTTGTATGTCATGACTGAGCTGTTAGAACAAAGATACCATTTGATAGGTGTCTGTATGTTAGCTTGGAAACTGTTAGGATGGAACATGCTCTGCAAGCACCAGACTTTCTGACTTGGTGTAAAAAGGTCTTGTTTAATCTCATGAATTCTTCTCTGGGAGAGCATTTGTTATGAATGTTCAGTTTTTGCCTTGTGTGCTAGAGATAGTTGTCTTTTAGTGGAATAAAAAATGAGTCTGACATGAAATCATAGTTGTAGTGCTCAGGAATGTAATTGTTTCAAGTCTCTGACATGCTCTGCTGTCATTTCTGTTTGCTCAGGAGCACAGAGGTCTCCTCTCAATCCGATACCCCATGGAACATGGCATAGTGAGGGACTGGAACGACATGGAGCGCATTTGGCAGTATGTGTATTCAAAAGACCAGCTTCAGACGTTCTCAGAGGAGGTGAGAGACCTCATTTTTTAACCACACAGGCATAATTCAATATCTGGGTAACACCAGGAGACTTTGAAGTCCAGTAAAGGTTTGGGACTCTTCCATTGCTCTTCTTTCTAAATGTGTCTGTTGTTAAACTAGGCTCTTTCCCCTTTCTGGAGATACTGTACGAGAAGTGTCCAAGTGTAATTCCTCCCCAGGTCTGATGTTTTGCCCTGACTGAAATCTGACTTTCAGCATTTGTTATTCACACTCCCTCTAACGATTCTGCTTTAGGCCAAGCGCTTCTACATTTTCCTGTTCTGCCTGCATATCAGGCATATCCGCTCAGCAGTTACATGGTTTGAAGTGATGAAGGAGAAAACCACAATCCTGTGGTCTGGAAGGAGCTGACCAAAAATTATTAAATGACTGAGAGCAATAGGTTGTGTAGGTGGAGTAGGAATATTTCTGCCTGCTCATGCTAAGATCATATGCCTTCACACTTTCTTAGGGAATGTGTATTTTGGGTGATCTGGCTGATTTTTGGCACTGAGTCATCTTCCCTCACAGGGCAGGGTTCCTCATAGAGTAGATTTCCTAACACTTCTTCAAAACTAGACCAGAACCCTACTGTTCTTCCAACTTAGTAGAGATTATTCACAGCCTAATACAGCTCAGTAGTTCAAATTGTTCCCTTCTACCTGTCCTCTTGCATCAGTGGTTCCTAAAGTGAATAAATAGGCAAAAAATTTCAGGAATGTGTGTCTAGGTGCCTCCTGGTTACTACAGCACAGCTGCTTCTTTCCTTTACCAGCATCCTGTGCTGCTGACAGAAGCACCCCTAAACCCACGGAAGAACAGAGAGCGTGCTGCTGAGGTGTTTTTTGAGACCTTCAATGTGCCAGCACTATTTGTCTCCATGCAAGCTGTGCTTAGCCTGTAAGTGTCTTTCCTCTTTGATTTGCACTTCTGAAATGTTGCCATGAAATCCATTGTTTCACAAACCAGCAAAAAAACCCTTTGGAAGACCACTCCGATGTTTGACTTGCCCCTTTTCAAGCAAGAACTGAAGCTCAATTTTAATTTCTGCCATAAAGATTTTACAGGAATTTGCTGAACTGTGATGAGAACTAGGTTTGGGGGTTTTTGAGTCCCTGTTCACATGAAATCTCTGCTCCGGGAATTAAGCCTGGATATGCTGCATGTTTGAGGTCACTTGGAGTTGCTCGTTCTGACCTGATTGTTTGCCCCTTTGCTAGCTACGCGACTGGGAGGACTACGGGAGTGGTGCTGGACTCTGGGGATGGTGTGACCCATGCAGTTCCCATCTATGAAGGCTTTGCCATGCCTCACTCCATCATGCGGATCGACATTGCCGGCCGTGACGTCTCGCGCTTCCTGCGCCTCTATCTCCGGAAGGAAGGCTATGACTTCCACACAACCTCCGAGTTTGAGATTGTCAAGACCATCAAGGAGGTGATGTACTGTCTGTTTCTGTGTTTATCCAAGAAGGTATTTCTACCCAATGGGAGCTGTGACTTGTTAAATCTAGTGGGAAGTGTCAACCTGCCTGGCTCTGTGCTTCATTCCTTTGTCTACCTGAGAGAGACTAGGGCCACTAAGATGATTAAAGGACTGGAGCATTTCTCATATCAAGAAAGCCTGAGAGAGCTGGAACTGTTGAGCTGAGAGAAGGTTGAGGTAGATCTCAGCAATATATATAAAAGTCTGAAGGCTGGGTTAAAAGTGAACAAACCAGGCTCATTTAAATGATGTCCAGAGACAGGACAAGACACACAAACTGAAACACAGGAGGTTCTGTCTGAACATTAACTTTTTTACTGTGAGGGTGACCAGGGCGTGAAGGTGTTACTGACCTATTCTTGAGCCTGTGACCTACCAGCAAAGGACCATAATGGACATAGTTTGCTAGTTCTGCATGGCTTTGGCTTGGTGTGGCTCTGTGGAGGGAGCAGTGCTTGTGCTTCATTTCATGGTACAGCTCAGTGGCCTTCGCCTGTTGCCCGTAGCAGGAGACTTTGCAGGGTTGTAGGTTTTAGGCTGGTAGCTGCTCTTTGTCCTACATGTGTTGTTGATTGCTGAATGGGAGGAAAAAAAAAAAAGATCTGTGAAGATACTGCAGCATTTGTGGACTAGAAGATCTAGTGATTAAAGGCTTGCTGGAGAACTTTTTGCTTCAGAAGAATCCTGTTTTGTACCAAGCATCAGTTGCAGTGCAGTTGCAGTTGCCTTATGGGACAAAGAAGAGGCTTGTACTCTTCAGAAATGCACTTGTACTTTTCAAAAATGGTTAAAGCTCCCTGTGCATCTTGGATGATGAAGCTATTAAAAGATGTGCTGATGTTGAGTGCAAAGTCTTGCACCAGTGCAATCATTTCTCTGGACTATGCTCTTAGGGAAACAAACCACAGGAGAAAGTGAGCCAAGTCCTGCTTTGCATGCTGACTACCCTCACCAGTGAGGCTGTTGAAGAGAGGAAACAACCTGATGTTTGCTCTTCAAGCTACACCTTTTTGCTTCAAGGATAATTTTAGCTGGGAAAAGTGTTGCAGATTTCTAGGATATGCGTGCCTGGAACTCACAGTGACAGTTCTGTTGATGCTGGTGCCATTTGTGACTTAATTTGCAAACCTGAGGGGTTGAGTGTGGCATCTTATGTTTGCAGCTTTTTTTTGCCTCAAGAGAAGCTTGAATATGCAGTCTAAATGCACTGTGGCAAGCGCAAAGCTGAGATCCTGAATATGGGAGTTTCTCAGTCACAAAAGCTGATTGTGGTCTGTTGGAGTCTTGTCTGACTCAATCTTGCCTTTTTTTTTTTAAACAGGAAAAAATTAGGAAAGAAATGTGTAGATGTTGAAAAGTCTGCAAGCCTTAAAAGGGGAACTCTTAGTTATACCTGCTTCCCTGCAAGGAGTGTTCTGCTTTTTGGTGTACAGTGAGGGCAGTCAAACACTAGTAGGTTGCCCAGAGAGGTCTGTAGGTTCTCCACAGGTGACGGGGCATGGTTTTGTGTGGCCTGCTCTAGCTGACCCGGCCTGAGCAAGGGTGTTGGACTAGATGATGTCAAGAGGTCCCTTCCAACCTGAATGTTTCAGTGATTCTGTTTAGATGTTGTTGTTTTTTTAAAATCCCCAAATTATAACAATTTAGACTAGCAAAACTCACTGTGGAAAAAAAGGGATATTGAAGCAGTTTGAAAGGTCAAAGTATTTTGTTTCTTGTAACGTACAAAGCAGATGGGCATTGGGAAGTAAGCAGCTTAGATCATGTTAAGAATCTCTTACTGTTAGTTATCATTTGCCCTGTTGAAATGTAATAATGGACTTCTTCACACTTGTGATGTGTTGCAAAGTTACCTGGGCCCACCTTTATACAGGGTTAATGCCACTAAAGGTGTTCCAGGTGTGTGTTTCACCTTGCCTTACAGTAAGTTGGAAACACAGAATAGTTTTCCCATCTGCACTAGAGGGAGGTAACTTCTAAGCAGGAAGAGGGCTGGAACCAAGAGGTGAGCAGCAGCTAGAGTGGACGTGAGCATGCTTCATGTCTCTAATCATCACATGGAGCTGTAGCATGAATAGGTATTTTACCTGATGTGAACCCAAAAGGTCTTTTCTCCAGGACCACAATTGTTGAAATGGTTTCCTGAAAGGGATACACAGATTTTGATTGTTAGTGAGAAAAGTATTTTATCGGAGGCATTTGGGTTTACCCTCCTCATCTCTCTCTCCCTGACTCTGTTTCCTCTGCAGCGTGCCTGCTACCTGCCAATAAACCCCCAGAAGGATGAAACTCTGGAGACTGAGAAGGCTCAGTACTACCTGCCAGATGGAAGCACTATTGAGGTTTGTAAGGACCCCTGTCAGAGGATTTCTGATGTGAGGCACTGGGTTTCCAAAGTAGCCTTCTGCCTAGTGGTGGGACATTTAATGCATTGTGTCAGGTGGGAGGGTATAGTTTTAGAAGACCAGAACTCATCCCAGCTTGTTGACTAGGCACTATAATTTTTAAGGGAAGAAAATACTAGAAACTTCACCACTTCTGCTGGAAGTCTTGGGCAAGGATGCAGCATGACCATGGGGACGCTGAGCTGTTTGAGTGCAGGCTGCCATCTAGCAAATCTTTCTGCAGATCAGGAAGGGAGTGTGGGTAGTTGTCAGCTTGCTGCAAATTCAGCAGTGGTTTTGTAGGTGGCTTTTGTCCTGCCTAGAGGTGTAGAAACAATTGCTTTGAAGAGTGAGTTAGGAATACTCTTCAAAAGGAGCAGTAGACCAAACTGGCAGTCATGTTAGAGCTAGTGGTGCAGCATGAATGTCCAGGAAACTTTGCTACTCTGAAATTTCACCTAAGAAGGTCAGGTCCAAACTGTAGACACTGAACAGAGCCAGACTGCTCTCTCTTCCCCTCTGTGCTAACTTCTCCCCTTGCAGATCGGCCCTGCCCGTTTTCGAGCCCCAGAACTCCTGTTCCGGCCAGACCTGATAGGGGAGGAATGTGAAGGACTCCACGAGGTGCTTGTTTTTTCCATTCAAAAATCAGACATGGACCTGAGGCGAACGCTGTTCTCCAACATTGTGCTGTCTGGAGGCTCCACGCTTTTCAAAGGTTCCTGCCTCTCCTCTTTCAGTGGGCTGTGAAATACCTGATCACTTGGTTCCTTCTCATGTGAAACTGAGAAGATAACCTAGATCACCTAACTTGTCCTGTGGGGTGAGGGCTGTGGGAACTCAGCTTTCTCAGGGTGGGTCACTGTCTAGTTTTCTAAGTCCTCGTCATGCCCTTCTGGGTGTGCAAGACATATCTGCCCTTTTGTACATCACTTCCTAGCCTCAAATGGCTTTTACTGTTTTCCTCCTGTCACTACCTGTGTCAGGAATTAATAGCTGTAGTTCAGGGTATTTGAGACTGGATACCTAAAAGGCATCTCCTGAGGTTTCTTCAGGTTTGTAGTAAACTATGCTCCATAATACTAGAAAGTGAGACCAGATCCTGTGGGAAGAGGGCTGGTAATTGGTGCAGCATCAGCAATTCAAACCTGCTCCCCTGTACAAATGAACTGGACTGGCCCACCTGTAATCCTAGCTAAAAATCTTGTTTGCTTATCTCAAGTTGCTGCTGGGGGATAGAGCCTATTGTGCCAGTGTCTGAGGTCTATCCAAGTGAGACAAAATCCCCTTATCTCACTGGCTCTGTTCTGGGCCTCTCCAAACTGGTCCCTCTGTGAGATCTGGAGTGGAATACTTGAATAGGACTGCACAGGACATGTCCACATTGTTAGAAGATGGAACTTGGGATTTTGCTGAGGAGCTCAGATTACCTATTTTCTGTCCTCTGTAGGCTTTGGTGACAGGCTGCTGAGCGAAGTGAAGAAACTAGCTCCGAAGGACGTGAAAATAAGGGTAGGAACAATATCCTGTGTTTATCGCTTATTGTGAGTGTTATTCTGTGGCCTTTGCCCCCTTGCAAGAACCTTGCTGAGAGTGCAGCTTCCATTTGCTTCCAGTCAGAAATTACTTTCTGGAGACAGCCCAACAGTGTTTGTTGGTGTAATTAAAACCTGTTTGGCTTCACAGAATCATTATAGTTGGAAAAGACCTCTGAGATCACAGAGTCCGACTGTCCACCTAGGAGAAAAAAACAAACAAACAAAAAAACCTCAGATGAAACCCCCTTACCAAAAAAACAACACCACATCACTCAGCATGCCCACTACAGCATGCCCTGAAATGCCATCTATACATTTTTTTAATACCTGCAGGTATGGTGACTCTACCACCTCCCTGGGCAGCCCATTCCAGTGCCTGACTATTCCTTCAATGAAAAAATTATTACTAATATCTAGTCTAAACTTCCCTAAGAAGGTTTACTTTTCATGGCTGAGAAGGTAGCTCCTCTAACAACATGACCCCCATCCAAGATCCTGGACCACAGCAGCTGTTTTGGGGAGTGCTGCTGGGTGTCTTTCTAGTGGGAGAGAACATACCTGTGTCTGTCACCTGTCAGCTGCAGTGACATGGGGACAGTGTGCTGGGGGGAACAGAAAAGCTTGAGAAGCTACTGACTGATACTCTCCTCCTCACAGATATCAGCTCCTCAGGAGAGATTGTATTCCACATGGATCGGGTATGTACTGCACTGTGACATGTCTTGGTGTGGGATGAGGCCCAGGGAGGTGCAATCTCTTGGCACTCACTGATGTCCCTTCTGGTGCTGTGTGTTGGGAGGGTTCCATTGCTCAGCTGTGTGATGCTTAGTGTGGTTACTGAGCTCATTCCATCTGCACTGCCAGCCTCCTTGGTCCTTAAGGCTCCTGCAGGACCTGTTCATTTTCTTTGTCTTGCCAATCTTAGTGTCCAGTCTAAGGTAGAACAAGCTCATAGGTACCACATTCCTTAGGGCAGAGGCTCTAGGGACGTTCTCCATCTTGCCTATGTCTTTGCTGAAGATGACAACTAAACTCTGCTCTATAATCCTAGAACATGAGACCAGATCCTGTGGGAAGAGGGCTGGTATTTGGTGCAGCATCAGCTGGTTGGTTGGCAGGGGTGGCTTGTGCCAGGTGCTGTGGTGCCAGCATGTTTCAGGCCAAGAGGAGTGGAAGTGACTGTCCAGTGAGAGCTTCTGTTGTAAATAACTGGGAGCCTGAGCACTTTCCTGAAGTGTGGAAGTGTGCAGTAGAAAGTGCTCATCTCCACGGAGCTATGAGGGTGTCCCCAATGCTTTCCTTTAACCCATAACCTGCCTGTCTCTCCCCAGTGGCTCAATTCTGGCCTCACTAGACAGCTTTAAGAAAATGTGGGTTTCGAAAAAGGAGTATGAAGAAGATGGAGCCCGTGCCATCCAGCGACAAGCCTTCTAGCCCTGGGACCTGTCCTCGGCCTCCTCCGAAGACTCACTTCAGTTCTAAACTCGCTTTTCTGAGTGTCTGAGAGCTGCCTGTGTGTGTGTGTGTGCGCCAGCATGCCCCGAGTCACTGAGCAAAGACGACAGCAGCAGGAGGGTTGTATTAGTACTACTAACCTTATTTTTTTTTTTTATTTTATTTTTGTTGGGTTTGTTTTGGATATATATTTTTTTTTAAATGGAAAGGAGAAATATACAAGTCTGAATTTCTCCAGAATGGCCCATTCCTTTTTTCATTTCAGTCCCTTAATTTAATTTCTGTATTGCAATCACATGTGTCACTGTAAAACAAACAAGCAAAAACAAAAGCTTGTAGAAACTGCCTGGCAGGCCAGAAGGGAGCCAACCACTGCAGACTGCTCATGCAGGCAATGCCTGGATTGTCTGGAAACACATAGCTGAGGCCCCATTGCTACTTTCTTCTTCAGCAGTGTCTTCACCATCAGTAGGTTTTTGAAGTTGTTTTTAACATTTTTTTATTAAGAGAAAACACATTCTCAACAGTTAAGCCCATTTGCCCCCACTGTTTTTGGTGTGAGTGCGTGTATGTATGTGTAACTTCTTAGCCTGATGCGTGGGTCTGCACCGCAGCTGGAGAAGTTGGTGATAGGTCTTAGTTTGTATTGCATGGAGTAGAACAAAGCAAATTAATCAGCTATCATTGTACTAGACGGTTATTCTCTTGTACCTTATTTTAAATACCTTTTCTCCTTTGGAAGTGAAAGGCCCACAGTGGGGTGAAGGCACATGTGTCTTCCCCCTCAACCTGCTGAGATTTACAGTGCCGAGTTCTCATGTTCTTTCTCTGTAAGAGGCTGTTTTCCCTCCTTCCTGCCACGTCACGGCAAAGGGAGCATGTTCTTTTCAGCCAGGCATAACTCCTGTGTACTTTATCCATTCTGGGACAACATAATAACAGGAAAGGTGCATTGTAATGTAAGAATTGTTTTACTTATTGAAATGTCTGAGGATATCTCAAATACTGACCACAGCACCTGGGAATCACGCTTTGGGTCTTCTTTGAACATGTCACCCAGCTGTCCATTGTCTGACGTTAACACTGTTTACAGCACACACGCTTCGCGTCACAGCCAGCCCTGCACCACCACCAGTGACTGCTCTGAGTCTTGCTGTTCTCTATGAATACACCATGTGAGAGGACAATAAACTGTACGAGGATGTTGGTGTGAGCAGGTTTGTGAGCAGAGCATTGTCAGGATGGCTGTGCTCTGCTGCTCTGTGCTTGCCTTCCTGCTCACCTGCTGGCCGTGCTGCTTCTGCTGCCTTCACAGCCATAGGCAGCTCCACAGCCCTGCTGGCCTAGGGGTGTGTGTCGCTGTTTCCTCAGTAGGCTTTTCTTACACATTATTTGGTGCTCTCTTTTTTTTTTTTTTCCACTGTGCATTCTTTGCAGTACTTGGCAGTAGCAGTGGAGCTGGTGTTTGGTGGCAGTTTCTCCCTGTTCCTTTCTGTGCATTGCCACGCAGCACCTTGGGGTCACTCTCAAGCACAAGGTGACAGCTGGAGGGCTGCAGCAGCCCAGCTGCAGAGGGCTCAAAAAAACTTGTGTGTTGCCCCAGCTGAGATGGATGTACGCAGCAGCAGGGTGCAGCATGCTGCCCCTGCAGAAGCCACGCTCCCAGGGCTCACTGCTAGGCTTGCCAAGGCTGCAGGCAGGCAGCTGTGGTGCTCTCTTCCCTGCTAAGGCCAGGCTGCTTGTTCACCTACCCCCATCAGAGCAGACCGTTTAAGCAAGAACCTGTCAGGTAGAAAAAATCTGTCAATTTTCCAGTCTTCTGCTGGAAAATCAGTTGCATTCTTGCTGGTCTGCTGCAGCATTCAGAGGGAAAAGAAGCTAACATGCCCCAGGCAGTGCCAGTGACCTCTTCCTCCCTTCCCAGCCCCTCTGGCCTGGCAGAAGCAGCAGTGCTCCATTTTGTAACCCACAGAGACTGGACAGAAAGGTGCCAGCTCCAATCTAGCATTTGTTTGATCTGCCTGACTGTTCCCTTGCACACTGTCCAAACCATGTTGCCTGGTGGTGCCCAGCATACTTAAATAAAGTAATTAATGTACAACCCTCAAGCCTCCTGGCCTCATCTTCCCACATTTTTAAGGAGTGTTATTCTCTTACCTGCACAGAATTGTTGCTGGCCAGTCTGTGCAAGGAGAAGCCATCTCTGGCCCAGGAATACACTCCTGATCTGGCTTTTGAGCTGAAGGAGGAGCAGCTGTGGGCTGTCCTGGTGGTGTCCAACACTGCTCTTCTCAGCAACCACCACACATTGTTTCTCAGCAGAGACAGGTCAAGGGCAGTTGAGGCACAGAGAAGCGATGAGGGCAGCCCTGGCTGAACAAGGCTGATGGAAGCGATGCCACTGTCATTATGAAGAGCTGGTGCCAGCCCAGGTGATTGCTAAGAACAGGGCAAGCTTTGCTTCCAGGGCAGGCTGGGGGACGTGGGGAGGTGGCACAGCACCCAGGCCAGCAACTGTCCCCAACCTTGTCCCTAGCAGCAGCTGGTGAAGGAACAGGACAGCCCAGTCCCTAGGGCACTCCAAAGCAGCAGGGTAAGTGACTGGCTTCCTCCCCAAAAGGCAGCTGATCTCTCAGCCTACTGCAGAAACAGGGTCCAGCCCCAGCACATAGCTGTGCCAGAGAAGTGTCCCCTTTTCTCCCACACAACCACAGCTGTGCCCCTGCAGTACCACATGAACCCAGCCAGGTTAGAGCCACCCACCAAAAAATCACTGAGCACTACAGAAAAGACCATATTTAATTTCTGAAATGAAGAATTATTCTCAAACTTTGTTAGAAGTTGCACAAGTAACTCATGATTGAATCATCAAGCCTTGTGGCAGGAATGTCTTGGTCCAAGACAGAAGGCAGCCGTGTCCTGAGGCAAAAGGGCAGGTTAGTGGGCTGAGACCCCAGGGGTAACCTGGCACTAAAAGAATGGCGTGTCCCTAAGCACCCAGCAGCCACCAAATGCTGCCTGCACACCCCCTCTTCCTGCAGGGCCACACAGGAGAGAGCTCTGCTTTGGCACATCTCTTCTACCTGTCCCCAGACACGTTGCAGGGACTGAGGAGACTCTCTCTCACCTCAGGGATCCATTTGGGGACCACTTGCCTCATTTGCTCCCAGCCAGAACCAGCAAGACCAAACCACCTGCTCTACTCCTTCAGTCAGTGGCTTGGCAGCCAGATGAGATGATCAAACTCTGGAGCACCATTTCAAGCAGAGGGGAGCTGAGATACCCTGTCTCTCCCCACAAAGGTAAAATCTCAACCCTGTGACTGCCCAGCATTGTGTTGGACAGGCTTCAAAGAGGAATTGAAGGCACAAAAGCAAGACCTGGTGTCTCCTCCAGGCTGTCCTCTCCCACTGCAAGAGCGGAAGGCACCAGGCTGCCTCACTGGGACACCAGGAATGGTGCTGGGCAGGGAGGCACTTCCATCTGCAGGGTTAGGGGTAGGTTCCCCGACCTCCGCCCAACAGCCCCAGCCCGCATGGGAGGGGACTCAGGGCACACTGGTCTGTCTGACAGTGCTGACTGAGAGGGGCTGTGGAGGGGAGAGAAGGGTTAAACACAGGCAACAGGATGCCAGATGAGATGTCCTAGTTCAAGCCTAGTGTCTTTTCCAACCCTGCAACAGCTCTCTCTGCAAAGACCATGGAGGAGAGCACCTCACTATATAACAAACACAGCTGGCAGACCCTGGCTGTGCAGGATATTGTTCTGGGAACAAGAAATGCCTAAGAACAGATTTGGTCCAAGAACCACAGCGTATATATGTGGGAGGGGTTGTACCAGCTACTGGGAAAGGTATTATGGATCTGCCTATGCCTGCTCCTGCTGTCTTGTAATCACTCCCTTGGTTACTATTCCTCAGAAGCTACCTGTTCCACTCCCCAAAGCCGCAGGGCCCTAGCAAGGAAAGACTCCCTGTGTGGCCCCCTCCTGCTCAGCCAGAGAGGCTGTGGCTCCCCAGGGCCATGCCCAGGGTAGAGGACTGCACTGGGGGTGTGGCTGTCTCCAGCACCTCACTGCTGGGATGAGCAGCCCTCTGCTGCCTGGGACAGGCTAGGATAAAACATTCTTGCTCCTGCAGCCAAGTGATCTATCCCAGGCCCCCTCACGTGATGAATTTATCTGCCTCCCTTAGCGACCACTTTCTGGAGTAAGTAAACATTGGCATTACAGCAATTCACAGTTGAACTGTAAACATTGGGGTTTCTCAGCCCACAATCCCTGCACCTTGCCTGCTGTCCTGCACCAGCCTGGAACCAGCAGCACTCTGCTGGCTCAGGCACCCCTAGATCGTTTTGATCTCTGGTGCTCGGCCTTGTGTCAGGCTTTGGCGCTGAGCCTTCACCATCTGCAGACGCTTCCCGTGCAAGCTGAACTGTGACCAGCTGAGGAGCTGCAGCAGTGCACATGTGATGGGTACAATGACAAGGAGGTAAAAGCAGCCCTGACGAAGAGTTGGCTCCAAGGCTGCAGCAGACTCCAGCTTCGGCTGGGCACTCACCACGTTGCTCAACGGGTTGCGCTGGAAGATGTCATAGCCTGGAGTCAGAGAAGAGCTGGTGAGACTGGGGACAGTGGGGATGAACCCTTGTCCACTCTCTCTGAGCGACTGGCCTTGGAGATGCAGACACCAGGCACACCTTAGCAACTGAAAGAGCTCTCTGCACACACGCAGGGCACAGGACATGGTGGAGGACACTGAAGTCACAGGCCTGCCCTCTCCTGCCCCACTGCAACATCCTTACCTGTGTATGCACAGAGCAGCCAGGTGCCGATCAGAGGGGCGAAGGTCTGGCCCGGCTTGGTGACCAGAGCCACCATCCCAAAGAGCAGCGCTGAGGCCGCCTGCTTCCGACGGTTCAGGACTAGATCCTCATCCACCAAGTCAGTGACCACCAAGTTCAGCAACTTACAGGTCCCTTCTGTGAACACCCGGTTGCTGCAGAACAAGCAAAGCACCAAAGAGGGGCATAAAAAAAAAAAATCACATTAGCAGGCGAGAGATCAGAGAAAATGGCGAGAACAATGGAGCAAGGTTCCCCAACGCTTTTAAATTTCCAGAAGCCCTGGCTATGAGAGGGAAACACTGCTGGCAACAAGCTTTGTGTAACCTACTATGATGCCTTGGATCAGTCCTGACCTACCACACAGACAAGCCTGGGACAGGACGTGCTGGACCAGTGGCTAACAGGCAGCTGCAGCACATACTGAGGGCTGTAGCCACTGGCAAGCTGCAGAGGAGGCGGTGAGCTCAGCTCAGCAGCTAGAAGAGGCTGCTGCAGGCTGTCACCAGCCCTGCCAGGTCTCTATCCTCCTGAACATCACTGCCTCCCTTGCTCTGCTGCAGGCACAGCCAGTGGATTCTGCAGTGGCTCATCCCAGGCTCAGGTGCAGTCAGAGCTGGGACACAGTAGCTTCTGTGTGATCCTAGCTACTGCTCCCTGCTTTCCACACCTCTCCGTAAAACAGAAATTAATAATTTCCCTTCCCAGGTGGCAGAGGGCAGCGTAGGTGAGTGCTGAGTGCCTACCTGGCGATGAAGATGCAGAGCAGATACACCTGATCAGGTCCTGCCAGGAGCATGACAATGCTGAGAGCCAGCTTCAGAAAGAACAGTCCTCGAACCACAGTGTAAACCCCGCAGCGGCGGCAGAGGGAGAGGAAGTAGAGGTTGTTGAGATGGGGGGCAATGTAAGAAACACCTGGGCAGAGACAGAAGCATAAATAGCTTGAGGGAGTTTCAGTATCCACCATGCCCCCAGGACCAAAACCGAGAGAGGGGGGACAATAGGCAGTAGGGCTGTAGGCCAGGAACCACCCAACAGCCCACACCCACATATAGAGAAGGCTGTGGCAGATTTACTCAGTGGCTTTGTGGCACAGCACACACGCTTCCTACAGGGGGAGGCCTTCTTCCACCAACCTTAAGAGGCAGGGCAGGGAAATAGAAAAGACTTGACCAGTGTCATGCAAGACTCGGGTCTGGAGCAGAAATGAGAGGGACTGGACTGCATGACCAGACCTGGCCCACATAAAACCCTCCCAGGGTAACTCTGGGACCAGTGCCCACAGATCTCTGGCAGCCTGGAAAATGGTCCATCCACCACAGAGAGAAAGTGACTAAATTCAGAGCTGCATTCTGGGGACACTATCTGCAGCCACTAATGCTCAGAGCAATACCTCAATGACATCACATGGACGTTGTCACCACTAGAAAAGGCTCCAAGTTACTCCTGTGCCCAGGAGTTCAAGCCTCCTGGCCTCCTCTTCCCACACTAGCATTTTTAAGAAGTGTTATTCTCTTACCTGCACAGAATTGTTGCTGGCCAGTTTGTGTAAGGAGAAGCCATCTCTGGCCCAGGAATACACTCCTGATCTGGCTTTTGAGCTGAAGGAGGAGCAGCCTCCTGTGCTCTGAGGTCCCAGGGAAGCATGTGAGGTGTGTGCATGTGTGAATCTTAAAGCCCAGAGACCTGAGTGTGAGCACACCTCTCACTGATGGAGTTTGGGAAATGAATCCAAGCTCAGGCCAGGTCCTGACCTGGCTGCTTCCTCCAATCTAACCTGAGACTCACCAAGCAGGAAGGATCCAGTAGAGACAGAGATCTGGTCTGACAGCAGGTGCTCCAGGAACAGAGGGAAGAAGTTGCTGTTAAAGTGGCAGTGAAAAACCTGTGAAGGCAGCATGCAGACGAGCTGGTCAGCAGAAACAGCAGTAAGAGAGCACAGAAAATGCTAACAGCCATCTAGGCTTTGTTATCCTAGAAGTCCTGTGCCAAGAGGCCATGCAGGATGGACCTGGAGTACTTCAGCAAAGCAAGAGCTCAGCTGTGAAGCTAACAACACTACAGGCTCACACTGCAAAACTGCAACACCACTGGCCATGCCCACTGCATGCCTGGGGTCAGTACTGCTTCCCAGCCGCCAAGGTACTTGCAGGGCACCTGCCCAGCAAGCAGCACTGCTGGGGCAGGCAAGGCAAGGAGGTGACAGCAGTAACCACAAGGGTGTGAGGGAGGCAGGGGCATGGCAGGAGGGAGGAGACAGCTGTCAGGAGGACAAGGCAGCAGCAAGGCTTGAGCACAAAGATGCAGAGCAGCATCAGGAGCCTGCTTGAGGGGAACTGAAAGATCCCCAAGGAACTGGGAGCTGTGACTACAGTAGATGAAGCTGAGGAAAGCTGGCAGTGGTGTGAGCCTCAGGAAAGCAGAAAAAGGAGATTGTGCTGACAAACACATCAGAAATCCACACTCCTGAACTCATCCCCACCATGAGCCAGGCCTTGTGCTTCTGCAGCCCAGATGGGACTGCACAGTGTAACCAGTCCCCGTAACCCAGGCTGTGCTGCAGAGAAAGGAAGCACTCTGCAGCTTCCTCAGGAAGTATCCTCAGGTCACAAGCAGGCAGAGCAGCTACCAGCTGCTGAATCAGCCAGTGTGTACAAGAGCAAGTGGGTGCTGGAAACACCTCTGCCCTTCCGGGAGAACTCATGTACTTCTGAACCACCATGTTAAACAGCCATAGCCAGCACTTGTCCTCTGAATCACAACATGTTGCTGCTGCTGCCTACCTGGACCAGGTTCATGCAGACAAACCAGAGGAAGTTGCGGTGCCGGGAGAGCTGCTGGAGGTACTCCGCCAGGGTGATGATCTTCTCCTGGGGGATGGAGAGTTTCTCAATGTACAGCCTAAAGGGAGAGGATTTTAAAAAAACAAAACACCAACCGTTAACCAGTCACACCAACTGGGCAGGGGAAACACCCAGCTCTGTCTGTGTGGGTGCTGTTTCTCAGAGCTGTCTCTCCCAAGCTCTGATCCCAACCTTCCCTTGCTCTGGATCAAATAAAGACAGTGGAGTCTACAACAGTGTTTGCTTATTGCTAAGAACAACCACAGGCAATGCATCTTCCAAAGAACATGTGGCTTCCAAGACCAAAATTAGTATTTCTGTCCATAAAAGCATCCTCCTCTTACTAGCCACTCCACTACACGTAAGCTCCTCTTCCAGATCCCTGTGGTTAGCTCACCTGGCAGATCTCATCAGGATTTGCTGTGTTAGTACAGCAC
Source organism: Chaetura pelagica (assembly GCF_000747805.2). Classification (NCBI taxonomy): domain Eukaryota; kingdom Metazoa; phylum Chordata; class Aves; order Apodiformes; family Apodidae; genus Chaetura; species Chaetura pelagica. Next base: position 4,445,528 of record NW_009953651.1, on the reverse strand, counting down.
AATACTGGCAGCTCATAACCACAGACAACAAATGAGGCAGCCCAAGGAAAAGCAAGGGAGCTGAACAGGGAAAACCAGCTGTGTCATGGCCTATCAGCAGCCCAGCCACTATCAGACAGCTAAAGTGACCAAGAGGGTCAGAGACAATTGCTTGTCCAACTCCACAGGAAACTGGCAGCAAGGTGGTGTCATGCTCAAGCAGGAATTTAATGCTTGCATGATAAGCTGCTTCTGAGATTTTGCCACTCACAGGCCTCCCTGGGTGCTCTACATACTAACTCATTTCATGTTCCAAACACTGGGTGGGCCATACAGCAGGTCAGGGCTCTGCCTCCAGCTTGGGCCAGGAGTATCACGAGATAGTTTTGTCTTATTTTCAGAGGGCCTTAGAAGCCAGTGTGATAAAGATGATTCTGGAAACTGTATCAACAGACAAGAATCATAGATAATTAACAGAAATTTGACTCATTCTGGACAATCCCACACATTTAGTTTGTTGCAGTGCACAACAGGACCCTCCAGGTCTATGCCAGGCCTTTGTCCCTGCTGCAGAATGGGTGACACTTACTCTTTCAGGGTTGATTCCTGGTCCCATTTTGCTTTCCCATCAGCTTCAAACCGCTGGCGGAGCAGCTGCGTGGACAAGGTGAAACCGACGATGGAGCAGAGGGCCAGCATGACACAAAATATACGAAAGGAGAAGAAGTCCTCTTTGTTCCACACTGCGTAGGACATAAAGACAGAGAGGGAGCCTATGGCACTGAATAGGGAGCAGTAGAAGTTGAGGCTAGTCCTGTCTTTTGCTGAAACGGCCAAGTCTGCAAGCAAGGCGTTGTGATGGAGGTCAACCATGGTGAGAAAGCTGTCGTACATGCAAAGGCAAAGAAGGAACTGCAAGCCAGGATGAGCCCAGGCAACCCAGAAAGCCAGGAAGGAGATGGCAAAGAGGGGGCCATTGTGGCTTAGCGCTCTGAGCCTCTTCAGAACAACTTCTGGGGAGGAAATCTCTGTTCCTGGCCTGCAAGAGAAGAGAAAACCAAACTTTAGACACCTGGACAAAACCCTGCATGACTGTGTATTCTCCCTCTCCAAGGAAGCTCTGCAAGCAGCCTAGACACAAAAACAGCTTTTGCTCATGCAACAAGCACCTGCATCCGATACCTTCTCAGTTAATACATGAACACACTGAAAATACAGAATTTAAGGCCAAAAAGCACAGAGACTTCTCTCCAGAGCAAGCCTCTCCCAGATAGTGCTGGTCTGTCTGTGCTTTGCACAATGTAATTTATTTCAAGGAGCACTTTAAAGTTTTTACTAGTTGCAAGAAGCCACACCACGATTTCCATTAAAAGCTTAATACATGAAAAATGCTAATGGCTAACCATGAGTCATGATCCAGGGAGTTTGGGAACAACTGGTCTGAGGCATTCTAGGTGGAAATTATCAGCCTTTCCCTTTTTGTGTCTCCCAAACCATGTACAGACACTCTCCAACTTTCTACTAAGATGCTTGCTGAAATAATAGGCACTTGAGATTTTAGATGCCCACATTTTAGGTTCTGTACCACTCATGTGACTGTCAAGGATTAGGATCACATGTACCTGATGGGTGTATGATTTCCTCTATACAGCCAGATACTGAAATAACACGCAGAGAGCACTATCAAAGATGTCAGAAAAATGAGGTATTGAAGGGTTCCATGCCCCAGGAACACAGTAATTTTAAAGCTCCCAATTTCACATTATGTCCCTGGGAAACTAAACAACTTTCCAGCCTCTGCTGAAAGTGGAACTTAACTTACTGCTGTGTGCTAAGGAACACCCGGTCGCTCAGCCAGCCAAACAGAGGGTCATTGAGACTGTTCCAGATCAGAAACACTGTCTATGGAAGAAAACAGGACAGTGAAACAAACTACAGGACAAATCCCACAAAGATTCAGTTCTGTTACTGAAGCAAGCAGTGCTGAGTCAGCATGGTGAACCACCAGCAGGCATTTCCCCAGTGCACCTTCACCTTTCCCTGCCCCATCACCACTGGACAACTCCCCTGTTTGGGCCAACTGCCAGATTAACACAGTGAGGCCAGTGGTTCTTCGTACTTGTGAAACACCCTCATGTCCCCAGAAGAGATGCAGCCTAAAGAACAGTCTCTGAGTTTTCTATCCCAGCTTGTTCTCTAAGTGAGGAGAAATGAAAAGCCCAAGCTTGCACTTGGAAGGCTCCCTTGCTGCCTCTCGAAAAGGGGAGCATTACTAGGACAACACTCTTCACACTTCACTTTCCAAGGAGCAGTCTTGGTTTTAGAATTTCTTAAAGAAAGCGGAAGCATATGGAAAACACTAACCTCTCCTATCCAAAAGGACAGTTTATCAATCTTGTAAACAGAGACAAAAGTGTCCACGTAGTACAGGAGGAATACGTTGTGCAAAATGGAAACAAACAGTGACAGGGACCCGTAGATCACTGCAGTGGGCAAGTGGAAAAGCCAAGCCAACAGTCGCAGCCCCATGTTGGTGCAGTCAGTGTTCAGCTCCCTCGATCACCTCCATTTCAGATGGGATGTCTTCTCCCAACACCTGCTATGTCTTTGTTGGAGCCAATCCATTGTTGCTCCTGCAGGAGATAAAAACATATTAAAACAAAAACAGATTCAATTTCTTCAATTAACTAAAAGTCAAATCAAATTGGTAGATCTTTGCCAGCAGAGATCAGAATTCATATTGCTTTGAGGAGCTGTTCAAAAGTGGATTGGAGGGGATTTAAGAGACTAAAAGCTGTCTGCTGCACTAAAGCTGTTTCATTAAGCTGAGGCCAGGCTGTGTACAACTGTTTCCTCGTCAGCAGGCTGCCCTGTCCTTTACCCTGTAATGTTCTTTGCCATCCAGCAAGTAGCCTATTAGCCCTTCCCAGCTTTTCCAAGCCAAGGTCACAGGAAGAATCAAGCTAGGTAGCTGCAAACAAGACAGCAGCCTTAAGAAAACACACCTATTTGCCGACATTTTTAGGTACTGGTGTAAATTTTTAGCCACATAAAAATGACAACAGCTGTGATGTAATCTCACATGTGCACACTGCTTTCTCCCAACAGTCACAGCCCACTGCACCTGGGCTGGCTCAGACAGGAGTTATTTATGGCAAGCAGTGTTACTGCTTTGTGGCACGAAGAGACATGATCAGAACACGCCAGTATGTAGCAGACACGCTGCCATCATGAGATAAAGGCAACTGGGAGTCACTTAGCAGCTGTCCAGCTTGTCTTGGAGAGGCCTGAATTTTAGGATCAGTGTCTGAAATAAAGATGCTTCGGCTGGACAGCAGTATATATGGGAATAAATCTAGTGGAAACAGCAGCCTTATACCAGAACAAGTTGCTGTATGTTCACAAGTGGCTGAGGTGTGAGGGGAGAACTTCTCACACCAGCATGACAGGTGGTGGGACCATTGTCCTCCCACAAGGTACTCTCATGCTCTTCAGACTGAGCCCCCTTTCACACTCAAGTTGCTATAGACCAAAGGCAAAACACAAGGCATCTCTTCAATGGCACTCGTGTATCTGATAAGGTGTTAAGGGTTCTTAAGTGTTAAGTCAGTTTCTCCAGCTTGTGCCATCCTAAGTAGCCCTGTTCACAGCTTTGGCATGAGGAGTGGCAACAGGGTCACTATCTTAATGCTATCACAAGCAAGATAAAACGCTGTAAGTCACTCCTGTTTCAGCCCTCCAGGGTCTGTACTCACCCAACTCAGACACATTGCGGGGACAAGTTCACAAGGTAGAATAAGAATGAGCATATCAGGAGGAGGAAACACTCAACCAGCCTTCTCAGGCTTGCAACATCAGCTGCAGCAAGTCCAAACAGAAGATCAAGGGGAAAAATAAATGGCTGCACATGAAACCTGATGAAACTCCATTCCCACTCAGCATTTCCCAGCAGCCACGAGTCTGACCACTTCTAGACAAGATTAGAAAAGCAAAAATAACTGTCTGCTCTGCCTAGCCCAAGGAATTCCTCATAACTAGCTCAGGAGTAGCAGGAAGAACATTTGTTCCAATCAATTACATCACTAGATTGAAACTGCACAGCGGCTCCATTCCCAGCCAAGGTGCCAGACCTCAACTGGATCCAACTGTAGAGCTCTCATGGAGCCAAGCCACCATTCCACATCCCTGCCACACCAAAACCCATGGCCAGATAAAAAGAAGACACTGCTTGGAGGAGAATTCAGCCAGACAATGAACTTTTATAGGTGTAATTAAAGACAGACAAGCCTCAAGGGGAAATTACATTTTCTATGGTTGTGACTTGAAAAGGAACCAAGAATTTTTTATGTGTAAAGATAAAGGTTAAGAAGAAGGGGAAGCTAAGCCAACTGACCTCCCTGAAGAGTCCTCTGTCTCTCATCATGAGCCTTCCATGGAGGACTGGACAAGGGCAGATGAAGCCACCAGAGTGCTGGGCACCCTCATGAATGGGATAGAGAACAAGCGGACAGAATCACTTTGCACCATATGAAACCTCAGTGTATCCAGACCTTGACCGCTGCATGCATATCTAAAGGGCACAGGCAGGGGAATCCCGTCTAGCATCCCTAATCCAAGGGCTTTTCATGCTGGACAAGTGGAAAGGCCACAGACAGTAGCCAGGCTCACGTGCTCTCCCCCTAAACAGCATCACCTGCTGCTGCTGTGGGGCTGAATGTCGGGTGAGACAGACCAGTGCTCTGACTCATCTTAACCTTGACTTGACTTAGCTACACAAAGCCTGTCTGAAAGCAAAGCCTGCTCTAGGCTCAGTCCTTTACACACTTTACATACATTCCCATCCAAATGATTCTTCACCAAGCACATGTTGCACAAACCACAGCTGCTGAAGCTTTCCGAGAAACTCCATTTTGTCATTTATATGCTATGATGCTGTTTAAAGAAGGTGAAGCTCCACTTCCCTCTCCTTCTCCCTTCCAACTCCCTCACAGATGTGCAACCCCTCCAGCCAGATGACATTTGTAAGTGATTTCACTTTGATGGGATGGTTGTTGGGTCATTATATATCCATTTTTTTTCCCTCTCTATCTGCAGATGTGCAGATGAAAAGAAGCAAATCATAGCTGTCCTTAAAAAGTATATTTTGTTTCTACATCCAAAGCACGGTGTTATTTCAGCTTGCCAACTGGTATTTTCATAACCTTTTCCTTGGGCTGGAGAATTACTCATGGAGTATGTCAGAACTTTTCAACATTAGACTTTTGGTAGTACTGGGAAAAGGTGCTGAAGGAGGGAATAGCTATCATTCCTTCCTG
>NW_009953651.1:4437890-4440182 GCF_000747805.2 Chaetura pelagica | reverse complement strand
CTGCTGAACTTCTAAAGTGCAGTAATAAAGCAGCAAGCTCATAAATTAGAAAGCAGCTAGCCTGTATGTCGGAAACTTCCACCTCCACATCTGACATCTGGCATTGCTCCTGCCAGTGACGTTTGCAGATCTTATCTCTCTGAGAAGGATGTTTGAATACTGGCTACCAGGAAAACACTGCTTTTGTTTAGGAGTGCTGGCGTACAGGGCTGGAAACGGCACCACAGCGTGGGGCTCGCACATCTGCTCTAACTTCCTATCCAGCTCACAGCTGGATCCACGAGTCATCGCATCCCATGGCAATTCGGTAACCCCTCAGCCTTCCAACAGGACTGAGCTCCAGCCTTCCACAGCTGAAGCCAGTTGTGCTGAGTTGGCAGCAGAGCTATATACGTGAATCTTGGCCCAAGGCAGTCTTTTAAGCAGGGCCAGATGATTCATATACTCTGAAGCTGCCACTCAGGGACCCAAAATAGTCATCTGCAGACATGACCACAGCAACAGGATGACTCTCCTATTCATTCTCCACTATGTGGGTAATGCAAGCTGGAATATCCCAAAGAATACTTCAGGATGGGTCTGTGCTTGCTCCAGCTGTCACTATGCTGTGTCTGCTGCATATTCTGGATTTTGGATGGCTTACTAGTTAAAGCAGAGGGCCAGACAAATGTACCAGCCTGGTGTCTCTGCATCCACTACACAATAAATACACCAGCTGGCTAAGCCGCCCAAGAGGGAACCCTATTTCTAGACACTCATCACTTCCAGATATGACTGGGCTGCTGGTGGTCCAGCCCCATCCACAGGGAAGCCAGGCTGAAGCTGCACCTGTGAAAGAACTGCTGCCCTGTGACCTGTCCCCATGTAGTGCCTGGTGCTGACCATGCCAGCTCCTCCCAGGCATGTCACTCCCAGTGACATTCTCAGCTAGAGGCAACAGTTGTGGATGTCTTCATCTGGTCAGGCTTACCCACTGGTGTCAAGTCTGTTTTCCAAGCATAGACTAGGCTCTGCACACTCCTTTCCACACCACACATGGTACATCAGGAGTCTCCAAAGCACACATGCCATGGTGGGTCCTCACACCACAGAGCTACTTAGATTCTCACAGACTCAGTACAGTAAGAAGAAAAATCCAACCATAGAGCTATTTCAGTAACTTAACTATACTGAAAGAGCCCCCACTTAAAGTCTCAAAAATCCTATTCCTATCCCAAGAAAGCTACTATCTAGATACACACTCCATAAAACTTAGGCTCCTCACCAAACTTTGATCCCATGCATCCTCTTAGAGACTGGTATCTCCAAGACTCAATTTCTCCACTTATACTACTGCTGAAATCTTAACACCAAGTTTCCTCACATAATCCACTTGCTAACAGAGAGACCCAGGAGAACACCAGTCCCACAGGAAAACAATGAAGTCTTTGAAAACCTGATACCACCTGGTCAGGCAAGGAAATGTGTCACTTCAAAGAGGCTATGAGGGTTTTTCCCAGTACTGTTTACCAACTCAACAACTACAGATGCCTCGGTATCACAAAGGGTTTGGTAACACCCTTTTTTATTACAAGCAATCATGTGCTCCCATCAGGTGCTGCCACCACGCCTGCAAAGTTCATACACGCAAACACAACGGCCACACAAATGACAATTAGCATCTTGAGCCAGCTGGTAGTTTCTGTGGAGCTGTGTTCCAGCAGAGCAATCTTGTTAAATCAGATCTCATTCCTTAATGAGATTATGAAGTTTGTTAACAGAGGTAACCAGGCAGATCTCATAGTCTTGGAACTTGGTAAGGCATTTAACTTAACAGCATGTGGCATCCTTTTTCTGAACAATTCATTGTTTTAGAGTGCAAGGGAAGTATGTATTAAAACTGGCTCCCCATGATGTTACTGTCAATATAGGCTCTAATCCTATAGTGGACTTAACAGCACTGGTACAGGACTTAGGTAACTCTGGCCACAAATTACAAATTTGGAAGTAAACATGAAAACCTTTTTGAAAACAAAACCCAAGGGCAGAATCACTGAATCTCAAAGAGGGGATTACTGCACCATTACAGCCTGTTTTTCCTTAATAGGAAGCACCAGATGAGAAGCACCCTTTACCCTTCCACCCAAGCGCAGCAACCAGCAGCTGCAGCCACACATCCCCATCTTCCCGCCAGGGAGACTTTTCACCTGGGCAAACCTCTGGGAACTGCGGCGCCCCCACAACGTCCCAGCGCCCCAACTCCAGCCGCAAGGCCCACTAACCACGGGGCTGAGGGAATCCCAGCTGCCGAGC
>NW_009953651.1:4409181-4437105 GCF_000747805.2 Chaetura pelagica | reverse complement strand
CCTCGCCCCCGGGGCCTCCCCCCTTCCCCGGCACCGAGGGGCAGGGGAGCGCGGGGTGGTGCCCCCGGGTGAAGGCGGCGGGGCTGCTGCTGCCATTTCACCTCAGACACCGCGAACCGCTCCGGGGGAGCCTCGGAAGCGCCTGGTGCCGCGGCGCGAAATGGCCGAGGGCGAGCAGAGCAGTGCAGGTCGCTGCCCAGAGTCAGGTAGCCTGCCCTGCCATCCATCACGCACCCCCCTCGTCCCTGATCTTAATCATCAGCTACTTCCACTTCTCTCCTAGGACCCGTTTACAGTACGTGCCATGTATTTCAGAAAACAGAGATTGTCATCTGTGCTATTTAAAATCTCTCTCAGGTGCTTTCTCTGGAAGAAGCAGCTCCCATTTCTGGCACGATGTGGGAAACTGTTCTTTTCTTCCCCACAGGAGTCTAAACACGTGCACGTCCCTTCCCACCTTTCACTGCCGTGGTTGCTCCCATCCAACTGCTCACAAATTTCCCCTGGGGAGAATCGAGGTGAAAGCCCAATTGCCAAGCTCAGAAAGGTATCTTTGCCTCCTATCACTTCCCAGCGTTTTTGTGTGTCAGACTTACCAACAGCTTCCTAAACAAGTAATTTTTTTATAAATTCATAGAAGCCAGGCAACTAATTATGTTCAGGAGGGTTTGTAATTAAAGAGTGATTTGTAGCTATTTAGCTTCAGCTATTGAGATCACCTGCAGCAGCACAAGGCACTCAGCATCCCCAAGGAGCACGTCCTTCTGCAGCAGTTGTGCTGAGCAAGGATGAGCTGACCTTGTAGACAGTCACCCTTTTCAAACCTGCATGGGGATCTGTATCTGTCAAGGCCCGTGCCCATGCAGGTGCATATAATAAGGCAGTGCTGATGGGAGCCATCTGCATGGCTTCTTTGCTTAATTGCAACCTCCTGAACGAGCAGTGAGTACAAATACCAGCTTAGCTGCTTGTAGCTGAGTGTAAGCAAGGAGCTGAGGGGGCACAACAAAGAGAAAGTATGGTTAGTTTCTAAAACATTTGGTACTGGGGGCTTTTGTATGCTCTTCAATCTGTTTCTTCAAAATTTACAGCTCTTCTTTGTGTGTTGTTAATTGTGTTTTGCTGCTTTGAGAAAGAACAGGAAGTTTTGGTGAGGGGTTTTTGAGGCTTTTTTGTACTGGTTTTGTATGCTGACTTCAGCTGTTCCTCTATCCCCTATCCTTGCTGTGCCAAAGTTTTTATCTTTAAGTTCCATTTTTTCTTTCAGGTGCCTCGCTAGCTAAGACATGTACCTCATATTTGCTTTAGTAGTTTTGTCTATAGGCAGCTAGGATTAAAGCTCTGTATCTGAGCGCATAATGTAACTGCTGAAGGAATGAGCTTCCTGTTGCTTTCTGTAGCTATGAGGGCATGTTCAGACAGGTATTGCAGCCCTGGATACTGTGGGAAAGCTTCTGCAAGTTCCAATGTGGTATTTTAGTGTATCTCTAGGCTTTGTGTGTGTCATTAAAGTGTGTCAGTGAAAAGAGACTGTAGAAAGCAAGCTGTCTTCTTAAGGTCAGGTTGTGTAGCCTCCTGTTTTTGCTCCTCAGTTAAGAGAAGGCACCATCTTGGCTGGTTTTTCCCAGGATGTGAGTATGTACGCACAAAACAAATGTCTGTCTCTTTTCCTGTACTTATGACTAAAGACTCATCTATGTTGCAATGTTTTACCGGTTACAATGGCAAAACAATACTAGTGCTAGCTTAAATGTTGGTAATAGGAGTGTACAGCTGAAGTGTTCTGCACTTTGCTTGGATCTTTTAAAACACAAAAGTGTAAATCCCTTTGGAGGTGATGCCTCTTTCACCCTGGCACATCTGCTGCTTTAGCTAGTAGATTCAAGTTCATGTATGTAGTGTAACTCAGTTGGGGTGTTGATTCATGCCAGTGCTCTAGCCTGTAACTTTCCTAGTGTCTTCTCCCTGTGGAAGACACTAATGTAAACTGTTATTGTTTGTGGTGATAGGCTTTGAACACTTCAGTTTAGAAAAAAATGTATAGAAGGGCATCTTAGAGTAACTGTGTTCTTGGAAACACAAGATTGCCTTTTGATTCCCATTAAAAAATCAATAGTGTTACTTGTGAGCTATGTTCTGTATTGTCTAAAGACCACAACAGAAGGTGGTTAGATTTTTTTAATGTATTACAGAGTTGTAGATCAGCAGATGCTGCAGCTGTTAGCCTTGGGGGATGCAATAAGAGCAGTATTCCCATGGGTAATTCTAGCTCAGATGTTTGAGTTTAACCTAGAAACAGTGTGTGTTGCTGTTCTAACAGAAGGCCTTTTTATACACTATAAAGGGATTATATGTAATACAAACCTGAAGTCTGGATAATCTGTTTCTTTCCCTGTCCCATCTTTTGGGATGTTGATCTCCATGGGAAGATCTAGTACAAATGCATAAGAAGTTATTATCTTTCTTGCTTCTAAACATGTATCCTAAGTGCAGGATGCTTGGGAATGAAATCCAGGTGTATATAAACCACATAACTTTGTTATGGATGTAGCAAAACTGAGACCAATAGGAAAGGAGTAACTAGGGGTGGACTGTCTTCTTTGGGAGGAGACTGGCTGGTGGAGGAAGAGAGGCATGGCAAAAAAAAGTGAATCCTGAAATGAGAGAAAAAGGTATAAAATGTGATGAATGAAGGAAGATGGGATCAGCTGGCCATGGGAGGGCAGGCATCTATGGATGGTACTGAAGCTTGAGGACCCACACCCACTGGATACTGGAGTGATGCTTCTGGGACAAGCTCCTGAATTCTCCATCAGGTCTATGTTGGAAAGACTTGGTGTGGGAGGGCAAAGTGAGGTAGACTTGCACCCTAGTGCTAAGTGGTGTGGGAGGAAAGGGTGAGTCAGCAGTGATCATGTGTTGTTCACCGAAGTTGATTAGGAGCTTCATAGTTGTGTGCAAAATGGTATAAATAACCATGAGGTGGTATGTTAACGAGATTGAGGAGTTGACCTATTGGTGTGATTAAGAAAAGTTAATCTCTTGAGTTAGTTGTCTCAAGACTGCAATCTGCATGGAGACAGCTGGGCAGAAGTGACAGCTGGGGACTAGTTCAGGATCTCCCAATTTGGAAGCCTGAGCTAACTGATACTGAGATCTTCTGTTTGAAGGAGGAGGTGTGTGGATAGAGGGTGATGGGTATCAGATGATCTCTTGATTGAGGGAAGGAGTGGGCCTGTTTGTGCAGGCTGTTTGAACATGGTGGGGACTGTGAACTCTATAAAGTGCAGATTAAAATATGCTCAATTAAAGAAGTGTGTCTAGATAAAGAGCTCTCTTTGGGAAAGTGCTTAGGTCAGAAAGGTGGCAGCTTTTGGTAGGGCAGACTGGGATCCTGACACGTGGGGCAGAGGTCTGAACCTGAAGTGTGGGATACCTGATGCAAAGGTTGTCTGCAGTGGTTACTAGAAAGATGGAACTGGTGATGCTGGGAGCTTTAATAACACAAGTTACACCATGGGGAAAAGGGAAAACTTGAAGGAAAGAGAGGTGGGGGTGTGTGTGTATGTCAAAAATGTAGACTATAGTACAGCAGATGTCTCTACCAAGGGAGAGGCTGGAGGGGTGATAGTGCTAGGATCACCGTGGCAGCAGGCTGTGGTGTCTTCCAGAGCTTTGGCTGATGCAGTCACCCTGTGGCAACACTCGCTATGTTTTATTCTTGACAGTGCAGCTGTTTCTGACCTGCTGTGTGATCCAGCAGCTGTAGTGAGAGTAGGAGTGACTGCTCCAAACCTCTATTCATCAGCAGTGAGCTGCATTTTGACTGCTACTTGAGCAGAGTTATGCAAGGGGGTGTTTTTTAGATCATCTGAGTCAAGTAAAGACTTGTTCTGTGATGACTAGGGCTTTTCCTGGCGTTTTGACCTCATACAGAGTCTGGGCTTTGCACAGACCTCAGAAATCAATGCCAGACTCTTACTAGATTCCAGTGCTTTCTGGGAATGCTGCTTTGAATAGCTGAAACAGATTTACTCCCCCTTCAAAGGGTCTATCTCAGAGGTGATTGTAATATGCATTAATTGCTATTTCAGTTAACAGCGCCAGCTGGAGCTCTTTTCTTTGCAGTGCAGTAGTAATACGAGAGTTCAGAGGGAGCTGGGTGAAGAATTTAGGGGATTATTCATGGTGCAAGAGCTAGGAGTGGTTCTGAGCCCACCTCTTGGAGGGGAGCATCAAGTGCAGTAGGTTTTGCATGAATGTCCTCTCAGCAGGGTGCAGCTTGCTCTTCTTTCAAGAGGGAGTTGATATGTCTGAGTTCCTCTAGGCTGTCCATCCCAAGATGAGCTCTGGTGTCAGCTGTGTTTGTGGTAGCTTTTCAGTTGGCTTGGGTAGCTGTAGAAATTTGGACAGTGAAGTACTTCTTGATGGAAATTTCCCTCTTGTGGTGTGGGGAAGGCTGGGTCAGATCTCCAGCATTGCTGGGGGACTTCCTTGGACCAGGTGAGTGGTGTGGGGAAGGGGATGAGGCTGCTTGCAGAACTTGATCCACTTTCAGTTGTACCACTCAATGTGCTAGAGGAGAAACAGGATTCTTCCTGGCAGAAGAGCATTGTAGACCAGCATTTTTTGTACTCTATGAAGCCTACAGACTGATACCCTGCAGCTCAGGGCTGCTCCAGGCTCTTCAGCTACACTCAATTGAATTTTTGTTAGCTTCAGGTGTGAGTGGGTGAGGGAATTGGTCCAGTCTGGGAACCTGAGCTGCTTATCCTACCAAGATGAGCATGTCATCCCTCAGCTTCTGCTCCTGTCCAGCTTTGCACCCCAGGAGTGAGCAAGGTGGGCCTCAGGCATCTCCACCTGTGTGCAGCCCTGTACTGCAGCTTTGATCTCACCAAAATACCTTGTGTATTTACCTCTTAGTAAAAAGAAACCCATACAGATTGGTGGATTTCTCCTGTTTCTGCTAATCTCTGCTGCTGATCTCTTTCAAACCCTTTTCTCCTGGTAGCTTTGCTCTCTTTGGGGAGTGATTAAGTCATTCAAAGTACCTGCTCTTCTCTGCAAAGCCCTTTTCTTTCTTGTGGGCTGTTTCCAAGCTGCTTTCAGTACCAGTCACCTTGCTTTACATTTTACTCCGAGCAGCACATGGGAGCATAGCAAATAGCCTCACCCTCATTCTGAGCAGCATAAACTGTGTGCTCTGCGTCGTTAATCTTTCCATCTAGAAATATCTAAGAGAGGATCAGTGTAAGGAGACACGGGTGTGGAATAGCCGCCAAGCTCCTGGTACACAGTGCCAGCTCTGCCTACAGGAAGCAGATCACTGCAATATCTTGTGCCTTTCCAGAAAATGAATTGCATGTGGAAACCTGTGACCACAGTGGCACTTGGGGCACAATTCTGAAGCAGCATCTCAGCTCCTCCTGAGCTGGCTGTGCCACCCAAGAGTAGGAGCTGGCAGGTTGCTGCACTTTTCCAGGCTGCCCTGTGTCACTGGGGAAGACACTAGTCATGATGTAGTAACATCTCATGGCAGTATTTAATGCTCCTTAGAGTACTTTGCTGGGACAGTGTGGGTTTGTTCCTCTCTTGGAGAGTGCAGCACAAGCCTGTGGTTCTGTGTGGGAATGAGGTGGGTGGAGTGGTTGTGTGCACAAAAACTCAAAAGTGTTTCCAGGATTAAGCAGCACTGGTGTGGGCATTTGTCCTGTAGATAAAAATGAAGGCCTGAAGGGATCCAGCTTGTAATGAGCTGTTCCACTTTCCTTGAATTTCTATGTTGCTGCCAGGCATGTCTGGCTGAGTGAGAGCATCCTGCTCAGGAAGGCAGCCAAGTGCCTCTGTCCTAAGGGTCAGTACTGGTGGCAGAGGATCAAAGCTATCACATTTCCTGCCTGGCTTTCTGTACCATGCTCCCATCTCCCTGATAATTACTTAAGAGTCTTCTCAAGTGAGTGGGTGAGTTTTTCTTAAAAGACCTCAAAGCATGATCTTGGCAATGGGTAGATAGAAGTGATGAGGAAAATAAGAAATCTCTTTGTGATCTTATCCCACGTGCTATCCAGCTACTAGGATGCTGGATAAGCGTGTGGCATTCTGACACCAGAGCTGTGGAAGCTCTTACCATTAGTATATTTGGTTTAAACCTCTTGCTTCCTGGGCAGTCCTTGAAGCTCTGGGTTTTTTTCCAAGGGAGGTCTTTGCCAAAGCTTTGTCAGATAGCAACAATTTTGCAAAAAGTCAGCTTAAAATGGAGAGACTAACTGGAAAGAACTCATTACTTCATCCCTTTGGTTAGGGTTAAAAAATGTTGGTTTGCACTATTCTACCCTTGGCAGTTGCTACAGAGCAAAGGCAACAGAATTGTGATTTCTGTGGGGTAGGGTGAAGAACAGGGCAGGAACAGAGCCAGAAAGAACAGGGTGAAAATTTGGGTGCTGTAACAGTGGAAAGAAAAAGGTAGCTAGGTGGCATCATAGAATCATAGAATGGCTTGTGTTGGATGGGACCTTAAAAATCATCTAGCTCCACCCCAGTCTCTTCATTTGGGAGCTCATCACAAGGTGATGTCATGAGGAAATAATAGTCTTGGTCAATCCTTAGAGTAAAATAGATGGCCATGTCCTCTCCTGTGACCTGAATGTCTCTACAGTTTTATAGTCTTTCAGTATGTTCTGTGAGGAAGCATCTAAACCTGTTGAAACTGCCAGTATGACCTGAGGACAAAGCTAACTTTGGTTGCTGTTTTTGGTGGACAAAGGACTTGGTGATGCTCATTGAACTGTCTCGGTGAAACCAATCTCTCCAGACATGGGAGATATTGGTATGAAGATGCACACAGTGGGTACCCTGGCACCTTTATTTTGGTCTGTGCCTGTGCTACAGTTGTGCTCACTTTAATCTCTCTCCTAGAGACTGCACAGTCTGGCATGGACTTGAATATTTACACTCTCTATGGTTTTCTGCAGCTCAGAGTATTTTGTGCTCTATGATTCCCTAAGTGGAAAGCTGCTCAAATTCAGAGCTAGCTTGGGTGAGAGTAAGGCTCTACAGCCTGGAGACATGTCCAGCAAAACCATGGTCTTCTGTAATGCTAGGAAAGAATTTCTGCTGCTTTAGAAGAGCCACACCAGCTCTGAACATTTCTGTATCAACTAGTGGTGAATTCAATGCCTGTAGTATATGTGTAACAGTGATGATACAATCTTCTCTGTACTTGAGCTATCAAGCACACACTCTGGCTTTGTGTTGAAAACATTGCTTGATTGCCCCATAGCAACTCTGTCTGGGTTGGCAGGTGCTGAAGCAAGCTTTGCTCAGTATTTTGGGAGCTGTGGGGTCAGCCTCCTTGACCTGAACCAAGACATGGGAGGGGGCCTTGCCAGTTGGCTGGGCAGTGGGTGAGGGAATTGCTGGAGTCAGCTCTGGAAAACCAGGGAAGAGTCTGGAGTATTATGTTCTCACCAAGCAGAGATGACTATCTCATTTCAGCTGTGGTAGTTCTCTCCTCCCCATTTTTTTGTGCCTGGCTTCTCATTCAGCTCCCACCAAATGGGGTTGAATACTTCTCCAGCAAGGTCAAACTTGCTGGAAAGCCTTAAAGGGAGAGGCTGCCTTGTCTCTTGCTGAGGTCTTTCTTACTTGGTATTTCCCTTGTTGCTCTCTGCTGGCAAGCACAACTCCTGGTGCTCTGGCTGGGGGGGGCTTGGTTCCTGGGCACAGCACAGTGCCTGCCCATCCACCCTTTCTATCTGTGCCTCCAAGGAGCTTGTGTATATCAATGTTTGATAGCAGCTCTTAGCACTAAGGAGGAATTTATTTAGAAGAGCTCAACTTGAGAGTCACAGACTGTTTTGCCCTTTCCTGCTCAGGACAGCCAGGTCCCTGGCAGTGGATCTGGTGATTTATTTTTTTTAAATTCTTAAGGCATTAGCAGAGATTGAAATTGGAGCAAGGGAGGAAAGTGAATGGTAGCCTGAAAAGGCATGTCAGCCAGGATCCCCCCCTCCCCTTCTAGTCCTACATCAAACAGCCTCCAGCTCCTGAAGAGCAGGGGGGAGCCTCTGGCTGCTGGGACTGGAGAAGTAAGAGAAGTAGGAGCTGGTGGGTGGTTGCTTTGGTTTTTAAATACCTTAATGTTGATGCCCTCCAGCCATCAAATGGTTTAACAAAAGATCACCTTCCTGTTTTTCCCTGAGGCACTACCAGCTCTCATTTCCCTGTGAGTGTGGGACAGGGTCAGGCAAGCTGGTACTGGCTCTCAAAGCTCTGTGTCCTTGTGTACACATGGATTTGTCACACCCTAGCTCAGCCCTGCCGAGTTCTTTGCTCCAGCTGTACTGTCCCAAACCTGCCTCTGGAAGCTGGAGCAGCCTAGAAGTTGATATGCACGACATACTGGTGTAAGCCATGGGATGTACTCTGGGAGAACAAGGCTCCAGCTCTGGAAGGATAGGACAGATGCCTTGTGCCTCCTGCATAGTGAAAACCTTGTTGGAACACACCTAGTGGTTGAGAGCAGTGCTGTGCCCTGCAAGCCAGGAGCTGGGATTGAGGTCCTCATGCTTGTGAAGGTAAGGCTGTGTTGGAGCAGTCCTGAGAGCTCTGGTGCTTGGGCACAGGGTCAGAGCTCTGCTGTGGGGGGAAGGCAGGGCAGTGCCATGCAACTGCTCAGTAAAGCTGAGGAAAGCAAAGCCAGCAGAGCCCCAGCTGCCTGATCAAGGCTTGTCCTGACAGGTTTGCAAGCTTCCTCCAGGGCTTTAAAGTATTGTCTACCCTGTGCAGGCTGTAAACATCCTCCTCCTGGGTGATCTGCTTCCAAGGAAATGTCTTCACTCCTGTGGTTGGGCATGTGACAGTGCTGCCTGGGAGCACTCCCAGCCTTGCTTAACCCTCATCTTGAGCCTCCCTTTATCTCTTCAGTTTGCTTCCTCTTCCAGGCCATCCTGGCTGCCTGGCTGAGCCATCAGCTTGTTCCTCTTATAATTTTTCAGTGCAAAATCAAAGCAATTAATAGTGCTTGGCTGCCTTGGTGCTAAAACCAAGTGTGATGTAGATGGCCTGTTATCCCCTTCTTCCCTAGCTGCCAGGAAGGACCAGGACCCTGATGCTGCCAGCCAAAATGCAGGATGCTGCAGCAGATGGTAGGTGGAATATTTGTAGGTTTTTTGATCAAGAGCTGGTCATCAGCTAGCTGGGATAGCAGCTTTCCCAGAGCTGTCCTAAACTGGCATGAAGCAGCACATTGACCAGCAGGTGGGATAATCTGGGCTTGCTTTTGCTTTGTTTTGTTCAATGGAAGCAATAGCTGCATGATCTCTCTGCAGACTATGGGTCTGTGGAAACAATCCTGTGGATCTCAGTAGGCATGCAGGGTTGAACTGGATTAAAAGAGGCACTGAGACTGGTTTTCAAGAAGACACTACTTATTCCACTTGCCCACCTCATGCTGGCATTGACATATAATACCTCTTTGGATTTTTGTAGTGGTTCTGAGTAAATTAGGCAGTGTGTTTGGAAACTAACTCGCAGCCTTATCTCAGTGAAGGGCTAACAAAGTGTGTTCCAGCAGGGCAGAGTGGAGCTCCTTGCTGTAGGAGGCTCAGCTCTAAACCTCTTCAGAGTGGTCAGGCAAACTCAGACATTTAAAGATTCTATGTCTGGGGGCACAGAGAGGCACCCAACCCTGCCCTTGCCTGGTGAGTGCCTGAGCTATACTAAGATGGGCTAAATGCAAGAAACATCACGGTCCTCCCCTGCTCCTCTCTGACCTCTGCTAATGAGGTGAGGAGACTTCAGTCAAAGCTGTTTGAGCTTTATTTTGCTTGCAGCTCTTTGAGCTTTTCTTTATAAGGGCTTGAATTAAGGAAGTTGAACTTTTTTCCTCTTCCTCTTATCCAAGGAGGTGATAGTTATAGGTTTTGGCTCCCAGGCTGTAGTTCTTGTTTAAGAGTCCTGCCTGGTCTTGTCTAAATACTGTAGTGCTGTTCTCCTGCCTGTGCTAGTTGAAAGAAGAAAAACCTCCATTGTGTAGTATCCAGTGCTGCTTGTGGTAGACAGGTTCTTAGGGGGGCTGCCAAACTTCCTGTTAGGCTGGAGAAAGCACTGAACTGAAGGATGAGTTTCATCATACCTTCTTGGTCAACACCTGTGTGAAGGGCAATTCTGGAGCTAAGGCTGAAGCAAAAATTGTACAGGATCTGAACTTGAGGTGGGGTGAACTTTGCTGCCTTTAATTACATGCATGGTCTTTTCCTGTCTCTAGTAGCAAACTTCTTGAAAAACCCCATGTTATGTACAGCTTCCCTTCCTGCCCTTGGGGAGGGGACAATGAGTCATAGGAGGACATTGCTTAATGCCCTGGAGGGTGCTTGGATTGTCCAGTCAGGGCAGGCAGGCTAGGAACAAATTCAGCTGAGGGTCAGAGTTGCTTAAGTGTGAATGCAAACTGCTGAGACCAAAACAAGATGCTTTACATGAGAACTTGTCAGAGGAAATGTAGATGTGTCTGGATTTTGCTTTGGAAACAAATAGGCACAGCTCTTGTTTACCAGAATATAAGCAGTAGTTTGGGAGGATGGAGGAAAAAAACAACCAAACTTCAACTGTCTTTGACTCTAAGATCATCTTGTCTGGGCAGAATGGCAGCTGAAATGATTGCAGCTGGGCTTCTTTCATTTGTGTCTACCTTCCCCACGTTTCAGCCTCCTCAAGGGTCTCTGTCTTCAAGCTTGTTCCCATCCGTATAACTCTGAGATCTGGGTGGGTTAAATGATGAGTCTTGCTGAGCAGCTACCAGGTGGATGCTGGCAATGTGGCTCTGCTTTTTCTTGGTATGTTACTGCTCCTGCAAGCTGCAGACGCAGGGAGCTCCTTTTTTATCAGTCAGGATACTTACTGTGCTACCTGTATCTCCTTATTTGATCTGGTTCTGGAATGTATGTAACCAATGCAAACTGCTTCTTTTTCCTCTCCTGCCCTTGCAGATTTTGAGACTTGGCGTCTGCTCTGGATAAATGTCCCCTGTGTAAAACCCCAGCTCCTGTACCATGTACCAGTCTGGTTTTGTGCCCCGGGAGTATTACCCAACTGTAATCCCATCTTCTGCCTATGCCTACCCACCACTGCGGACTGGGAGAGCAGAAGACATGACTGGCTCTGTCATGTTTCCTCCCATCCATGTGCACAACTTCTACAGCCGACCCATCACCTTTGTGGCGGATCGGAATGGCTACCCTGACTACATGGGAAGTCAGGTGGAGTATCATCACCTCTACAGTGCCTCTCATCCCTACTTCCATCCATACTACACCTGGCAATTCCCTCCTGTGGTTCCCATCCCTCTCTACAATCCCTATACAAGCTACAGTCCCTATGCTGCCTACCAGAGGTTGGATCAGTATAGAGACACATGGCCAGAAGGCTTCACAATGAGAGGGGAACTTCAATGGGGGAAGCTTGGGAAGGTGTTTGGACCAAGGAAAGACCTTCCAGAATTTGTGAAGGATGATCTCCGGAGGGTTTATGGCACATATCCACGGACAAACGTCTCCATAACCTACCGAAAAGGGGAGTTCCTGGTCAAGGGAGACCCCAAGGTAGGAGACCAGGAATACACAGTGGAGAAAAAAGTCATCCAGCAGGCTGTGACCCCCAGTGCCAGTGAGGCAGATGACAGCAGTGAGGACCGGAACCGTAAGAAGAAAAAGAAACTGAGGCATTGATGGAGACAGTCAGTGGGTGGACAGATACTCCAGAACCCTTGTGAGAGCCAGTTGGCAGCTGGTTTTGGTGCAGCTGGCAAGTAGCACAAGCAACGGATGCCACAATTCCTCTTGGCTTTTAACTGCTTCCTGTCCTCCGCAAGCTTACAGCAGCTTTACTCTGTTTGATGCACAATGCCCACCCTGTGAAGGAACCACGTGGCACTTGACTGTATGTTGGATCAGCTCTTTGGCCCTGGTTTCAAAATGAGCTTTTGATTTCCACTGGTTTGGTTGAGTGGTCACAGTCTGAGAGGGTTTCTGGACGGCAGCCCTTGATTAGAAGATTGGCCTCTTCCTGTCCTTGTCCAAGTGAAGTTCCTAGGGGCTGGTTCCCTTCCTGCTGCTCAGTTAAGGCGATCAAAGTGGTATTTCCTCCAGGCTGCAGGTGATGCAGGTCCCAGAGGAGAGAGGACTTTTTGAACACTGTAAAGAGCAACTGTCTGCATATCTTGTCACTACTGTTTATGACCATACCATTGTGCTTAATCACTGTGTGAAGCCTGTATGCAGCACTTCTCTACACGCTGGTGAAAGATCCTGGTGTCCCCACCCTATTGCACTTGGTAACCTGGTACTCAGTTCCCCTGGATATGTCCTTGTTGAAACTGCTGCTTGAGGCCCTGTTCTGGGTCTGACCTGGCTCTGGTTGGAGGTGCTGGCTCCTCAGCAAGGTTACTGGAGTTGTGTGAACCACAGCTTGGTGTCTTGGAAGGGTGAACTTCAGAGTCGTGCTGGAAACCTGGAGGATTGTGAGGAGCTGAGTCTGACTTTCTTGCCAACTTTTGTACCTTTTAGATGATTATAAATAATAAAAAATTCCTCAAATGCAAATGCTTGTATGTCTGGTTTTTAGCTACCTGACAAAAGTCTCATGTGAACAACTTGCAAGCTGCTCTGACACATTTTTGTGAAGTTTGGGAAGATTTCTGCCCAGCTGTGGTGGGTTATTCCGCTTGGCATTACCCTGCCTTGTCCTACTTTGTTGCTTGACAGCTTCCTCTTTGGGGGCCATCAGGCACTTTCTGAGCATTCAGGAGAAATATGGGACCTGCTCTGCCTCCTGATGTGCCACATAGGAGAAAGGCCTTGTAATGCAGTAGGGAACTGAGTGCTTCCTCTCTGCATAGCAAAGAGCCTGTGAGGGTGAACTTGGAAGCTCTTGGTGGCTCTAAATTGCTATAAAGTCAAAATGAGTGGATTTTAATTAATACAACAGCTTTTGTTTGATGAAGTAATTGCCAGAATGTCTTGGCAATTATCTGGATTTCCCTTTCCCCAATCAGCTTCTTGGAAATGGGTTAGCTCTGCTGCCAAAACTGCAAGAGGGCTGAGCCAGAAAATCATCTGCAGAAACCTCAGCCCAAGCTTGATGCTCCTTGGCTGTGTTGCAAGTGGTGGCCATAGGTCCTACTCAATGGTCCAGAAAAGGCCTCCACTAATGACTGGTGGCTAATCAGATCTGCATTTGGTTACTCAGTACAGGAAAAATGCAGCAATTCCTGTCTTTAACTCTCCCCTGGCTAAGCAGGGCAACCTGCCCAGGTAGTGATGTGTGGTGAGATGTCTGCTATCCCAGTCTGCAGCAGCTGTGCTACAGCATTGGCATTGTGCTCCCTGCCCTTCCGGCAGCAGCAGACCAGCTCTTCTAGGCCAGGTAAGGGAAACACAGGGGTTTGCTTTAGGATGATGGTCAGATGCCACATAAATTATGACTTACATAATTTATTCTAAACTCCAGTTCTCCAGCCAATAAATTGTTGGTGGCAGCTTTGCACTCTATTATAGTGGAAAAGGTCCCCAAAACTCCAGGTGGGCGGCCAAAGTCCCCCAGAGGCTTATGATGAATGGGTGGAAAGAGCATGTTGCCTCCACAAAAATCTTCTCCAAATACTTGCCCTTCCTGGGGACATCTCTAGGGCTGGCAAGGAGGAAGTGCCTTTAACTTTATACAGCCTGTCCTGTTTATCTTCTCTAAAGTTGTTTGGTTTTGCTGCCCTGCTCTGAGCAGGAGATTGCTGGGCACACCCAGGCTGTTGTTCTGGCAATGTGTATTTTTAGCAGGGGTTTACAGTTGCATGTGTACATTGAGAGGCAGCAACACATTCCTTTTCTCAAGTGCTCTTTCTCTTCCAAAAGGAAGAAAGCTTTTTCTAGTTGGGCTTTTTCTTTTCCTTTCAGGGAAAGCTGCCTTAAGTGGCTCTGAATGCAGGGTTTACTGTGGTGGCTACAACTCACCTCCATCCCTACTCAAGTCTATGTGGGAGCAAAGATTCTCACATTACTTGCAGGAACAGCTCACAGCCACACTCTCTTCCTGAAGGTTTGAGGGTTATTTGCTGCCCAGCTGCAGAACTGAATCCATAGGGCATTTTGAGAGACTTTAAAGCCTATGGAATTCAGTTCTCAGAGCCAAGCAGCCAGTGTGAGTCTGCTTCCTCTGGCCCCAGGCAGCTGCGTCTCCATCTGCAAGAGAGGAAAAAATAGCAAAGAACTCAAGATGTCACTGACACAGTGCAGGCACTGAGCTGACATGGATTTCTGCAACTGGGAGCTGCTGTGTGGAGAGAACTTGGGCTCCTCTTGCCCCAGAGGCAGCTCATGCAGCTGTGGCTTTGCTCAAGTTGGCTGCTATTTTTTCCCACTGTTTCCACATGTCATCCTGTTGTTCAGAGCTGCTCTAAAGCTTCAGGTCAGCCCTGTACTCTGTAAACCTGCTGGAGCTGTAGGAGAAATGCTATTTCTTCCAAAGGGGGCTGATATTTGCAGGTGCATTGGGAATCCTGCCTATGTGTCCATCCTGTGCACAGGTGGTAACATCCTGCAGTCTAAGCTCTTCCTCTGCATGTGCACCTGAAAGTGGGGCACAGCTGTGCTGGGGGCAGCGGGGGGTGCTCAGTGCTGCAGGAGTAGCCCTGTGCTCCCAGATACCATCCCTATGCTTCAGCCATATTGAAACCACTGGGATGTGCCAGCTGATGAAATTGTATGTGCAGTAGGTGGACCTCAAAGCATAGCAGCCTGCCCGTTTGGGACAGGGTAATTCTGCAGCTTAAAATGAAGCAGAGAAAGGCCTTTTCCAGGCAACTCAGAGAGTGGATCCAGAGAGAGATCAGTCTGGGTTTGGGGCATGCTGGTGCATCCCACAGCTATGCAAGTGGCTACCTGCTGTCCCCACCCTCCAGTTAGGGCTGCAAAGCTCACATGCATTGAGGGGCAGACTTGGAGGACATGTGGGGACCCCCATGAGTAGCCACAAAGGTGCTGACACTGCCAGCAGATTTGGCCAGTCTCCATCTTCAGCAGATGTTAATTTTCAAACCCAGGGACTGGGCTGATAGTTGAAAGGCAGGGAGAGGTTTTTTTTTTGTTTTTTTTTGACTCAGCAACAGTTTGACGCAGTTGTGATGATAGTGGCTTAGGGTGGCTCAGGCAGAGGGTGACAGCCCTTTGCCTGCATGCCAGCAGTGCAGGAGGGGAGCCCTCGGGTCTGATGGATCAGCAGAAGAGACGGGAAATGACACACACCTCTTTGGAGCACCAGCAGGCACTTAGCAACTGCCGGCACGAGGAGCTAACACCGTGATTGCTCAACAGCCTGCCCAGGGCTCTATGTTAATCCATCTGCAGGGAATCCGAGTTCAGCTGGGACAGTGTGAACTCACCATCCCGATGAGTGTCCCAGAGGAGCTAAGCGCTATTACAAAAGCTGCGGGGTCTCAGGCTGCAGGTCCCAGCCCTGCCACATCCCAGGGATCACCTGCTGCAGTACTGCAGGGGGTATGCAGAGGGAGATGGAGTAAAGCAGAGTCTTACCACTAGCACCCCTTCATTCTGCGGCGGGTGGTCAGAAAGAGACAGCTCGAGGATCCAGCTGTTCACTATCCTGTTTTTCAGACCACCGTGGCATGGCAGAGAGGTTTCAATAGCTCTGAGTTCCCTGTGCTCAGGAAAGGGGGGTGATCTCCCCACTCTTTCTCCCCCCATTCTGCAGGCTTCCCTTTCAGTGTCCTGCTTGTGGGTGCTGGGGCACCCCATTGTCAAAAGGCACCATGGGCAATTTCATCTGAGTGTGATGGGAAGCCTGTGGGAGTCAAAATGCAATCTCAGACAAGCTCCAACTCTCACTCCTGGCTATTCCTGTAAATGGTGTCCCCACAACATGGCATCCACAGCAATCCTAGGACAAAGGGGTCCTGGAAGCAATGTGGGTCCTCCCTGAGGCACAGAACTGCAGGCAGCCAGAGGGTGCAGGAGGCTGTGACTCCCCCTCAACGGTGCTGGGTTCCTGCTCCTGCACAGTGAGTGAAGGGACAGGTTTACCTGACCTCCCACTTCCAGATGCATCCTTTCTCATGACAGTTTTCAGGATGCTTATGCAGGTTTTTATGTGCTGCGTGTGCCAGACACATCTCCGGCCTCTGCTTCTGCTCCTTGCTGTTCTCCAGTTTCACCTCGTGTTCCTGCACCTAGTTAGGGCCAGGGCTGGATTTGGCCCCATGTGTTTAGGGGTGCCTCTGGTCTGCACTGAAGCAGAGTGCCAGATAATGCCAGGGAGGGCAAGGATGAACAGAGACACAGGAGCTGTCTGCATGCTGTGTATTTTGTTGGTGTGGATGTGCCCTCCCCTGGCTGAAACCCTTGTTTTCTTGAGGGTGTGTAAGGATAGGGCACTGAGCTACAGGAGTGACCAGCATATGCTGAGCCCATTGCCCCAGCTCAGTCCTGGGGAGGATTGCATCAGACCAGCTGCTGGCCCTGCAGCTGGGAGTTTCATGACCCTACTGCCACCTGCGTCCCCTAACTCTGGGGCAGGAGTTCTTAGCACACTGCACTGTTTAAATCCCCCCCTCTGCCTGGCTTGGGGCATGCAGAAACTTAATGCCAGTTCTGTCACACATGCCCTTCTGGTTCTGGCTGTCCCGGGCTTGTCCTACCTCTTGGAGAGGTCTGGGTTTGAAACCTTGACATTGATCCCAGCAGCTGGGTGATGGATTGTTGGAGCTGATAGAAGTGCCCAGGAGTGGGTACCAGGAAAAAGATGGGCTCCAGCACAGGACCCAAAATCTGAGTGTTCCTCAAGGCTCCTGACCTCCACCTGAAAATGCTGGTGGTGAGTCAAGAGATACCCCAGGCAAGTGGGTGCCTATGAGGATGCTGCTGCTGCTGCTGCTATGGGGTTTTCTGTGTTGAACCGAGTTAAACTGCAGCCCCTCACCCGTGCTATGGGGGCAGGAGGGTTGAGGCCCCAGGGCAGCAGTGACTGGAAAGGGCCGGCTGGGAGCCAGGGGCAGCTGGGTCCTGGAGGGGACACACAGGAGCACCCATGGGTGCATCAAGGTGCCATGAAAGCTGCCCCAGGGAGGATCGTCCCAGCCCTGTGTGTCCAGCACCCACCTGAGGCTGTGTAAGGTACACTTTGCCTTCCCTGAAAACCCTCAATTTCCTTTCTTTGCAACAACCAGGGGAAACACTATCAGCAAAGACAAAATACCCCAGCTGAGCAGCCCGGTCCCGCCTTCAAAGCACAGCAGAGACGGCTGCACGACCACATTTCCCAAGGGTGAGCCGTGTTGGGAGGCGATGGGAGGACACGGGACACAGACGCTCTTACGCAGCCAACTCTCCCTTCCCCCCCGGAGATCAGCACCGTGCCAGTTCAGCCCTGAGCTGCCGGTATTCAGCCCTTCCTGGCTTTCACTCTCCCTCCCATGGGAGCTACTGGGCAGGCTGGAAGGCTCCCCCCTCCCTTGCTCCAGAGGGAGGCAAAGGACAAACGGCTGCTCCAGGAGGGGACGTGGATGCCTTGCCGGGACCCCTCAGGTACTGCCACCGCTCGGCAGTTCATAATTTATTGCTTTACATGGCTAGAAAAGCAGCAGTGCCTGCCTTCTGGTGTGACCCGGGTATTACTGGTTAGCCCGGACGTACCTGGGGCCCAGCAGCAGCGTCAAGTGGGTGCTGCCCTCTTTGGCAGGGTGGCTGGGGCATTAAGCCAGGGTATTCTGCTTTATCTTCCGGGAAATCTGCAGGAACTGTTCCATATCTCCCCCTCTGCCCTTTAAAATATTAAGCAGAACGGGTCCGGGTTTGCAGACTACCAAGAAAGCCAGGGATAAAAGCGAAGATGCTCGTGCCCCACACACCGGGTCTGGCACCTCCTCTCCCTCTTCCCGCAGGCAGGAGGGAGCGTGTTGCCACCGACCGTGAGATGTCACTGCATTCCCTCTGCTCTGCCCTCCAAACCACCTGGGCTGTGGCTCCCCGGGGAGAGCAGCAGCGAAGAACTCACCTCTGGCCCCACCGCACCGGCCCCCCAGCTCCAGATCCTCCGGCGTGACCCCGGCACTCACCCGGCAGCTCCGGCTCCGTCGAGGCGGATCTGCGAGCGGCAGGGCGGGAGGCACTGTTAAATATTGCAGCCGACTTACTCACTTCTCTTCCTGGACGGCAGCGTGCAGAGTTTCCACCCACTTCTTTCACCTCTGGTTTCCAGGCTTTCTGAGAAAAGGGGAAGCCGTGGGACGGAGCGACCGGCATCCTCGTGCCAGGGCCACAGCCTCTGCTTCCCGGGAAAGGGTGGATGCTGGAGAGGGGGCTGCTTTCCCGGGAAGCTGCAGCACAGCCCCGTGCTTGTGCTGGGCTGCCCCATGACCCTCCCTGGTGGGGGGGATTTCCCCCCCGGTCGAGTGGAGGGGGTGCCTGGGTGCTGTCTCTCTGGCACAAACGCACGGGTGGCAGCCTGCCCCTTTGGAAGTGAAAATTACTCCTTTGAAGCTCAAACAGTTTTTATGGGTCTCCTGGACAGAGATGGGAGAGCAGGAGCAGACCCCAGGGCTCATCTTCCAGTGTGTGGGACCCATTCCTTCCCTATGACATGAGAGCAGCTGAGGCTTAATGTCATACCTGGTCCCCATTTCTTGGGATTCCCTGTGGTTTTCCTCTCTGCCAAGGGCAGTGAGCACAAGTGAGGAGCAGCTTGCCTGGTGGCTCCCTGTGGGAGCATGGATGCTTGGCATTTATATGCTGCTTCTTGCAGCCTCCCTTGGCCGGGAAAGTGCGTGGCACAGAGGGCTTTTGCCCATGGGGGGTCCCGTGGTAGGGAAGGGAGGAGGAGGGGATGGAGAGAGCCCACTGCAGAGCTGGGGCTTCACCCTGGGGGAGTAAAATCCACCTTCCAGCTCTGAGGAGGGGGCAGAGGAAGAGATGGCAGCTGATTTTTCTGCCTGTCCAAATAAAGGCAGATTAAAAATCCCAAACGCCTCCAGACTCCTCTGACTGCAGATAAGGCTACCCAGCAGGTCCGAGGTGCATTTTAGGGTTCAAAAAATAGCCATCAATTAAAACATCTCTCAGTATTTCTGCGCAAAGCAGCAAGTGGCCTTAAGGGAAGGGCTGACAGGTGAGTTTTGAGCCCTGAAGTGCTGCAGAGTTTTGGATGAAAGCTGATGCAGCTGCCCAGTGCCTCAGGATCAATGAAAATGCAGCAGCCTGCCAGACTGTCCAAGTGGCCAGGCACAGCCTCCAAGGATGGAGGGGGACAAGGGCTTCCCCAGATCCACTGTGGACTGAGATACGGCCCCTTCCCAGGATATGTGGTCCTTTCCCATGTTCTGCATAGCAGGGAAGCTGCAGTTGGAGGTGCTTGCAAGGAACAGCTGCTGCTCAGAACTTTAACAGACACTAGAGAAACCCAAGGGAGAGCCCACATCCAGGCCTGTGTCCAGCCAGCACTGGCTGCCTCTCCCCAGAGGAAGTTTCTCTCTGGCGTGGACTCACAGGTGTCCAATACAGTGTTAATCCCACTCTTCAGCCTTAGATGGGGCTCCATCTCCAGATCTCACCCTGAGGACACTGGTCTTGGTGTGATTCAGAGTCTGACTCTTGTGCTTTTCCTTTTCTCTCTCCTCTAAGCCAGGAAACCACCTGCACATCCCTGTTCCTCCACTGAAAAATGTAATATATGGGGAAACCACAGCTTTCAACCTTGCCCTTGGGATTAAAGATGTGGTGTTTGGGCCAGTTTGGGCTTAGCAGGTGCTTTTTCTGCTGCAAAACTATGACAGCACAAGGCGAGAGATGCCCTCACTGCAAGAGCTGAGCAGCCCTGGCTCATCCACAGTGCTTTATCCCATGAAACCAGGTTCAAGGGGCCATAGCAGTGGTCTCAGAGCTGGGGTGGCAGGACAGGCAGCTGGGCTGGTGCTCAGCCTTCTCTCAGCCACTCCATTTGGGGTGCCATCCCTGCTCGTGCACGGAGAGCCCAGAGGGATCTGTGGGCAACCTCCTATCACACTGAGGCATCCCATGGGACAAGCTGTTTCTGCAGCATTTGCAGAGGCACTCAAGCCTGCAGCCCTGGGGATCCTGGTGCATCCCTTTGACTGATGCAGTTCCTTGACTCCTGCCCACCAAGCCCTGCACCAAACTCAGCTGTGGTTATAACCATCAGTGTCACCTTGCAAGAAACCTCCCCATGTGGAGGCATGGGCAGCAGTGGGTATTTTCCTCCCTTGGGGACTCACTCTGCCTCTCTCCACTGCAGAAGTTTCTGTACACAGCCAGGGTCTTGCTCAGGCTGTGTCTGTCTGAGCTCAGCCTCCCCTTCCACCTGGCTGACTATTTTTATCCCATGTCAGATTTTCACATCCTTTGAGACCTTCTGCCCTTCTGGTCAGATGGGTAGAAATAGAACGAGATTTCCTAAATTGTCAGGACAGGAGAGAAATGGAAATGGGCTTGGGGACGCACGTAGGGTTTTTGGCTGGTGTGACTGCCAGAGATGGTATTTACCCCTCTGGGCCTCCTGGTTCTGCCCCCAGGAAGATGCTGAAGGCAGCACGTACCCCACGCAGCTCCCTGCCGCAGCACAATCCAGTCCCCTCCACGCTGGCAGCTCTGGAGGAAGCCTGGCCAGGGGGGAAGGGAGTTTCTTGGGTTGTTTTTCCACTCAAGGTTCCTGTTTCCCCTCCAGCCCCAGCCCCCCCCCCAGCCGGTCCCGGGCCCCAGAGCTTTCCAGAGGGAGCAAAAGGGGTGGTTGGGGCTGAAGGAGCCCGGGAGATGGAGAAGTGTTGGGAAGAGGGGGGGCATGGGGAGGCAGGGCTGCTCCCTCACCCCACTGCCAACCCAGCCCCGCCTGCCAGCAGCCCTAAAGCAATTCGGGTGCCAAATCTGCTGGCGGGGAAGGGAGGAAAACCACAGGGCTGAGTCACTCCTCCAGAGGCATTTGCATCTTGTGAAGTTGCAATCGAGCCCGCTTCCCGCTGCCCCTGCACGGGCAGCTTCCAGGAACGGCCGCATCCTTCCCCCCCGGGACGGAGCCTCCCCGGCCCATCACCCCCAGCAGGGAGATCCGCTGCCGTCGGCTGCGGGTTTCTATCGGGAGGCAGGAAGGCTTCCCGGCGGGGGAAGCTGCTCTCATGAATCAGAAGCGAGAGCAAAAGCGAGCGTGGCTGCAGGGAAGCCCATCCTCTTACCAGAAACAGCGAAGCAGGGGGCTGGCCGTACATCGCTGTGTTTCATTGTCTCCCCAAAGCAGGCAAGCTGGGGGTTGTCTCCCTCTGAGCCTTGCGTTTATCGCTTGTGTCGGTGGCATCTGCCCTCCCGCCTCTCCCTCTAGTGGCTGAAGTCATTGCCCCCTGGCAATGGGCTGGGCACAGGGGTGCTGAGGTACCCGACAGTTGATCCTAATCAACCCCAGAAGGGCTGGCAGGGATGCTTCTGCCTGTCCCAAGTCTTGTCTGAGAGGAAACAGAACTTTGTGGGGCGATTTTGGATCAGGAACCATGTTACACGTGATGGGAAGATTTGCCTGGTGTTGGTTCCCACACTACTCCATGTCCATGAACGCCTGACAAGGAACACCAAGGGAAATGCCAGCTTATCTTTAAGTAATTCCTTTCAGCTAGCCTTGCAATTAGTCCTTTGAAATAAATAAGTAAGTAAGTAAGTAAATAAATAAATGCATTTTGGGCTTAGCCAGCACTTGTCTTTGCAAATGGTGCACTCATCTAGAAACTAGGGCACAGTGGGAGGTGAGAGCCAGGGAGCTCATCAATTTTTTGCAGACAGCATGAGGTGGATGCAATGAGCCTGCTGAGCCTGTGGTGTTGGGCTGCTCTCCTGCCAGAGGGAGGGAAGGACCTGCAGAGGTCAGGTGGGCAGCGAGGGATGCCTGGCAGTGAGGGGTACGTGCCAGTTGGGGCACACAGGAGTGAGGAGTACACAGCAGAGAGGGATGCACAGCAGCTCACTTGCATCAAGTGACCTGGCTCAGGGCACACTGGGGCTTTTTCGCCCCTGTACACATTGTGCGTGTGGACCACAGGTTTGCTCCTGCACTTCTGCTTTGCTGCAGGACAGGTTGGGAGGACAAGGAGAAGGAAGCATGGAGCTGCAGCCCCCAAGATGGGAATTCATGCTGTGTTGCTCCCGGAAATCCAGCCGGGATCCACCCACTGTTTACAGAGGAAAGTGCAGTGAATCATCTGTGTGGGGATGGAAAACACATAACTTGGGCCTTTTTAAGCTTTCTGGGCAACTTAAAGCTGCCTAGAGAACACCTGACACAGGTCAGATCTGAGCACCCTGGATATGGGAGCAAGGGCTGGTATTGCTGGGAGGGGCCTGTGGCTTGGGACAGGGCACCTGTTTGTATCCCAGCCCCAGAAGCATGAGTGGCTAAACCCACAGCAACAGCACAGCTCTGCTCCCCACAGGCCAGCCAGGGGGAGCACCCAAAGTGCTGTTTGCCAGGAAGGTGTCCCAGCCAGTGGAGAAGAGGTGACACTTGGAAATACATAATTTTTGCTTAGACATGGGAGAAGGAGAAGATTGGTCTGGATATAGGTTTGCTACAGTAAGGACTAGGCTGCTACAGCTCCCTGAGCACAAGGGTGCAGAGCCCTCAGAGGTGGCCTGGGGTGCTCCACTTGGCCTTCAGAAGGACGTAGGTCTGCTGGGATCCTTTGGTGCCTCTGCCAGCCCCATGGGCTGTCTTGGGTGACCTCCAGTGCCAGGCAGAGGTGCTACCTCTGGTAGCACCCAAGGTAGCCCTGGTGCTACCTTAGGCGTTAGTGATGTTACACCCAGCAGAAAGGACAGCAGCAGCAGCAGCTGGGTCCCAGGCAGGGTGCTGATGTGCAGCAGCTGTGAAGCTCGAGCAGGGACCCTTAGGAATCCTGGTCTTCTTCACTGATGCCCCAGGCAAAGGGGAAATATTCAGCACTCATGGATGAATTAGAGGAATCAGAAAAAATTGTGGGCTGTTGGGGTCGTTATCCTCCAGTATGAATACTGGTGTATTAGCCCTGCATGCTGAGGGAAGGTTTGTGGCTGGGTGGACTGGAACAGCAGAAGGTAGAGAGATCTCTTGGGCAGACCCTGTGTGTGAAGGGTGCAACTGAAAGCCACAGAGTCAGAAGTAAAACAAAAAAAATAGGTGCCATGGGCCTCAGGGTGCGAAGCTGCCCCTCAGGAGTGGCAGGTCCTCCTCATGGCAGAGGCTGTGGCAGCTCTGCAGGGACATGGCCACTGGCTGGTGTTAGTAACGCGGTGATGCTGAAACACTGTTGGGATTCGGCACTAGAGGGCTGCACTCTCACGTTAGTGCTGTCTGGGCTGTCTCAAACTGCACAGCCTGGTCTGGAAATGCCGATTGACTTGCTAGATTCAGTGACCTGACCGAGAGAAGTGAATAACTTTGAAGAAACAGTAATTTCACACTACATGGCCAAGATAGTGATTTTTTTCTTCATTTTAATTGCACTTTTTGCAAGCTCTGCTGCTGTCTAAGCAAACTTAGAAGGTAAAAAGAAGCAAGTTGTGTGTGGGCCTGATGCTGAGGTGTGTGTTCTGAGCTTGACTGGTTCCCTTCACCCTTGGAAAGCTGCTCCAGCACAGCACTTGCCCCGAGGAAAGCTGCTTCCTCAGCAGAAATAGTGAGTTCCTGGGGTTGGTTCTCATGAGTAAGCAGTGGCTGCTGATGGTGCAGGCAAGGTTGACCCTGTGTCAGGTCTGGGTGATTCACTAGGTCCCCTTCTAACACGGATTTTTAGGAAACCTGGTAGCACTGAAATGGAGAATATTAAGGCACACTTACTCTGAGTCATCTGTCTCAAGGGATTTTGGAGCAATGTTCACATGACCACTGATGCCCAGTGCTTTATTTTTTTTTAACCTCCTGTTTCCCTGCAGGAAGCCCCCACAGCTTTGGGGCCAGCTGCGGACCCCTTGACCCCATTTGAATGCTCTTGTGTTTGTTTGTTATACTGAGGCCTTTCAGGAGGTCCCATCTTTGTGCAGTTCTCCTGCATTTTGCTTCAAATAACCTTTAAGAGTGCTCACACTCCTGTAGGTGGACCTGCCCTGGGATCCTGGGTATCTTCTATGCAAGATGAAAGCTTGGCTGCAGTTTCATCACCCTGTCATTTTGAGATCCTGCATGAAATTCCTCATGAGCAAGCCTGAGACCATGCAGCCTCACCTGACCTTCAGGGACAATCCATCAAGGGCTGTCCTTGTCCAGCATCAGACCATGGAAAAACATGATGTTTTCATTAATGCACCTCAAGAGATGTGAGATGTTTGCTTTTAGCTGGGTGAACACTGTTTCTGGTTCATTTTCCTGCACTGCACTGTTAAGAGCAGAGGATAAAAATGCTCCTTTTGGAGTCTGCTCTTGTCCTGAGATGTGTAACAAGTACTGAAAGCATCTTGTAGGCTTCCCTCCTTTAGGCAGGGCTGTTCAAGGTCTTGCTTCTTGTCTCCTGTCAAATGTTCTGGCCAGGGTACCCTATAATATGGTAAGAAAAGCAGCAAATGGAGCCTGTTTTCCTTCCTGCAGTTTGCCTTGTAATGAAGCAGCTAATTTTGAAGTTGAGGTCTGGGCTGTAAAACACTTCTGAGACCTGTTGGCGGCACCAAAGCCAGAGACAAGAGCAGTGACTTGCTGACCAGACCTCCAGCCTCAGGGCACTGAGAAAATGTAAAGGTAAGGGAAAACAAAGCCGGCAGTTGCTTGGGAGGTTAAGGACAAGCTGCTTGTCATGTCTTTGGGAGGATTCATTAATACTTCTGTCAGTAAAACCCTACAGTTTTCACAACACTAGAGAATATTTTTGTTCCTCCAGTAAAGAGTATTTTCAATTTCGTTGTACTGTCATTACAGGTTTGTTGATGAGTGCACAAGGAATACTAAATCAGATTTGCATGATATATTGGTCAGGGCTTATTGCCTCTTTGAAAATTGAAGCTTTCAGTTTCAGACCAGATGAAGGAATTGTAATCTCTGATCTACTCTTCAGTAAGCAGCACCTGGGAAAAGCAGGCCAGTCACTTTAGAAACTGCTTGTTGTGCATTGAATCCTTTGGATTAGCATAATTTTCCCCTCACATGAAAATAAATCTTGAGTATTGCTGTGCTTGCAAAGACTCGTCAGAGCTTAATTGCTTTCTTAGCAGTGTTTAACTTGTATCAATCTTCTAATGAGAATAAACCCATTCCCTTCAGTTGTTGAGCCTTAATGAAAGGGAGGTCCTGGGTGAAGCATAAGCTAAAGTTCCCTGAACCCCACACAAACAAATGTTGGTGGGTCGCTGCAGGTGTGAACACTTGAGTTGCTCATGCTGGGAAGAGTCCGGGGAGGGGAGCTTGTGTCAGGTGGGAGCAGGTGTTTAAGACTGGGTTTTTTTAATTGATTGGTAGGTGAATTGTGATGTGGCTTCATAGCAGTATTGGACCTCTGTTTTCCTGTAACCTTGTGACAATATTTACTTAGCAATGCTGGTGTTGTTGGGCAGAAGGAAATCTGTGCACACCTCCCAAAACTAAACTGCCTGGGAGATGGGTTGGGTGATATGCTAGCAGTGATAGCAGCAGGAGATGTGTCCTTTCCTACTGGAGGCATTTGATTTAGCTAGGTAAAACCTCAGATTTATTGCCTAAATTTGTGAGCAGTATCTGAAAAAGATGGAGTTCTAACAATGTATGTGATGAGAGTATTTCACGATGTTGAAAGATCACTGTGTTCCAAAAGAGGCTCTTACCAGTGATAATTAGCAGCTGATAACTGAGGCTTAGCTGCTGGAACTGGGTACCTAAAGGCACTGCTGGAAGGATTGCTATGTGGAGCTGTAAAGGCAAACATATGTTAGGCATGTTTGTGGTGGTGCAAACCCTCCCTACTCTCGGGCCACTTGGTGCTATTCCCCCCTTCCTGGGCCACACACAGACCTGGGACAAGTCAGGTATGGATTGCAAAAGGCAGTGTACCAGGGTGTCAAGACACTCCCTTGATGTGCCTGGTTCCTGCTCACTCTGTTCTTTGAGAAGAAAAATTATATCTAGATCTTGCCATTCTCAAATTAATAATTCACTGTTTTAATTCTGTTCTACTGAATCATGTGTTAATCTTTAAATTGGTTAATCATTAAGTGCTGATAAAATGAAATTTATCTACCTTACGCTATTACTGAACTTGGAATTGCTGCTAAATCATAACCATGTCATAATATTTCATCCATGACAATGTTTTGGAAAAAAATGTATTTATGGAAAAGTTGTTCAAGTCTTTTCCAAGCTGTCTGTACCTGCTGCCTGTTGGTTACCTTATCCCACCAGCTAAGCAATCAAAACAGTGGGGGGAAAAAACTGCTAGTCAGGTTCTGCTGTGTAAGAGCTTCTTGTTAATACTAGTAAGAAATAAGAGGCAAAGTTAGTATTTTTCTGCCAAAGGAAATAGTTTTTATGCAGTGATCTAACTGGGATCCCAAAAAGTGGCAAGTGCATGTGGGTTCCTTGTCTAACTTGACTGTCAAACTATAGAAAAGTTGTATTGTAGTAAAAGGGATAATGGTGTTTGTAGGACATCAGGATCTGTTTTGTCTGGAATGATTTCTTGTGAGGCAAGAGGGAGAAGAATCTGAATTTGTTTCATGTCCTGCAACGAGAAGAGTAGAAGGGTTGGGAATTGGATGTGAAACAAGCTGGCATGTGGCTTTGAACATGCAGCAGTGTGTGGATGCAGTGGTCAGCTCTGGAATGCTCCACATGGGACTGAATACTTGCTCTGTGATTATTTGGATGCAAAAGAAACCTTTTATTTCTTATCCTGGAGTTCAGCTCAGCAGAATAGGCAGAGAATGTTTGACTCCCTAGACTGACCTCCCATCTTTCACAGGCCATGCAATTTCTTCATGTCTCTCTTGACAGTATCTCACTGATTTATGCTGAACTATATACTTTTTCCCAAGAAGACAGACCTGAAGACATAAGGAAATGAGAAAACCATTTCCCATGATAATTTGTTCTCTTAGTTAACCTCTGACACTCTTTTTCTGTTTCTTAGTTCTCATTTCAGTCTGTCTGGTTTCTGATTCTAAACATTAGTTCCTGATATAAATATCAAGAGTAAATCACAATGTCCTCTAGAATAGTACCGGCTTTCTTTTCAGAATGTGGAGTATGGTAATTAGACTCTCTAATATATCTTGGTTTTGCAGGAGGCTGAAGTTTTGTGCTGTTGGTGCTGAGGAAAAAGCAAATCCTGACCCTTTCCCTCTCACATCCACATGTATGCAGCCCTGTAATGAAGCAGGCCAGGGAGCTGTTTCTGTTAAAATACATACATTTCTTGTTGTCTTTGGGTTATTTTCACTTTTCAGTCTGCTCACCACAGGGTTGTATGGATGTCTGATGGTACAGAGCTAAGCCCAGCATGGTGAGGAGCAGGAGGAGGTTAGAGATGTTGCTGGTGGGGATAGTGTTGCAGCAGAGCCCCTTTTCAGGGATCAAACTGCCACCAGAGCCTTTTGCTGAGGGATGCTTTTCCAATTCTCAAATTAAATGCAAAGCAAAAGGGTGTTGTGTTTGCCCATAACACAACCAGCACAGTGCTACATAAGAAACAGTAACAAAACAATTATTGTTAAGAATGAAGCAATCGAGCCTTCTTGAGTGAATGAGAGTGAAAAATGCCTTCCTTGCCTGACAAGAAAGGGGTTTTGCTTCCTTGCTTTTAGAGAACTACAGGTACCCAATTTGAGGGCATAAATATGGGAGAGGAGCAAACACACACTGCAGACGTACACACTGCTCCTCTTAAAGGGCTTGGCTGAGAGAGGGAGAGGAAACAAACCATTGGAGATAAATATTCCT
>NW_009953651.1:4403560-4408860 GCF_000747805.2 Chaetura pelagica | reverse complement strand
TCCTGCTGGGATCTACCAAACTGAGGCAAAGGTGAATCAACCTATGGAAACCTGGTTACATGGAAGCACACGTGAGCTGGAGCTGTTAGTGGGGAAAATGCAGAAAGATCTTGGCTTCTACATTCTGGAGGGTTGTGCAGCCTCTTTGGCCACCACTTTGCATGCCCAGCTCTCTTTGCCCAAGGTGCCTCCCTCCAAGACCCAGCTGGAACCCAGCAGCTGCCTGGAGCACCAGTTCAGTGAGAGAAGCTGATCTACAGCCAGAGATGATGACTCTGGGATCTCTGGGATGCACTTTTGATCTTAGGATTGATTGAAGATTCTGGAATCAACTGATGACCTGTTACTAGTTATTCAGGGATTGATTGATTGATGGCCCAGGGATCAGATGAGTCTGTCGTGGACTGATGTTGCTGTGATTGATGATTCTGGGTCCAATTCATGTTCCTGGAATTGATTATCATGGCATAGATGGAGGTTCCTAGGATCAATGATTCTGGGCATGATTGATGTTCCTGAAACAGATGATTCTGGCATGGATAGCTTGTCCTGTGCTTGATCATTCTGTGCTTGACTGATATTCCTGCAATTGATGTTTCTGGCATGGATTATTGTTTGATGATAATGGCACGATGCTTATCAATGGGTTATTGATCCACAGGGTACCTGGAGCACTTGTGTCTCCACACCCTAGTCTGAGTTTAAACAGACTGTAGGTACATCTATATGCAATTGGATGGAAAAATAGTTACCAGAAGACAGGAAGCTGATGGGCTGAGAGGCAGTGTGTGAAAATGTCCCAGGAATGACTAAGCTCCAGAGTCAAGAGGACTTGCTTAATCCACCATAAATGCACAGATGAACCTACACAAGGCCATCAGCATCCATGCCATCAACAATGGCTCATACAACTCTAGGCTGTATCTAAGAAGGCAGTGGTGGTGGTGGCAATATGCTGACAAAGAATTCAGGTTTACATATGTACCTGCAGAAACAGGTGGATTTCCTGGTTATTGACCTTGAAGTCACTGGCATGTCAGTATGAGCCCCTGTGTCTGAGAAACCAGCGTGGTCATCTTCCCCTTCCCCAGTGGGTTATGGTGAGTGATTGCACATGTGTGAATCACAAAACAATAACTGAATTTACCATCTGGATAGTTATCTGCTAGTAGTAGGTCTACTGTAACAGGCTAATAAAAGGTATATTAATAAATATTTGTTGATCTGTTTCTCCACAGACTTTATCCTGTATATCAGGAAAAAGACAGTTTACAACACTTACACTCCATGGGGAGAAGACTTAGGATGATACCTGCCTTTGCCCTTCCCTGTCACTCCCCATGATTCCTTGGGGAAATCTTCCTTTTGCAGCCTCACTGCTTGTGTTTGCTTCTGTTCTTGTACTTAATGTTCTAGGAGAATTTCATGGTACTCTGCCACTACAGAAAACTGTCTTCTGTTTTCACTCTGATTCCCTTGAGGTAGCACAAGGTCAGTGATTTTGAATGACTTAGACTTTGCTGTGCCTTTGGTGAGGTCAGACATATTAAAACAAGGTGGAAGTGAACAGACACATTAATGAGACACGAGGTCTTTAGAATGTCAAAGAATGTGGTTAGGCTAAGTATTTCACATGGGGCTTTGAAACAGTTGTGCTATAAAGTGGATGCAGATTTAAGATGTGCAATGGCCCCTGTGCCCTAAGTTATGTGACTTTGAAACCTGCAGCCACACCTCCTTCGAAGGAGATTCCCTTTTTGTTGGGAATACTTAGTATCTACAGTGATAGGAGCTGTTCTGCTTAGAATATGCTGAAAATGTACTTTGTTATGATGACTAATTGTGATACTTGTGTACCTAATCACTGCTGTTGCCTAATTATTTGAAATAAGGGCCTGCTGTAGGGCATCTATTATTTTAAAGTGTGTGTGTTTACAATTCTCCTGCTTGGGGAAAAAAAACCCCAACATTACAACTGTTGCACCTCTTTCTTACTTGCAAACTATCCTCAGTGCCACAATACTTTCCACAATGACTGTATTTCCAGACACTTGCCATGAGCAGACTGTTATAAGCCAAGTTATTTGGTAATTACTGGGTTTTATATCCATGCTGCCTGCTCCTTACAAGAAACAGCTTCACCTTGCCATCACCTGTGCTGGACTTGGGACTTTCTCTCAAAGCTGCCTGGTGTCTCTCCATTCCTGCAAACTTACTAATGTATTCTGTATCTGACTCTTTTGTGGTCTTTTGTACCTGTTTACACCTGTAGGTTGTGTAACTGTTAACATACCTCCAGGTCTGTTGCAATTTTGCTGGGTTAAAGTATTAAACCAAAAGGTAAAGCAAATGTTTACATTCGATTTAATCTGCTCCTTCAATATGACATAATATTTCTGGAATTCCTGGCTAACACCAGGCATGGAACTTGGCTTTATCACCTTATTAAGCAGTAATTAAAATGCACTCTATTGTCTTTTCAAGCCAATCTATGTGACAGCAAGTTGTTGCTCAAGGAAGATACACTAAGCACAAACACAGGCTGATTGTCTTGTTGTGTATGGTGGGTCTCCAAGTGTGCTGTCAAACAGTGGGATCCCTTCCTGTTAGGTTTCTTACAAACACAATAGTCTAGATGGCCCCTGGGGCAGAGAGCTTGCAGATGGAGACAGAATCTGCATAGGGTGGTTAAAAGCAAGGTACATAATGTGATGGCAGCAAATGTTTTACACTTTTGAGGCTGGGTTTAAGACATCATAAATTACAGGGATCAAAGCTTTTGAAAAACAGGCTGAGGGGATGGGGCAGGGTGAGATGGGGATGGCTGGAGTACATGGCAGACTCAGACACTTCAGATGCTCAAAAAAGCAGTTTCTTGTTTTGACTTTTGCTTTCAGTTTGGCTTTACTGCCACTTCTGCTTAGCAGACTTTCCCTAGGCCAGCCTGCCCTCAGGCTGGACATGGAAAGAAACATCAGATGGGTCACTCCTTTCTATTTAAAGGAATTGTCTCCTGGTATTTCTGGATCCAAGATACCTTAGAAAAAGTGTCCTTGGTCATCTTCTCAAAACGCTAAAATAAAACCAAAGCAAATTACAGCAAGAACTGCCTCTGATAGCCATCAGGGCACTGTTGTGATGGAGTAAGCTCTGTTCATGTTATCTCCTTTTTCTGCAGACGAAGGACAGGGATTAGCTTGTATCTGCTTTCAACTGTCACAGCTACTCCTTGCGGAGATGTTTTGATACCACTAATTTTTAAGAGCCTGGTGATGTGAATTTGCACAGAACATGACTGATGGCAGTGCCTGCTCTCTCTGAGCTTGCCGATCTGGTTCTTCAGGTTGCCCAGCCGAGATTTTAGCCCAGACACGTGAGCCAAAGTGTTTAAAATACAGCAGTGCAGCACACAGGGCCGTAACACCAAGGCTGAATTTTAAGGGCAGGGGGTGAAACGAGGTGTGGGGCGAAGCTTGGGCAGCGGGCTGGGACTGGGAAAGGACAGGTCTGCATGTTGATTTCGTTGTCCCGAAACGGGGTCCGTTTACCCGGTGTGCAAGAATCCAGCCTGCACAGAGCGTGTCTTCATTCCAGCTCTGCACGGGAGAGGGTGTAGCTACAAACAGCTGCAGGACGTTCACCCCCTCAGCACGCACCAGGGCCTGCCGGTACTCACGCCTCCTGACCAGTCACTGATCTCCCGGCTCCTGTCCAAGGGCAGGTTCCCGAGGAGAGGTCTTCGTGGTAGGTTTCTTACAAACACAATAGTCTAGATGGCCCCTGGGGCAGAGAGCTTGCAGATGGAGACAGAATCTGCATAGGGTGGTTAAAAGCAAGGTACATAATGTGATGGCAGCAAATGTTTTACACTTTTGAGGCTGGGTTTAAGACATCATAAATTACAGGGATCAAAGCTTTTGAAAAACAGGCTGAGGGGATGGGGCAGGGTGAGATGGGGATGGCTGGAGTACATGGCAGACTCAGACACTTCAGATGCTCAAAAAAGCAGTTTCTTGTTTTGACTTTTGCTTTCAGTTTGGCTTTACTGCCACTTCTGCTTAGCAGACTTTCCCTAGGCCAGCCTGCCCTCAGGCTGGACATGGAAAGAAACATCAGATGGGTCACTCCTTTCTATTTAAAGGAATTGTCTCCTGGTATTTCTGGATCCAAGATACCTTAGAAAAAGTGTCCTTGGTCATCTTCTCAAAACGCTAAAATAAAACCAAAGCAAATTACAGCAAGAACTGCCTCTGATAGCCATCAGGGCACTGTTGTGATGGAGTAAGCTCTGTTCATGTTATCTCCTTTTTCTGCAGACGAAGGACAGGGATTAGCTTGTATCTGCTTTCAACTGTCACAGCTACTCCTTGCGGAGATGTTTTGATACCACTAATTTTTAAGAGCCTGGTGATGTGAATTTGCACAGAACATGACTGATGGCAGTGCCTGCTCTCTCTGAGCTTGCCGATCTGGTTCTTCAGGTTGCCCAGCCGAGATTTTAGCCCAGACACGTGAGCCAAAGTGTTTAAAATACAGCAGTGCAGCACACAGGGCCGTAACACCAAGGCTGAATTTTAAGGGCAGGGGGTGAAACGAGGTGTGGGGCGAAGCTTGGGCAGCGGGCTGGGACTGGGAAAGGACAGGTCTGCATGTTGATTTCGTTGTCCCGAAACGGGGTCCGTTTACCCGGTGTGCAAGAATCCAGCCTGCACAGAGCGTGTCTTCATTCCAGCTCTGCACGGGAGAGGGTGTAGCTACAAACAGCTGCAGGACGTTCACCCCCTCAGCACGCACCAGGGCCTGCCGGTACTCACGCCTCCTGACCAGTCACTGATCTCCCGGCTCCTGTCCAAGGGCAGGTTCCCGAGGAGAGGTCTCCGTGGCGGAGGGTGCATTTCCTGAGCCGATGGTCTCCGTCCCCCCGACCTCCTCAGTCACCGCTCGGCTCCGGCCTCGCTGCTCCGTGTTCATTCGCCGCTTCTCAAGGCTCCTCTTCAGGAGATGAGTGGTTATCAGGGTCTGCAAAACGGAGCCCTCCGATCTTCGCTCTTGCTAGCGAGGTGACTCTTCCAGGCTGCTGCGTTGGGCCTTTATTAACTTCTCCTCAACATCGCTCCGTGTGTCCCCGCTCCGGCTTCAGCAAAGTCGCGCCCTCCTAACACCTGTCACTTTCTCAGGCGCCTGCCCCGAGTTTTCCCACAGGCACCGGGCAAGCCCTGCAGATCCCTGGCCGCTCCCGGCGGGATGGGCGTCCCGGCAGGAATTCCCGGTGCGGGAGCGGGAATGGCGGGCGGGGGGGG
>NW_009953651.1:4397503-4402945 GCF_000747805.2 Chaetura pelagica | reverse complement strand
AGCGGAGGCAGGGGTGCGGCCGAGGGCTGGCTGGGGTCTTGCAGCGAGTTCTCTCCTCGTGTGCCCGTGTTTCCTCCCGTTCTCCGTCTCGGTGTTCGTTAGCAAAGTGCCTGTAGAGCTCGGTGGGCGGCGGTTCGGCTCGAGGGAGGCAGGGCTGGGGTGGGGAGCTGTGAGCTGCGGTGCTAACGGTGCTGCGGGACCGGCCCGAGGGACGGTCTCTGGACGTGACAAGCCTGTCAGCCAGCTACAAGTGTTCCGACAAACACTTGGTCAGGTCTTCCGGCGGCTGCCGAGTTAAAGAAGTTTTGTTTCTTGCGCTGCGAGGCAAGTCATAACTTTCTTCTACTGATCCTCTTTTTTTGGTAGCCCAAGTGGAAGGAAATAGAGAGGGTGAAAGTTCAGTTTGTCTTCTGTGTTTCTTCTTGCCCAAGCAACTGACATCTAAAAGGCACTGGCAAAGTTTTTTTTGTAAGACTTGATTTTCAGGCCGTTGTTTGTTGTGGTTTGGTTTTTTTTTGCTGTTGTTATTTCCACAGTGCTTTTCAAGATTCCATGTTTTGTCAAACACAGTTACCTTTTGTAGTTTATTCCTGTGTTGTGTGGCTTTGCCTTCTCGAAGCTATTGATAGCGTTGCCAGCACAGATTTTTAAAAGTGCAGGTTCATCCAATCAGAGATAAGTACTGATTATACTGTAAACAGTAATTGCATTTAAAGAATACTCAGGGGGTTGTCTTTTTAAACAAGTGAAAGCCTTTCCTCTCTCCCTCTTCCATGCAGCTTGCACCCTTAACTTTCAAAGACCTGATAGGTGTATTAAGTGCATCTGCTCACTGTGTACCTTTTTTAATTTGTCAAGCAAGGTTGGGTATTTCTGGGTTTTGCCTTTTCTTGTCTGGGTTTTTAATGGTCTTGCTGCTATCTGAGTTAAGATGAGATTTCACAAAAAATGTTGGAATAATTTTTAGTGGGGAGAAATGTGTTTTCCTAAATTTTGTATCATTTACTGAACAGCATTAACCAGTGCTATGTAATTGTTGACAAAGATACATTAAACAACTGTGACTTTCATTATTGTTCCTTTATCAGTTCTTCATTCTCTTAGGGCTGATTATTTGACTTCTTACTAAAAGAAATGGGAAGGTCCTCCCGTGAATAGTCTGTGAACATTTAATGGTCCTATTCACATAGAAATTCACATGTTCCTGTTGTACTTCCATATATATATATATGTGCATATATATATAACAAAAGCAGGTTGGAAAGCCCCATACGTCTTCCTGATCCTCCTTGTACTGTACCACATGATTTCTTTTTTTCCCACCCTTGGTTTTGTTTGAAGTTTCTGGTACACTTCCCTGTCTGATACACAATACAGCACTTGAGAGATCATGTTTTAGTTGGACAGTTCCTTTCCCTTTTTCTTCTAAAAGCAGTAGAACGCAAAGTAGAAAGTATCAGTGGATGAGAACTTATAAACAGTCTAAGACAAATTCTCCATTCAAGTTAGACTTTTATTCCAGGGAGGAAAAGAGTAGCCTTTTTTTTTTTTCTTTCATTTCTTTTTTTTTTTTTTTTAGCAGCAGTGCCTCTGTTCTCTCAGTTGTGTTGGACAAGACTTTCTGTAGTTATAGAACAAACATTAATTTTGTTACAGAGCTCTTGCATTTAGAATAGAAGACAGGACAAAGATAGAACACTGAGATAGTGGATGTGGGAAGGAGATAAGCAGTCACTCCAATCAGTGGCTGCAGAAAGCAGAAATAAGATAGAAAAAGGTTTGGGTTTTGGTTTGTTGTCAAGATTCAAGTGTGGAGAGGAATCTGACAGGTAACCGAAGAAGAGATTTGGGCTGCCGACAGTGGTTGGTATAGCTGATGGGGCTTTAACCTGGAAGGAAGAGGTACAGTTGCTTACTTAGGAAAACAGAAGGGTTTTGGAAAGACAGTGCAGGAAGCTGTGGGCAAAGGATGGTTTTGCAGCTGTGAGAACAGTCACAAGCATTGGGAGTGTCCTGAGGAATGCAAGGCTGAGAGAGCCTTGGTGAGCGGGTGAGGTCGGAGTGCGAGGTTGCCTAGGGCAGAAGGACCAATCAGCCAGCAACAGCAACAACAGTGAATAAACGTGCACTTCAGCCCTTTGATTCTTCTGTTGAACTGAAATTTGAGGGCCCTGTTGTTTCAGCATGTAGAAAGAGTGGATGTATTTTGGCCATGTCAGATTAAGCTGGGACAGGTTGGAGGCAAGTAGTCATTGACAAGTAGTTTTTCTGCTCTCTTTGGTAAACCAAAAAGACAGTTGTATGCACTCACATATTGTGATTACAGGTGGCTTCTCATGGAGTTATAATATTCTCAAACATCACTGCTTGCCAGTAGCCTGATGACTGAAGTATCAGTGCATTACAAACAGCTTTCTATAGTTGTGTAGGAGCAAAAAGTGCAGAAGTCGTGTTAGCAAACCCGAAAGTGAAAGTAACAAGAAAGATTACAGTAACAGGAAAGAAAGAAAGTATGGAAAGATGAAAAACTTAAGTCCAAGTTTAGTCTGAACAGAAAGAAAGAAAGTATGGAAAGATGAAAAACTAAGTCCAAGTTTAGTCTGAACAGTGTTTCTTCTGAACGTCAAAAATGGGTTTTGAGTCTGTGAAAGCTCAGGCATGTCTGGATGCTTGAATGTGTTAGCTTATCATCTGGAATAAGTAAGTTTTGCCATTGTAATCACTATTACACAGACAGTAACAATACAGCTTTGTTTTGGAAGGTACAGGAAGAATGCAAAAGATGGAAGAAGGTATTAAACAAATCTGTATTATTCTTGCTTTCTTGCACCAATATCTTGTTTAAATTTGAAAAGACACTTCCAAACAGGCACAAGTTTAGCCTTGAAGTAGTTTGTGAGCTTCCTTGCTGTGTGGGAAAAGATTGCAGGTTCATAGTTCTTGGTGTGTTTTA
Source organism: Chaetura pelagica (assembly GCF_000747805.2). NCBI lineage: Eukaryota > Metazoa > Chordata > Aves > Apodiformes > Apodidae > Chaetura > Chaetura pelagica. Next base: position 4,399,992 of record NW_009953651.1, on the reverse strand, counting down.
GTGTTCAAATTGTACGTTACTCTATCTGCCTGTTTTTAGAAGTTACATTCTCTCACAGAGAAATGCCTTGATGTTCTCATGTCCCATTTGCTCTTGTCAGAGTAAATACCTTAATTTAAAACTGTTAATTGTTGTGTGTGTGGAAAAATAAGATTGTTGTAAACTGCTATTTCTGTTGAAAGCCAGAAGATGCTCCTAAAGTGTGCTGGGAGGGAGGCCACTGACATGTCAATTTGTTAAGGGACAGTGCTGGTATAAGTTCCTTCTGATAAGTCTGGTTATAGTGCAGGTAGGAATTTGCATCCCAGGCTGGGACCAGATGTGAAAAAAACCAAAACAACAAATGGTGCAAATGGGTTTTGGACAACAAGAAGAAAGTTACAGGATTAGTTGAATGTCACAATTTGCAGGCAAAACTTTGGCTCTAGACTTAATTGCAACTAATAATGCATTGAGGAGGTTTTGATTTCTGATGGTATTGTTAAGGCCAGGTGCTCACCACCACAACACCTTACAAAAATATAAAGAAATACAGTAGGAGTTACCAGCTCAAAGTGTTGGCAGTGGAGATGGGGATGTTGTTAACACCATCATATAAGGTACTGGTGAGTTCTCAGCTAGAATAGGTGAGGTGAGTCCCATTTAAGAAAGTTTAGTTTAAGCTGGAAGGGTACTTAAGCCTTGGTAGGATAAAGGAAACAGTTTAAATGGAGAAACTTGGCAGATTGGCTTCATTAGCCAAGCTGAATGAAGGCTAGAAGGTAATGGGGATGATGCTGATTTCTCTGATCTAGCAGAGCTATCAGACATTGCTGGCATTAAAAACAAAACAAAGCCCAAAAAGCTGTTGAAATAAACAACAGCATTTCAATTTTATCAGTATTCACTGTATGGGCATTCAGGTGTTGTTCTTTTAAAAAGATAAAGTTATGTTTTCTCTTCAGAAACCAGACCATTACAGAGTTCTTCAAACCAGTTTTAAACCAAGGTAAATATGTGGGGTTTTTACATGGAAGTTATTTATATGAGTTTTAATTATGTAAGTGCACAGAAGTGTAGTCCAGTCCTATTCCAAACTGGAGCAGCAGCATGAGTATAGCTTACCAAATAAGTCAAAATAGGCACATTTTTTTTTCTAATAATATACTGGAAAATGTTAATTTCCTAATAAATTATGTTAAATGGTGACATTATTATTTCAAGTTACTGTCTCATGCTTAAACTAGATTATTTCTAACAACTGAGGATGAGACAGATCATATGAGTCATTGGTATGAATTAAATTGCATGGCACTAGCAAAACTAATTGATTAAGTAAATTCATTTTGGATTGCATGAGAGAGAGAGATAAAATATCAAGTAATGCTATACAGTAAGGTGGTTTTTTTTCATCAATATTGTGAATTATTCATCTTTTCTCTCTAGACTTTGGCCGTAAAGACAGAACTGTGTTGTGCTCACCCGACAGAGGAAATGTAAAAGATGCAGGAACTGGACTGTCAGGTTTTTTTGCTGAATGTTTGGAAAGGAAAATATCTTCTCCAAAGGTCAGAAGAAGAAAGATGCCAGACCGAACACCAGACATCAGTTGTGTGGTAGATGCCTTTCGGAGAAGAATTAAGGAGAAAAAAGACAGTGTGCACATTTTAGAGAATGGCAGAGTGTGCAAGGCACCAGGTTCATTGTACCCAAAAGTTGTGATTAAAAAACTGCTTATTACCCCCGAGTCTCGCCGCTGTTTCTTGGCCAAAAAGGATAAAACTATCAAGTCAGAACAGGGAAGAAATGAGCAGTGTCTGCGTGTAACAAGAGCACCACTGTCTTGTGGAAATAACTGGGAACAGAAAACTGACTCTATGGATCTAGAAGACACTAGTTCAGACTCTGACAAATGGGTTTCATCATCAGAACCTGATACTAAAAAAGCCTGTACTAGAAATAATGGCACTGTGAACAACACATCTCCAAGCCAAAACCCAGGTCTTCCTCGGAAACTGCCCTGTGCTTCAACTGACTCTGAATTGATGTTGTCCCGGGAAGCTCTCCGCAGGGAAAGGAAGCGGAAGAAGCACAGAATGAAACAATCTAAGCCACGTCCTGTAAAGCCATTCTCAGGAACAAGTATATCACATCAGGTGTGTTGAAAAAGGGTTGCTAAAGGTGGAAATCGGTGAGCTATTGTGTATGTTTGCTGTTGGTTTTTTTTCAATGTAGGATGAGATACTTGATGCTGCCTTTTTCAGATGTAAGAAAAGTGAATGCTCTTTTGCTATTCCTTTGTAAATTTTAGGTTGTACTTAGGTTAGCAGGTTCTTCACTATTTTACAATAAATGAAAAATCCCAGTTTAAAATCAGGGGAGATATTCTGGGATAGATGCAAGCATGGAAATGCAATAGAAATTGTAACTTTAAATTGTGTTTTATAGGAAAAAATGTCTTTATCTTAAGTGTCTTACAGTCTTGTGTTGTCTTAGAATGTAGTGTAGGG
>NW_009953651.1:4360587-4397401 GCF_000747805.2 Chaetura pelagica | reverse complement strand
CCTGGCAAGCTTCTACTAGGAAAAATTGTAATTAGTAGCAGTTCGGATTTATGCAGTTAAGACACAGTCTTTGGACGGAAGTGGGAGTGGTCCTATTAAATATTTAGTTGAATTATATTGACTTTTTTACCAACCATAGAACGTGGCTGGTTACCTGCAAGGAAGATCATTATGTGTGCCTCCTTAGTGTGCTATGAGTGCAACAAAAAAGGTTAGCTTATGTTTCCTTTTCTCCTTAGCACCCCTCCCTCTGTGTTTGCTTGCCTGGGCTTTCTATCATGTTGTTAAATCTGTAATGACTGGTTTGAGGAAAGCCAGCTGGGCTATGTTGCTATATAGCCCAGGGACACACGTGACTAATGGCCCCAAAAGTGGAAGAATTTAGAACCAGAGGCCAGGCTGAAGAGAACATATAAAATCTGAGTTTTGGAGAGTCCTTTTGTAGCCCTTTGCAGCTGTTTTTTAAGTTTGTCTTGAAAAGAAGTATATTAGCATATTTCTGGGAGGGTGTGAAACCATCTACTGGATTCAACACTTGGTGCAAGGCATTAGTGTTTTCATTTTTAAAAGCATACAATTAACTTTTTTTTTTTTTAGGGAAATGGATGTCCTTTAAGAAAAATACCACATTCTGGTACAGGGGAGACTGCCTCAGGTAGAAGCAGTGCTGGTAATACGGAATTAATTACACAGTCGGGTTCATCACTTAGTGTCTCTTTTTAATGGCTCTTTTTTCCCTTGAAGTTACATCACAGAAATTACAGAACCTTCCTTACAGTCTCGTACCTCAATTGTGCTATTGTCTGTTCCTAAAAACTGCCAGATTCAAGTGTACATGAAGAGCATTCTGTGGTGGCTACTGAGCTGCTTTAAAATAAATGTATTTAATTTCATTTCCAAGTTAGTTACAATACTAACATAACAGCACATAACTTAATGTTAATTGTGGTCCACTGTGTTCAAGCAGAGTGGAAGTATTGTCACTTCTGACATGAACTTTAGTCAACATTTACTTTAAAACAAGTTAGTTTTTTAAAGGGTAAGGTGTTATGGTCTTGGTTTATTTTTTAAAATCTTTTAAACATGACAATAGTTTTTTTTCCTAAACATTTCTTAGATGACACATCTCAACCAAAGCATGCTTCAAAACATGAGGCAATATCTCCAAATGCAGTGAGAACATCATCTGAGGTGGTCACTGGTATGTGGAAGAGCCAGTCTGTTCCTTCACACTGCCTTACATCTAAGATGTCTTCTGGGCTATCCAAACAAAAAGACTTTCCTCGGAAAAGAAAATGCACTGCCATGAATGTGGATGCTGACAGTTCAAATCAATCTGAAGTGTCAAGTTTACGTGACCCTGCTTTTAGTAGATCATCTGCAAAAAGCAAAAACACGAGGTCTAAGTTTGTAAAAAATATCCTTTTAAAGTCTACTTGTAATGATGTTCTGCAACTGATGGAGGCTGCAGCTCTACCTAGACAGGATTCTGCTCTTCCAGATGAATGCCTCAAGTCAAGTGATGAAAATGAGAAAAAAAATTGCTCCTCTGTAGGTTTGTCATCTTCATGTTCTGCATGTAGTCCTGGTAAAAATAACCACCTTTCTGTGGTGGATACCAAAGAGAATCAATTGCAGGTGGCAAATTCACGCTTTTTCTTGAAAAAGTCCCTTCCTTTTTCTCAGGAAAAAAGTACTGTGTTGCCTTCTCTCCACCACTTAACACAAACAAAAAGTGTGGAATCTTCTCTCCAGAATGCTGGCTTATCTCAGGTGTGCTATGCTAAGAAGGAGCAAGATGGGAAAAGACCAGAAAGACGTGCGCGTGGTAAAGCTCACAATTTTAAATCCAGTGACAGGTTTTCAAAAAAAAGAGACAAGACTTCAGAAAATGCTTCTGGTTCTTGTTCAGTGGAAGGTTCTGGGAAACTTGCGCTCTCAAAAGAGCCTGGTAAAAGTGTTCCTTTTTTGTTATCTTTTCAAGAAGGGAGCATCGAGAGCAGCCATGTGTCTTCACAACTCTTAGGAGAGTTAGAAGTTGAAAGCACCTGTAGAGAGCAGTCCAAGTTGAATGGAAAATCAAAAAGTCACTTTGATAGTGAAGATGAGAGTATGTCATGCAATTCAGATGATGATGATGATGATGTAGTATTCATGCCACTGCAAGAAATTCTCTCTTCGAGTCCCAAGCCACAGGTGGGACCTCTGGAAGAATCTTGTCATGACAGTTTTTCTCAGGACACCATGACTCCATTACTGAACCTTCATGTAAGTGGCTAAAAAAAAAAAAGCTTCGGATCAGCTTTGTTATGTTGCATTTTTATTTATAATGCATGATAACTCAGTTATTTGTCTGCAAAACTGGTTACTCAGCTTAAGGGTCCTATGCTGCATACAGTGTAGTCTGAGAAAGGGTGTTCTTGTTGCTGTGTTTGTCCCTGGAATGACTGAAAGATAATTTGTGTAGCCAGACTGCATTAGTTCTATGCCTTTCAGAGGTTTCTAGGAGTTTTCGTTTTTTCCCCCTAAAAAAAAAAAGGGCAGGAGGTTACATTTAGAAGACAGGGGAGGTCTTATGTTTTTGGATTTTTTCCTAATCAGGTAAGATGTTTGTGTATTGAACTTAACTAGAAGAAATTGATCTATCCATTGAGAGAACTCTGTGCTATACTCGTATATCCTTGTCACAGTCTGTGATTGTCAGAAATCTGTGTGCAAGTTCGTGATCTGTAAGTGTGATGTTTTCTTTGAAGCTGAATTTCATGGAGACTGAAAGTATTTTAGAAAGGATTTCAGAAAGCTGCATGATTTCTGCTCACAGGGGATAGATGAAGTGTTTAAAACCTGGTTTACAGAATATGATGGTCATTAATTGATGTGTGTTTTTAAAAGTTAGCCTATTGTTCAAAAACAGCTTGTCAAATAAGTAGTGATTTTTTAAATTTTTATTGTGAAATAATGCTTTAATTAGGAGGGTCCTGCAGTAAGACTTAATGTAGCATTCCTGACAAAGTTGGTACAGGTTGGAACTGACTGCATATAAAAATATTTTGTACTGGCTGGGTTGGAGTTAATTTGCTTAACAGCTGTATGGTGCTGTGTGTTTTGTACAAAAACATTGTTCATAAGAGACTAGTGTTCTGGCTGTTGTGGAGCTGTACTTGCACACCATCGAGGCTTTCTCCTTTCCAACTGTGCCCCCCACCCTCCTGCTGCAGCAAGTAGGCTGGAGTGGACAAAAACCTGGGAGGGGACAGAGCCTGGACAGCTGACCCCAGATGAGCAAAGGGATATAGTCCATGTCACACTGTGTCATGCTCAGCAATCAGAACCAAGCAGGGGCAGTTGGTCTGGTGTGTTGCCATTGCCCAGTCTAGCTGGACATCCTTTTGCTTGTGGGTGGTGCTGAGTGACTGCCTTTGCATCACTTTTTCTTTTCTGCCTCAACCCCTCTTTCTTCACTTACTAAACTGTCTTTATCTCAAACTACAAGTTTTCTTGCTTTTGCTCTTACTCATTCCCTTGCACCACCGGGCAGGGAAATGAACAAGCTCTATGGTGCTTAGCTGCTGGCTGGGGCCAGCCCACTGCTATTTTCTACAGTAGAAAATAAACCACAAAATACCTGTATAAATACTCTCATCCTCTCCTCCTGTTTATTTGTGGTCTGAATTACTGTCTCCATAGGCAGATGCTGAAGAGCTGTAATTATTTTATCTGTCCTTATGATGCATTATGCAAGCACATTATAGATCAGACTTATGTATTATGTTACATATATATTCCACAATCTTAACCAACATGTCTATGTAATTAATGGTTAAGACTGATAAACAGATGCAGCCCAGGTCAGATAACTGTGGGACATGTATGTGACCACAACACTGGGCCTATCCTGTTTCTGCATAATTAATGGCCAAGTGAGACAAAACAGTTAATAACTGTCCCAAATTTTCCATGACCATGGCTTTTGCATATCGTTTAGCATTCTTCTCTTGTCTTGTAAAAAGCAGCTTTTGTGCTCCTTCGAATAAGGTCTTGATTTCTCAGTTTTTCAACAATCACTTCAGATGTACTAAACAGATAAAATATAAGGCAAGAGGTTTTCAGTTTTCCCACATAAAGACATGCTGCTTGTTACATTTGAAAGATACCTCTGAATAACAAAAATGAGTACTGTATTAACAGGCTTCTTTATTAGCAGGTAGACACTAAATGCTTTTAACTTCTGTTACCTTTGGGTAATAGAAAAATCCACAATGAGAGGGTGTGATGCCACTGAATTGTGTTCTCCTAAAGTGAAGGAGCTCATAGGAGGAAGCTTTGTCACTAGTAAGAGGCTTGTCATTTAAGAAAGTGATGTCAGAAGGGCACTGCTTGTCCAAAGAACAGAATCATGGCCATAAAAGATTTCAGATCTATGTTGTCTGCCATTAGCTGAATAAAACACTAGTTACTGAAAAAAACAAAGTAATCTAGGTAGGGTTAAGACTTCCTTTGTGTGTTGGTTTGGTTTTGGGTTTCTAGTTGGATTTTTATTGGAAACTGGTTTTTTATGATTTTGAAGGTGATTTAGCAAACACTGGTTCAAACGCTGGTTCTTTGACCTCTGGGGACTTCTGAAAGTAACAAAGAGGTACTGAATAATTTTTGGAGTTTCTTGTCTTACACATTAGAATGGGGATTCCCAGAGCCTCAGTGAATGATAATAAAGCTGTGAGGTAAAAGGCTTCTGGTGCTGATGCTCTTTGTAAAAGTCAGTTGGAGGTCAGCCCCAGGGAGACAGGCATAGACTTACTTTGCTGTTCAGATCCATTGTGAAGCACAGTTATTTCTAAATTAATCACTGAGAGTGATTTGACTATTATATGAAATTGTCAAGGAACCTAGAAAACCTAAATTGTTACTTGTCCTGTTTTTCAGGGTCTCCTTTGGATTTCTATCTTCAGGTAAAATGTAATAGAATATGCTGAGTTGAAAGGGACCCATCAGGATGATCAAGTCCGAGTAGAAACCTTTTCCAATGTTAATGATGTTTATTCTCTATTACTGAATTAATGAATTGTGGTATTTTTTAACTTCTTACTGCTTCATTTACAGCTTTCTAAGCCTCCTGTTGTTAGCCAGGTGTCATATGTGAACAGCTTGGAAAATCTCTTGAAGGAGAAAGAAGAATCTAAAAGGTTTGTTTATTAAAGCTGCTTTGGAAAGTTTGGGGTGGAGTTGTAGGAGCTTAGATTTACCTCATCTCCCTGAAACTGATGGAGTTTTGGTAGCAGAAAGTGAAGCTTTGCCTGCTGATGCCACCAACCTACATCCAGCAGGACCCTGAGTACATCTTAACTGTAGAAGCTGAATGACAGGCAGTAACGAGTGATTTGTGATACATCTGTCTACCCATCAAGAGCCAAACTAAATTTACTGATGGTTTCATTATAGGTCACTGAGCCAGCTAGCAGCTGCTGGTCAGAAATAGCAGTTATGTAGACTGACTGTACTAGTCTCTTCAGAGACATTTGTAGCTCAGTTTTGGTTTCTAGAGTTGTGTGGACTGTTGGTATCTGGGGATTTACACAGTTGAGTGGACAGAATGAATGAATGTTCTTGCAAGAGATCTTTTGGGTAGAAAGTGCAATGTGGTAGATGTACTAATGGCAAGTGGTGGTGATGGGTCTATATGTGTAATTAACTGTTTTGATTAAGCATCTGGCCCCAGTAACTGTGGGAGCAGTGAGTACTCCTACAACTAGTACTATTTAACAACTACTAGTAAAATAATTTTTTTTTAAATTCATCCAGAAGACTGAAAGTTTTGTGCAATTACAAAAAAATCCATCAGAAGTTGGTTGAGTGTCTTTTTCTCTGACAAACTAGTGATTGGTTGTGCTGTTGGAAATTGACAGAGTTTTGGTAAACATCTACTTTGGGAATAGCAATGTGCTCGTTTTTTACGCGGGTGCAAATATGTCTTTCATACTTTGCCATGGCTGCTGATTCCTGGGTGCACATTCAGAGCTTAAATATTATCTATTTTAAGTACTAAATGGTGGTGATATGTTCTGCTGCTACTGTCATTTCAGAGTAGATGAACTAGAAAAACAGTTACAGGAAGACATACAAGGAAGGGAAGCCGATTGTTCAGATGGAGATGATGAGAATGCTGGTGGAGATGAAGACCTCTCAGAAGAGCACAGGTGATTCCAACTCCACAACCAATTAAATCTAATTCCTCACTTATCTAGCCTTTTTTCCTAATCTCTCTTTTCATCAATTGCTGTTAATATGTTTACATTAAACATTTTTATCATCTTTTTGGATTGGTTGGATTATCTTGGACATTACTGAATTTTACAATTCAGCTTTCACATAAGGCTGATATCTTCATCACCTGAATATAACTGTCTCAACCAGCGAATAGTCTCTCAATGTTTAAAATTATAAAAGCAATTTTGAATTTTGCAGGGCATTTCTAAAGAGATTTTCAGTAATATGTCATGCCATACCTGACTACCACCCTGGAGAAGATGTATTTGAGTTATCGACCTCTGGGAAAATCTTCAATCAACATAACCTTGACCTGAGGAATTTTCACTTCATCCCTCAAAATCCTATAGAAAAGCTCCTTCTTAGGTAACAATATCTTCTTTCTGTTGTGTTTCCTTGTACAATTTTCTTCAGTGTTGGCAGTTTTTCAGATAAAGCAGTATATTTGCAAGCAAATGAGCTTTGTCTTACTAAGCAGGCAAGGCTGACTCCATTTGCCTGGAATTCTCCTTTACAGATTAGCTTTATAGAACAGTGAATTGTTACTTGAAGCTTCCTTCTGTTCTCCTCTGGAGTTCTTAAAAAACATCTTAAATGAGACATAAGGAAGAAAATAGGTGTTCTGGCCTCTTCCATACTTCTGCTGTGTTGGGCTACCATTGATAACCTGACTAGTTTGTGGAAGATAAATGAGGAAGTGAAATGTTACAATGAAGAAAAGCTTCACTGTCCCAAGGCAGAAAGAGGACCGTTGTGGTGAACTGATTCATGATCTACTAATGTTACACAATGTCTGTTGAAAGACTTATATGTGCCACTTTGGCTTCCACCTGATGAGGACTGCAGAAAGTCATGATTTCTGACATCTGTTACATTCAGTCACTGCGCTAGCAGTGTGTCTCGGTGTGTATACACAACTGTTATGTAACTTGAAAGGGTTTAGATTCTATATTTATGAAGCTGTCAGGTTACAAATAGTTGGACCATACCACAAGCACAAGTCCTGAAAACTTCTTGTTATTTCAGTTGGCATTTTATTCCAAACTTGCACCAGTGAAACTGTTTAATCTTAAAAGATTTTGTATGCATGTGAGTGTGCAATTGTGGATTTGAAGAGGAGGAGGGTGGCTTCTCTTCTCTTGAGGAAGTGCTGTTTGTGATTATATTCCTTTGACTTCAGGCCTCTTTATTAATATGTTTTGAAGATCACAGGATATAAGCTTCAGAAGTATCTTGTAAATCAGTGACTGGAGGAATGAGCATTAAAAGAATCATTCCTTTGGGAAGGCAATTAGGATTTAATTGCTTGTGTATTCTGCCCAGTTGGCACAGCTGGCACCTACTGGCTGCCCAGTTGGCACATGGGTGTCTTCCCTAGCCACTTGATCAGTCAGACAGGTAGAAGGTATATCGAAAAGAAACAGATCTCTCAGCAGAGAGAAGACTAAAGAAAGGTATGTGGGAAAACTGGGTATTATTAATTTAGTTGCTTGTGACATACCTGACATTCTAATGAAGACTAAAGCTAAAATCCTTTGGTAATAAAAATTACATATTTCCTTTCTTCCAAGAGCTACTTTTTGCACCTCACAAACTTGCACAGTAAGATTAGACTGTCGAATTTTAATTGCTTTAGTTTGTCTCCAAGCTCTTTATTTAAATTAGTTTTTTTAACATTTCAGACAAAGTTTTTTTCTCTTTCCTTCTAAAAGTGTTGGTAAAGGTTGTTGAATATAAAAAAATCTTTATTCACGGGTCTCATTGAGCGTAGCAGCCTGTCTACACAGATGGGCATAATGGTTCATAGTACAATAGTGGAAATCAATGTTTGTTTGAAGCTGTTACTATCCAATAATACAAACGTTTTCAAATTATATGGTATAGCATTCTGGGGAAAAAGTTGTAAATAACAAATAAGGTTTAATTACTGTAGTGTATCATATAGTTAAGAGCATAAGAATAACACCTGGTTTGGATGTTGAGATCTTTCTTTGCTGTTGATCTGAATGGTGGAGAAGTTCTTAAGCTTTTGTGAAACTGCTGATTCAACCACTAACTGATTTTTTTCCTGTTTCCCCACCCCAATCTTTGTCTTACAGCTCTGGTGTAACACAACAGCTTTCTTTAGTTATTAATGGTTTTCTAAGTTCTGCTTACAATTGTGTATTGTGTCCTGTACCAGTTCTAAAGTGGCTTTTCCAGGTAAGACTATACTACTCTTGTGGTTATACTCTGTCCAGATAGATAATATGTAGTATTCTTCCTGGAAGCCAGTTGTAGCAGGAATAATCAGAACAAGTTTGTGAATCTGTTGCATTAGGTTAACAACTTTTAAATCAAGTAATCTTTCTGGGTTCTCATTTGCTCTCCAGTCTGTAGTACTTTGTCACTAGGGGTGAAACACTAGGGATAGCTTTTCTCCACACTTTCTGAGTGACTGCCAAGCTGCTCATCCCTGTCCTTCTTCATGTGTGTTAGTGCAGTTGAAAAGTGCACAGTACATGCCAGATAAGAAGAGATTTTTGGGTTTCAGGATGTAATAATGTGGGCCAGATCACAAGCAAATGTTAATCTATTTCCTTCCAACCTTAAAAAAAAATAACAAAAAACCCTAATTCAAACGTACTCCAGTATGCAAAAGTATCATTTCTACATATATCACTTTGTAAGTCATCAGATACCCCCGTGTTATCAGATAATTTTCATTTGGAAAGGTTGACATGCACTGTGGCTTAGAAGAAGGTCTGGAGCCTTCCTCAAAGGAAGTGTGGTGGCTGTCTGCTTTCTACATACCTGTGTCCATGTCTGAATCCTCAGGAATGTACATTGTTCTGTTACTCACAAAAATGCACCTCTCTGGTCTCCATTCTGTTATTATTTACCACATTCTAACTGTGCCTGAAACAAAAAAGAAATCTGGATCACCTGTGAAATTGCAGCCTGAGTCTGTTTATTTGCTTTCTGCTTTTGCCGAAAGGAAAACATTTTGCTCCTTCATGTCCTTCCCTCCAGGCAGTAAAAAACTGACTTCCACCCCTCTGTGAGCCCTGGTGTTCCTCTAATAAGGATGAAGTGTGAGCCAGTTCAGCTCACTTACAGAGCTGGAAACTGTCCAGCACTTGGAAGTGCTCCAGGAAACCTGAACTGTACTTTATTGGCATGTTTTTGTAGTTAGAGTTCTATGACAAACTAATAATTCATTGTTTTGGTTTAATATTGCATATGTTCAACATTTGTGTGACTGGAAAAAGTTGTACTTAACTCTATTTTCTCCTGCTTCTGATCAAGGAGTTCACTTTGATCACAGATGCAAATGGGTTCCAAAGGGATATATGGTACTTTCCATTTTCTTAACCCTAAGTACCTTCTTATGAATCAATAGATTCAACATGAGTTTGCACCATTTTGGTATTGCAAATAATTAATTTTCAAGTATTCATATTAGCTGTGCACTGCTTGAAGTAATTAACATTCACAATACACTCCTTGGTGTATATTGTTTTAGAGATTTTGAGGTTTGTTTTTTTGTGGTGTAGGTTTTTTTCTATTACTGTTTTTACTAAAGAGTTAGTTTATTTTTTTAATTAAAAGAGCACTGATGGCATCATGAGACTTGGTGTTTAACATCTGTCTTCTTTTCTTTCCACAGGTGATGTCTGTTCATCCTGACTATTGTGTTTCAACCCAGATTTTAGACAGATTGATGGACATAACACTAAAAAATGGTGAGTATTTGAAGGATGGAAAACTGAGCAGCTAACTGGAGGCAGTTCCATTCTATTAAGTGTAGAAAGGTGTTGGGGAAACAAGTAAAAGGCACTAGCTCTGTTCTGTGTTTCTGGCATAGATTTAGGTTCTTCTGTTACTTACGTAATGCACAAATAATAGGAGTTGGTCTTCACTGAGTGTGTGCAAGCTGTACCACAGGATGTGGTCCTGGCGTGTACTTGGAAGGCAGTGTGTCCAGTACAGATCCTTTTAAACTCACTTCTGTTATTTCACAAATAGAAGTGACCTGAAGAGAAACCCAGTCTGCTCAAAAGTTTACTCTCCATCTTTGCTTTAGAAGCTGCAGGTATTAATTTCATAGCTTGAAGACCACAAGGTAGTTTAATGTATTCATACCCAGTAACTAGCACTACATAGTTCATTTTCCAGATAAATGGCACAAGTGAAAAGAATCATACACCTGCACAGAAACATTTTCAAGGATCTTTTTCAGCCCACACTGCTGCCCATGTTTTGTGTTTTGCCTTCCTTCATCTGCTCTCTCAAATACTTCTCCATTACTAGTTCCTTTGCTGTGCTTTTCACATTTTCACTTTATTTAGATCCATCAAAAGCCACAAATTCATTTAAGCTTGCCATTTAACATTGTTAAAGTAACATAGTTCTCTTGAAGGTTCTTGCTTGGGTCTGTTCAAATTATACCACATATTTTGAGTCTTGTCTGAAATAGGACTGTGAACTGATACCAAAAGGAATGTTGCCCCCTTTATTTTGTGCTTTGCTGGCATTAAGCTTGATCCTGAATGAACCCTTCAAGCTGATCGACAAGAATTCAAATAATTAAGTCTGGGTGAGATCAGATCTCTGACTTCAGAGCCAGATCAAATAGGGTACAGTTTCACCTGGAAAGTTAAAATTGCCAACCATGGAGTCTTAAAACCATTGTGAGACCTTTTTTTTTTAACGAAATTGAACATTGAGATCTGAACCTGCAGTATCTTGAGTATTGTGTTGTATTAGATTTGTTTTTTTCTTACAAACCAAGCTCTAAGACCCAAAACTGACCAAATTCAGAATTCTGATTATTTCTGTCATTGTTTGGAAAACACTGCATCTAGTTTGATGCTGGTTTAGTGTCTGATGGATAAACTTCTGTAGACTTTGTAGACTTTCAGATATAAGTTGTACAAAGCATCCCTTTTTGCAATAAGCATTGTTTCTTATTTCTACCAAATAAGGGAAGTCCATCTGTTAAGCACTTCTGGTCTAGAAGTCTTGCCAGGTTTCAAATCTTACTTACTTCCACTTCCAGTACCAGCATAACACCCTCTTACCTGTGCCTACACAGAACAGTAACTTAGGTATTCTCTTAAAAGCAAATCTTGCCTCCTTGCTTATTCTGCTGTTTGTGATGAAAGAGAGCTGGGAGGGGAAAAAGGGTGGAATTTATTCACCTGTTACATAGACAAGATATTTCTCTGGCATAAGATACTGTTAGACTTTTTTTTCCTCTCATGGTTCTGAAAATAAGCACATTGTTCAATGCACCAATTCTTCTGAGATGAGAGCTGGTAGAATTGATGCAAAGTGCTTGAGCTTATGTTTCCTTTAAAAGGGACTAATGCTAAGAACTAAGTTTAATTTATACTGTCTTTTACTTGTAGCTTCCATCAGTGATGAACAGTCTAAACCCTGGATTCCTTCACTAGCTGATGTGTCAACTGTTGTTGTCAATATGGGTGTTGCATTTAGGTCTCTCTTTCCATTGCAGCATCTGCAGCCCAGCTTTAACGAGTGTGATATTTTGTAAGTGATACTCTTTTTTTTTTTTATTGCCTAGATCCTGTGAAAGCAACTCTTGTGTTTAGAATATAGAATCAGAAGGTTCTCCTTTATTTCCCCTCCCTTCCATCAAGACATACTCTTTAAATTCTCAGCTCAGGTCTTAATAAGCATAAATAAGGCAGAGCTTTAAACAATACCTGCCAGGTAAGAATTCAGCAAACTAGAACATTGTCCTGCACCTTCCTAATGGGAGTTTGCAAGAATTGTTGCCTAAATAGCTAGGCAGAATTTTAAGTAATTGATATGTATTTTGAATATACATTGAGAGGGATTTTTTCTGTTTTATGCAAATAAGCCTTTGTGAGCTTTTAAATTGTTGACTATTGCTCAGATTAGTGTCTCTTTTATTAGAAGTCAGATGCAAGAAACAGTGAGTAAGCAACAGCCAAGAGAAGACCTTACCCCTGCTGGTCCAGCGTTCTCTAGTGTACCAGAAAACAATTTAATTAATGTGGTTAAGGTGAGAAAACTCCAGTTACTGTGGAAGGGGTTTTATCGGGCTGGTGGTGTTGGGTGTTTTTTCCTCGGTTTTGTTGCTTATCAAAAACCTTGGTGTCCTACTCAGAAAACATGCCTGAGATTAGACACTCTCCTGGGGTTTCAGCTTCACATTCAGCAGAGATTATAAGGGAGAAGAGGTGGGGAAAAAATTCTGTGTTTTCAGTACTACTTGTGTATTTAGAAAGTCTGTCAGTCTTTCATTCAGTTAGATGAGGATTATCTGTGCAGTGGAGAAAGATCTTTCTTACTTTAAGGTCCAGGGAATATTGTCATTGTTCAGAAGATGAGCCTCCAGCAGGTATTAAAAAAAAATAGAGTGCAGTTACTTGGAGAGGGGAGATGTTTGTACACAAATGTTGCAAGAACAATATATCATTTGAGGTGCATTTTAATGTGAAGGTGGAGAATATAAGTTCTCATCATACTTTAAACCATTTTCAGGTTTTAATGCTTTTTATTTCTTTTCAAGTTTCTAGGCTTCTGTACAACAGTAATTCAAGGTGGATATACTGATCAAGAAATACTGCTGCTGCTTCTATTGCTGTTTAAAATAAGCTTGGAGAAACAGTTAAAGCAGATTCCTTTGATAGATTTTCAGTGCCTTTTCATAAAACTTCTGATAAATATAAAAGACTGGGATACAAAGGTAACTTCATAAATAATATTGTACTGGATTTATGAAAATGCAGCTTAATTTTCAGGAAGCTTTTGTTTTGAAGTTTTCATTTTTTCTTGACATTTGGAAAAATACTGCTTGAAAATGCAATAGGAACAAAATGAGAGCTTTGAATTCATGTGATATTTAGGAAGTGGATGGGTTTACTGATAAAAGGTTTTGTTGCATGACATGCTTGCCATTATGCTCTTCTGTAAGGGAACCACTGTACTCAAGTTAAATCTTGCATTTACTAAAATAGCTGTATGTCCAAAATAGCTCTCTTGATAGAATGAAGAGATAAAATGTGGTGCAAAACAATTTGATCTCATCTGCCCTGATGTAAAATAGTATTTAACAAATTTAAGTGCAGGTGCAATGCAGAATTACCTTTCTGAACATAATCTGTTAGACCAGTTCCTCTGAAGATCCATGCTGTGTATGTTTCTAGGGAGCGATGTAAACTCCTTTGCAAATACAACAAATACCCACCATGTCCATTCTTCAGTATTGGGATTTTGTTGTTTTTCTTCTAAAGATGCCTGAGCTTTGCCTGGCAGTGAGTGAACTCTCCAGTCATCACCATAATCTCCTGTGGCTGGTTCAGCTGGTGCCCAGCTGGATAATACGTGGACGGTAATGACACTAACATCAGAAATATGTACTATCATTAACAGCTCATTTATTAGTATTGTTAACTGTTGGTTTATTTATATAAGCACAAAGTCTGATAAATGCTATAGGTATTACATGGCACTTTAAATCGGGTTTTCTAGTATGTTAAAGATGTATGTGTAATTCTTGTTCTGTGCATGTTGCTTCTTGATCCCCTCTATTGTGAAAAAAGGTTATTTTATAATTTGTGTAGTTTTCTGGGCTCTGACTTGCTGGTACCCTATAGTAAAGAAAAACTTTACAACTTCAAGTTATGACATGCATCACCTACTCTAATTCTTGTCTGAATGACCAAAAATTAAAATTTTGGGATGATTCATGTCTGCTTTTAAGTGTAAAATCTGTCACAAATTCTGTACATTTGCAATTAATAAATTATAATGTATCTGAGAGAGGAGAATAAATTGGGTCTTCCTTGTGCAGAAGAAAAGCTCCAATTAGAAAAGGGTACTTCATATTTTACTAGCCTCTTTACTAGTCTGCTAGCACCTGTATTAAAAAAAAATCCAGTTTAATAGTTGTAAGCAATTCATGTGAAGCCATGAATAGCCTCATACTTTGTATAAACAGAGTGGATTTAAGAAATTTTCTGGAAAATCATTTTTTTAATTGTTTTTCAGGGAAGTAAGAAGACGCCTTAGCCTAGTGATAATTTCGAAGCTTCTTAAGAAGCATGTAGAAATACCTGATGACAGTGATAAACAGGTACTGCATATGTGTTGTGTATACAATTTCAAACCTTATAAAGCTGCATATTATTGTTTGTATTTTATGTTTTAATACTGTGCACCTGTTTTCAAGAATTTTGCAAAATTACCAGTTAGTAATTTTTTGATTAGTATTACAAGTATATTTGCACGTGTCATCTGCATGTTCTGCAGCTTATAAGAGCCATATTGTTTATGTGCCTGACCATTTATTTTGGACACTGGAAAGAGGTCTGCTCTTCTGCAGAAGAGTCTTGCTTTTGTGTTCATGTAGAGTCACTCTTATCTTTTGCAGGGTTGATTTTTTTTTTTTTTTTTTTGAGGCAACCTACAAACACTTTAGTTTGTGAATAGGCAAAAACTACCCAAAGAATGAAAACTCCTATTTTAATTAAAAATCCCATTTATGTTTTTGTCTTAGACAAATAATCCTGTAGTGGCACCGACTGTTCAGTTTTGTGTTGCCAGTAAGCCTGTCCAATTTGTTAATGTTTGTAGATGTCTCTTCTGCTTGAGTTTCTGGTGTACATGAAACCTTCTAATTTAGTAAGGAAGATGAGTCAAGGACTGAAGCAGCAAAATGCTGATGAAGACCACCTTGATATAGAGCTGGAACAGAAGGTACACAGCTGATTAGTACTTTTTTTTTGCGTTTGTCTTTTTATGCATACTCTAATTTTGAGAATGTTTATTTTAATTTCCCTTCACTGAGGGCAGTTCTGTTCATCTCTATAACTAGAATGTTACTTATGTTCAATTTTTGTTATAGTCATGGAGGAAGGAAAGAGGTAGCATGTGACTGAGGAACCTGTATTAGGTTGTTTTGCAAACAAGGAAATGGTCTGATTCTCTGCAGGGCTAAGTCACATGGGTGTCTTGGGTCCTGTCTTCTGTCATCAGAGGACTATCCTCCCTCCTGGTGTAATCAGTGAAAACTGTTTGATGCTGAGCCAGACCTTCACCTGCAGGCTTCAGAAGGAGATTTATGAATC
Organism: Chaetura pelagica; assembly: GCF_000747805.2. Taxonomy (NCBI): domain Eukaryota; kingdom Metazoa; phylum Chordata; class Aves; order Apodiformes; family Apodidae; genus Chaetura; species Chaetura pelagica. The sequence goes on along the minus strand of NW_009953651.1, from coordinate 4,382,033 downwards.
TTTTAGTAATAGTTTTTCATAAACAGCTATTAGAAAGGTTTAGTATTTTCATCCATCCAAAACCTGAATATTGGTTTGGTTATTTTAGTGTATCATGGAATTTCTTAACCAATGTTTTGATGTGGATGTAGATGATGGGAATCTAAAGCCAACAGCTGAATTTAATTTTCAGTAATTGAAACTACAGGAGTTTTGTAGATTACTTAGGTAACCTAAAATATTACTGTTTTAAAATGCTTCTAATATATGAATATACTGTTACAAATGAGTTATTTAGGCAAATAAAGTTAGAGCAGACATTTGTCCATTGATGTGGTAGCTGGAAGAATCATTCCAGAAGGCAAAGATAGGGATTTATCTAGATGTGAATAGTTACAATTGTGCTTTGACTCCTAATGCTCTGTTGATTTCTTTCCAGGCATATTACCTGATCTACATCCTTCTCCATCTAGTCAGTGAAGCTAGTTTCTTCGATACTGTAAATTCTAATCAAAGGGTAAGTAACTTCCGTGGCTAGATCTTGAGATTTCACAAGACTGTTGGTCTGTTTTGGTAAGAGCTGTCATGTGGTAGATGATCACCAGTGGATATTAGCACTAGGGGGAACTTTTTTTCTTGGCCAAAGAAAACACAGAAGACCTTTCTCTGCATATACTGCAGTGAAAGAAACCTCTTCTCCATTTCTGCAAATGGAAGGTGCCTCAAAACATTAGCCTGTGGATCATTAAGACGTTGGTTTTGTTGACCTTTCTCAGGAAGTAACTGGAGGTTAACTGAACATAGAATATCTAAGAAATCTAATAGTTCTCTGAGCTTATGAAGTAGGGTAGAAGTTTTTCAGCCTAGAAGAAAACCATTTTGAAAATATCCAGTAAAATATGTTCAAACTTATCATTATTTTGTGTGCTGGAGTGCACCTGTATATGATCTCTTCTCTGTCATGAAAGTTCCCTTGCACCATGTGATGTGAGTATTTCTCAAGTAGTAGATTCTGCTTAGCCTTTCATTTCTGATCATTTACTGTGAGCTGCTTGCTGCAAGGTGTTTGTGTACATCTTCTGCCCTGTCAGATCACCTTGGCTGTTAAGAAAGCTGTCAGATGAACTATAGGAGAGGCAAAGCAGTAAAGTTTGGTTACATTTTGAGGCTTAGTTGTCTCTGTTTTCTACTCAATGTAAAATTGTATTTGGTAGAGAAAATAATTATATTGTGGTGCTCTTTTGAGTTTTGTTTATTTTTACAACTGCCTTCCTGAAGATCTGTGGAGAACCTGTTGGTTTTTTTAATTTCTAATGTCTCTTTGTTTCTTCATGAAGAAAGAGCCTATTATGCACTGACCTGTTAACCATCAAGTGGCAAGAGAGGTGTGGCTGAGTGTTCTGCAGGGTAGACTAAATCAATATAACTATTATATTTCTGGTCAGCTTCCAGTTAGATGAGGTAAACTGTCCTGGTGTTGAGACACCAGCAAATGTTTGAGTAAACTTCAGCACATTTCACCTGTTCTGCAGAGTGGAACCTCTTTGCAGCTGCTCAGTGAGGCATTGAAAACAGAAATTTTATGAAGAAATTCACAGAATGCAAATGAACTTGGGAGCTGTTATCAAAGGATCATGAAGCTGCAAAACTGCTTTAATACAATTAATCAGAAATTTAGAAATAAATAAAAGATGAGTACATAAACCTTGGATATGTTTTACCTGCTCAACCAATTCCTACAAAAGAAAATTACCTGAGTCATCATTACCAAAATTGATATTTTTAGTTATTGCAACTTCAGAACTTTTTTCCACTGGTAAAAGATCTGAATGGCACTGTGCTTGCCACTTTGAGGACAGAAAAGATTTACAAATTAGCTAGTAGGAGCTTTAAAATTTGTCACGTGTAGCTCTGCTATATTTTGGAATTATTTCTTCAAGCTCTTGGACATGATTAACTGGGTGTATGCCAGTAACTGCTAGAGGATCTTGTGATCTTGTTTTCTTTCTGTTCTCCTTCCTTACTGTGTATTTGAGAACAACTCAAACTGAAGCATATAATTTTGAAATTGAAATAATATTTGAAGAAAGCTTTCAGTTTTGACTTGGCAAATTTAAATAACTGTACTCTTTTGTCTTTATTTAGCAACACTTACTGAAGCTTTGTGGTGCCTTAGATAAGCACATAAAATGTGATATTAGGGAAGATGCTAGGCTGTTCTATCGAACTAAGGTAAGACACATGTAAGTTAAGGGTTTTTCTGTGTTCTTCATGTGTATTGTTCCCTCATACCTGCCCTGGAAATCTTTAGTTCCATGTGGATTTTCTTTTTTTTTTTTTTCTGGTTTCTCTGTCTGCATCATATCTTTGCATGTACAAAATAAACATATGCCCATTTTAATGCACTGAAAATGTTATTTTTGGTAGTAGCAAGACTGTTAAATGTCAAATGTGAGCTTGTCTTCTTTTTAGCCAGGTATCTCAACTTCTAGGCCCACAGAGTTGCTCTGGTTTTTTTCCTGCCCATTCCTGGTAGCTGACTCTGCTTTTCAGAGCAGAGGTGACATGCAGGGTGACACAGAGACGACTGAAAAAATAGCCCATCTTGCAAGTCTCTCTGTTTTATTTACAAATTAATGAGTTAGTTAAAATGTTGTGGATTTGAGCCAACAGTGTGTGTGATGTAGCATCAAGCTTGGAGAACTGCCTTTCATTTGCTTTATGGTGTGGGGCTCAGTAATGATAGTCCTAGTTTGGTGGCTCCCATACTTCACATGGTGTTGCACCAGGACCCATCAGATCAGTGGCAATGTGACCAGCCTCAGCTCTGAAAAGCCTTGACTTCAACTTTAAATCAGACATTTTACAGCTGTGTGAATCCTTGCCTCTCAGGAAGATAATAATTCAGTCAGATTAGTCAGTGTGAGTCTTTTTAACCAGTTAATGAATCTTACCTTGGATTTTTGTATCTCTGGCTGCTTTCACTTTTGTTACTGTTGTCCTTGTGCTGAGAGGGGAAAATATTACTTCCTTTTTCCCTATCACTTCATTTGTGTAATACTACAATAACTTCTAGAGGATGCCACTCCACTGGGTTTCAACACAGTGTGTGAAGCAAATCGCAGTTCTTAATGGCTTGGATTAAATACTTGTGGTTGGTTATGAAAAAATAAAGTTTTATGTAGAAAGAATTAATTTCAGAAGCAGACAGTTCTGCACAGTTGGCTTTTGTGATTGCAGTTGCAGGCCCCTTTCCTGGGTACAATCAGACCTGCATAACAAAACTAGCTCATCTGAGGGATGAAGGTGTGTGTGGAGACCAGAGGCTTGCTTGCTGATTCCAGACAACATGGAGAGTCATGTGGCTGTAACATGTTTGTGTGGAGTACTTGACTTTGAATTCAGAGTCCCAAATTACAGGGATCTGCTTGGAGTTGAGGTGGTTTTTTTTTTTGTGTCAACTGTAAAATCATTATCTAGGGTTTCACGGATTTGGGAGGTGGGAAGCAGGGGAGTATGAGTTTGGCTTTAACATAAATGGCTACAGTAATCAATCTGAATTTGCAGGTAAAGGATGTAGTTGCTAGGATATATGGCAAATGGCAAGATATGATACAAACCACTCGGCCTACTCAGGTACTGTAATGAGACCTTTTAACTCTTTTTATATTGCAGGGTGCATCTAACTCATTTTTTTTAGTGCTTGAAAGAGATTTTTTTTTTTTCCCTTCTTAAATGGCCTGGCTGTGGAATACAGTTAGATGTATTAGAGCAGATTAATTAAAATTCTTACTTTACTGGCTTCAATAAAACCAAGATGTCATCTTTATCCTTAAAAGTTATGCTTCTTTAAATGGCTTGTGTAATAGACTAAAATGCTAGTAGTGAGTCAAGGCACAGGGCCTATCTCTGATTATAGTTATTAGCAGAAGCTTAGAAGAGGATGTTGGGGCAGGAATGCAGTGAGGCAGTTCCTGCTGTTTCTGGCACTGTGGGACTTCAGCACTACTCGAGTCCAAGGCTCTATCTACATATGTTTAATGGCTTTTGTTAACTCCTCCCTCTCTGAATGCATCAAATTTCCTGCAATGATTAGAGAAAGCCTTTGATGCTCTGTAAAAATAGGCAGTAGTAAACAATGTCGTTATTAGTCTCTCATTAATATTTGCCTTCATGGTATCTAACTGGCCTTGGTGGAGTAGGTGGATAATTTCTATGAGATCCAGAGTTCAGAGCTGTTTCTTTCAGTCTAGGATTGTAAGGTTTCTTCTGTAAATTGATCAGACCAATTGTTTGTTTCCTGTCTTGGAATATTCTGGGCCCCTCAGTTCAAAAAGGACAGGGAACTGCTCGAGAGAGTCCAGCGCAGAGCTACGAAGATGATTAAGGGAGTGGAACATCTCCCTTATGAGGAAAGGCTGAGGGAGCTGGGTCTCTTTAGCTTGGAGAAAAGGAGACTGAGGGGTGACCTCATCAATGTTTACAAATATGTAAGGGGTGAGTGTCAGGGGGACGGAGTTAGGCTTTTCTCGGTGATGACCAGTGATAGGACAAGGGGTAATGGGTGTAAATTGGAGCATAGGAAGTTCAAGGTGAATATCCGAAAAAATTTTTTTACTGTGAGAGTGACAGAGCACTGGAACAGACTGCCCAGGGAGGTTGTGGAGTCTCCCTCACTGGAGACATTCAAAACCCACCTGGATGAGTTCCTGTGTGATGTACTCTAGGTGACCCTGCTCTGGCAGGGGGGTTGGACTAGATGATCTCTCGAGGTCCCTTCCAGCCCCTAAGATTCTATGATTCTATGATACAGCTACCTGTCTTGGGAAAGCTTAGCTTCCTGGTAATGTAGTGTATCACTTGCTAAAAATGTAAATTGTACATGCTTGGTATTTATTTCAGTTAAAAATTTTGTAATCAACTATTGGTTTGTAAAGACAATGAATCATTCCCAGCAATGTGCAAAGAAGAATTTGTGATGTGTGTGACACTTGATATAGAGGGGGAAGGAAATCAGTAACACATGGCCGCAGAAGCTACTTTGCAACTGATGAAAGTTGATAATGATGCAGCTCTTTCAGAGCTGTTTTTCAGGGATCATTTAGGGTTGATTCACATATGCTGAAACCGGCAGATGTTCCTAAATAAAAATCCTAGGGAATTTTGCAACACATTGTGGCCATCTCAAGCTGAGCACTTGCCTACTCTATCCTTTCCATCCATCATTGGTGTTCTGACTTGTTTACTGTTTTGTTTTTATTCTTCAGGGAAAACTGCATGACTTCTGGGAACCGGATTCATGAAATTTTCCCTAGTTCAGGGAAAGTAACAGAAAAGCTCTGAAACCAAGAAAGATGTAGAATGAATGAAGCTTCAGCTTGGTCGGAACAGAAGAAATCAGTCACCTGAGCTATAACTTGAGCTTGATTCAGGCAAATACTAGAAACACAAAGATCAAATTTGATAAACACTGCTTTTACCTTAAATATGCTACTTCTAAAAAATAAAGCTAAACAACAAACCACAGCTATTTCTATACCCCTGTCTGAATTGGCTAGGAATATTTTATCATATTGAAAGCTGAGGGCAGTTTCCTCATTTACATTTTAAATCACAAGACGTGTTTGAAAACTGTATGTGTTCATTGTCTTGAGAGCACACACCTCCAAGCATTGTTTTAGGATTGCTGGGAAAGAACTATCCTGTGACATGGAATGTGATTTTTAGAAACAGTGTTAAACCTCCCTTGTTGTGAGCAGGTAAGGAAGTGGGTCAGAATCAGGCTGAGTAACAGAATTGCCTGCATGTGTTATTCTGCAAAGCAGACTTGGCGTGGCCATCAGTGTCTAAAAAATACAAAATACAGCAGTTGCTGTGAACAAGTGACTGCTCCTGTGTTCACTTGAGCTTGGAAATGGAGGTTAAGAGTGGCTGTGCCCAAACAGGTTAAGTGGATGCTTCTTTGCTCTGTGGTTGTGTTTTATCAAATAACAAAATGGAATTTGTTATTACAATGATGCATTCATTTTAACTTAACTTCCTCATCCTTTGACATTAATTTATTTATGCGGTGAATTTGACTGCACAGGAAGTATTTCTGTAAGACCAAGTTATAACTGAGACTTAATATCCCAGTAGTATTTTTGTACTACTCTTTAGGATTAAACAATCATATCAATGTGTGTTATCTGGCTTCAGCACTTTCTCTAAAAGGAGAAAATACTAATCCTAAAATACCTGCTCAATGGAAATGTGAGGAGATGAGGATTTGGCCCCTGTGTGTAAAAACAGTGGAAGCTGTATGAGGTCTGAATTCCTTTGTGTGAAGTCTTGCTGCACACAGTGTGTGTGCAAAGCCTCAGACGCTGTTTGGGAAGTAACCAAAGGAAGATGTGACCTCCTTTTTTTGTGCTTTCTCTGCAAATGCCATCATTTAAATCTGTGGTTTGTCTGTAGGATGTATGTATATATGAAGAGAAAGTCAAGGTGTTGGGTAGAAGCACCAACTAGGATTCTCTTAACTGAGATTTTTAATATCAACATGCGTGTTTTATAAAGTTTCCTTTTAATTTTTGTAGATTATCTTGTCTTGTATGATAAATTCCCTACAACTTTCCAAGATGAGAATGTAAAATAAGGCTCAAAAAGCCCCAACTAACCTTTAGATTTAAGTATGTCTATTATATATAAAGTAACTGCTATAGAATGGACACATCTTACAGAGAAGGTATTTTATTTGGAAATTCATATTAAATGTTTTGTCTTTAATTTCAAGTGTTAGAGAGTTAGCCTAAGACTGCAGCATCTCTGTTCCCTTCACAGGATAATCAGCTTATCTTTGTTCAGACAAAAGTTATGCTCATGGCATTGTTTGGGGAGGGGTAGGGGGGAAGAAAATCCCTTTTATTTTTTTTTTTTTTAAACCTCAACATGTTATTTAAGAATTGGAAGAATCTACCTCAAAGGGTATCTTTGGCAATAGAACTGCTTTAGGCTAAAAAAAAAAAATGTACATGGTGTTCTATATGTATGGCAATGCCATCCTTTGCTCTGCCTGTCTTATAGTGTACCAGCCTTCCCTCTGCTAGCAGTTGCTTACTCAGTTTAATATATTGTATGTAATTTTCTTAATGTTTATATTTTTTCTCACTAATGTTGTATAAAATCTGAAAAAGTTGCAGAATGTTTACTTTATGTAATGTGTATATATTTTCTTACCATGTAAAGTTGAAGTTGCTGTCCTGTATATTTTGGAGAAGGAAAGGGGAGGGGTTTAGATGAACAGCTTTTGTACTGCAGTTCAAAGCACATTCAAACTGCTGAGGGTTTTTTCCAGATTAAATAACCACTTTGATATTTACTTTTATTAATTAGAACAATGAAAAAATAAAGCCAGACATGCTTTTCTAATTTAGTGTCCCTGGACAAAATGGGCATGCCTCAGCTCTGTTTCACCAAAAAATGGCTGTGGGTCCTATTTTGTTCTTGCAACACACGTTGTAGTTCTTGGGTTCACAACTGATCAGCTTACTATAAATGGAGAAGGCCTTGAAGTCATTCTGAGCGCAGCCAGTCCTGTGTTTTCATGTTTAATGCCTGTGTGTACATCCTGGCATTCTTCCCCTCTCTTCCCCCTCCTGCTTTGTCTGGACTTTTCTTCCATCTGTTTTGTAGCCAAGTAGTAATTCCCCAGTTGCTTAAGTCTAGACGTGGATTGAATTGGAGCTCATCAGCATCCTTACAGAGATGATCCCAAAGCATCGCTGAAGAGTCTTTACAAGGGGCAGCTGAGCTGAGCTCTGCTTCAGGGCTCTTGCAAATGAAATCACAAACCTGCTGCCGTTGTTTTGCTGACTCATTTACTGGCCCCCAGCCAGAGGTTGCATTGGAAAAGGCTGTTTGCACAGTAAATGTCTTAACTGCTTTGGTTGTCTTCAGATAAGCATTTTGCACTGAGGTTTATCTTTTGATATTATGTTGGCTGTATTAAGAGCCATGTTATCTCATGTGAAATTAGTTGCACTTTATTGCAGTAGTAACAGAAAAAAAAATAAAGGCTGACTAGAAAATACACATATGTGGCTCTGCTTCTTTTTAAAATTTATTTTCTGAAAAATTTCTGTATGGATTAAATAATTTTAAATAACAAAAAAAAACAACAAAAAACAAAAACAAAAAGCTTCTGGCTGTAAGTTGAAGAGACCTGCCAGCAAAACTATTTGCACATCTCATATCCTCGCTATTCCCGTTGTGGAGCTTGGTAATGGATGAGAATTTCAGAAGTGAGTAATGACTTGCAGGTAGGTCTGGCTGAAGGTCAGCAGGACACGTATTGCTTCGCTGTTGTGGTGGCTGCAGGAACTGTCTGATGTCCCCAGAGCTGAGAGCTGAGCAGAGAGATCTTTGGGCAAAGCAGATGACTGGAACAAAACAGGTGAAGTGTGCCCTTGTTATCAGTGGAGCAGCTGGTGAGATTGCTGTGTGAGACAGGATTTCAGAGGTAACATTTCAGTGTGGAAAATACTTTTTGATAATGAGAGATGGATACTGCAATGCCAGTTGTCTGAGCCCAGACCAGCCAGGTCTGTCTCCATCAAAGGCACCCATGCTTAGCATTGACCAGCAGCCAGCTCTGGCTCTCAGGGGTGGACTAGCCCAGGGGTGGGCACTAGGCACAGGGGCTGCAAAGGGACTGCTGTATCTTAGAGGTTCAAACAAGGGCTTCTAGGTAGTCAGGTTACAGGAAGATTCTTCTGAGTTCATCACTAGCAGCAATGCCTCAAGCCACAGTATTGACACTAATCTGATATGTTTTTATTTCCTTGTATGTGTAACACAGCGTGGCTTGGACTTGTGCTTTGTTTTTCTTCCACTGGCTTTTAGTGTTAGTGTCACTTGCTTTTCCACTGGAAGGGCTGAATCATAAAGTGTGCTGCTGGAGATCACCCTCCTACTTGTTCCTTGGGCTTATGAGCTGCCACTGAACTTCTTGCCCAAAGTTCCCCAATGGGAAACATCCCACTGTGCCAGAGGGGCAGTTTCTGACACTGGCATATCAGTGCTTGTTGCAGTGTCCCAAAATAAAGGCTCTTGGGACTGGCTGGGCACTGTGGGAGCCAGCCTAGACAGCAGATAAGATGCTTGAGGAGCTCATAGGAGCCCTGGCAGCTGCTGTGGGATCTGCCCTTGGAGCTTCAAAGGAGCTGCCTAGAGAGGTCAAACCATCATTAGTGGATTTAGATCATTCTTTGTGGTTTAAGTTATCAGAATGCTCTTAATGACGTTCAAATTGCTGTTTTTCCATCTTCCCGTGGGCTGTGAAATACCTTGATGTTTTGCCTTGTGGATGTTTTGCCAGCTTTTCTGGTGGGGCCCCTTCTTATCTAGTGTTGAAAAGGGCTTTCAGTGCAGGGAAACTGTGGGAGGATACCAGAGAAAGTAAATTCCTCGAAGGGCTTCTCCTTGAGAAGGTGCTTTTAGTTTTGTCTGACTGCTGCTTTTTTTCAGCCAGCAGTTCCTTGCCTTTGTAGTAAGGAACGTGAAAGGGAATATTCTGTCTGGTATCAAAAGTAGGGCTGGTTGGTGAGAAAGGAAAAACATTCGCATCTTCACGTAGTGATATTTTGATTCTGGTGCCGAAAGCTGGTCTTGATATCTCTAGGCCATTGGTTAAGTTGTATTTCCAGGTGACTTTTAAGCAGCATTTGGATGTGTTGTACTCTTCTGAATGCCTCCTTTGTCTGCACAGTGAGCTGCTGCTGGGGTTTCATCTCCAGCTTCCCTGCCGCCTCCCAGTTCCATATAGGGAGGTCATAGGGGAGGGGATGGAAACTGGAATTGTTCCCCTCAGTCATCAAGGCTTCTTTGCCATCAGCCTGAGGGGAGACCTAAAGCTTGTCAAGGCAGGTTTGGCCCGTATGGTGGGGAGGGGAGGGCTCCTGGCCACGGGATGCAGAGCCAGCCTCACACTTTTCTCCCAGTGCTTCCCATCGGGTTTGCAGCTGCCTGAAGCCAGGTGAGCGATGCTCCTTTCCTCTCGCAGAGAAAAGCAGAAAGGGTAAATAGAATTTTGCTCCTTTTGTGCTACCGAGGGAGCAGCCTTCACCCGAGCAGCGAGTGCTGTGAGCTGGGGCTCAGCTTGCAGGCTCTGTGGCTTTGTGTCTGGGTCTTGGGCTTTCTTGTCTCAAAGCCTGCTTGGAGATGAAAGTTCTGGCTCTCAGGGCGCAGGCAGGAGCAGGGGCTCCCTTTCCTCTCCGGACTGACCAGCAGGCTGCAGTTGCAGTAAAAATAATAGCTAAAAGTTGCCAGGCTCAGTGGTGGGGAGAAGATGGCTTGGCATTAAGTTTTGTGTTTTACACTGCAGGCTTTTATAAAGGCAGCATAAATGATGCAGGGTGGCCATGGGCTCTTCAGACTGCATTGCTCGGGCTCTCCGACGCATTGATCTGCATGCTGGAAACCCAACCTGTCCCCTTTGCCCTAACCCGGGCACAGAGAGAGGCCTGGCAGGTGAGGATGCCAAGGAGCTGCACTGCATCTCATCTCTCCTCCGTGTTTGTGGAGCGCTGCCTGTCTCCCCTGAGTACTAACCTCATTTTTTCCCAGTATTTTGGGCTGTAGCATTGTTATGGTAGGGTTTGCACAGCACAACGTGTTTTTCCCTCCAGTTGATTTTCTCTTATTAGCCCATTTTTCTCTTGCCCTCATTCTGTTTCTCCCCGCAGCACCAGGACGCCGCTTGCTGAGAAACTGTGTCAGCTTTCCTCGTAATTAAGAGTCTGGCAGGAGCCAGCGCGACAGTCACTTTGGAGATGACACTTCCAGCCCAGAGCTGACAGTGAGCTGGGGAGCTGCAGCAGGGGCTCAGTGCTGGGCATGCAGGGATGCTCTCCAGCTGAGGCTTTGGGACACCACGAGGAGCCTGGTGCAGCGACAGTGAGTACCCGGGGTACATGTCAGCTGGGGAATTTAAACTGTCCTCCTGAAAAGCAGCTCCAGGAGTGGTTAAATATTAGGTTATATCAGAAGTTTAGTCTTTTGGGAGGGAATCTATATGTGTGTGTGTGTGTGTGTGAAGAACAGGAATAAATGGCATTGGCCCTAAGTCACATCTGTCTTTCCAGCTCAGAAATAGTCGTAATGTTGGACTGGAAGATGGAGGGCTCGACATTCAAATGGCCTAAAAAAGGGTAAACAGAGAGACGTTATTAAATTGCACTCTGTAGTTTGGCTTCAGACTGTGCAGTTCTTTTATTAGCAGGAAGTCTCAAAGCAAACAAAAGGAGACAGGAGCTGGGGATCTGCTTGCCTCAGGACGTTGTGGATGCTAAAAGCTTAGACGTTCAAAGAGTGTTTCACAGCAGAAAAATCTGTCAGGGTCTATGAAATCAAAGTGTCCATCCCTGGCTGAGAAAACTTCAGGCTGCTGACTCCCAGGGAGGGGAATGTGTGCCAGGGAGGTACCTCAGGTGTCCCTCCTGCTCCTGTACCCCCTGCAAGATGCTGGGAGTTTGGACTAGCATGTGGGCTGCCTTTAGGTGAATGGCTGAGGGATTTCATGTCATGCTGTCTCATAGTTCCCAAACTATGGTGTCCAATTGTCTTTCTGTCTGCTCCTGAGACAGAAGTTGCTGTTGAAGGCACTGCCAGCCCTTGCCCAGAAGCTGAGCAAAGTGCATGGGATCAAATGTCTCATGTGGCTGAAGAAAACTCAGTGACTTTTTTTTGATCTTTCTAATGACACTGCAAGGGAAACTAGGAAAACAAGTTGTGTGGTTCAGGAGTCCCAGCAGAACACAGTAGCACCCAACCAACCACACACCAAAGACAGCCTGGATCCATCCCTGGATGTTTACAGCTAGGGTGGGGTAAAAATAAAAGGATATTAGGAGGTTTGTTTGTTGTTTTTTGTTTGTTGTGTTTTGTTTTGTTTTTAAATGCTTCCTACGTGGTACCTTCAGACCAGAATGGAGCGTTTTCCCTCTCCAGCTGCGGTGTCGGGTCTGCCTGCGGGGGGCAACCTCGCCCCGCTCCAGCGGGGAGCGCGGCCGCGGCCACCGCGCAGACAAAAGATGCTCAGCGCTCCCGAGGTGATCATGATGACTCACTGCGCATCTCGGGGCATCTGCCCGGGCGTTATCAGATCGGGTTTGGCAATGGAGGTCGTTCTTTGCTGAAAGGACTGAAGGAAAGCTGCCGAGGTTGAGTGCTCAACGCTTTTTAGAAATTATGCGACCTGTTCTGGAAGGTCCCTTTCCAGGCTTGGAGTCCTTCGGAGTTTTTCCTGCTCTGCTGTCCTCTGCAGAGGAGGGGGTAGCATGGCAGGACACGTGTTTTGCGGCTCTGGTTTAATGGATAGAGTATAAATCTGTGTGAGGAAGATCTAGGGTGATCTCCCTGCTCTTCTTTTGACTGGGATCCCTGGGAGTATCACTGTAAGTCTCTCAGACAGTGCTGTGGTTGCTCTGTGTGGTATATAGGGAGAGAGCAAACTTACTGCTCCAGCTGCATTTTAGCCCCGTGTCCCTGAGCAGATGTCTCACACAAACCCCATCCATAAATAACCATTTGCATTTACTTAAAGGGTGTTGAGGTACATGGTGGAATAAAAGGAGTATTATTCATGCTTTGTGCTGTGGTTCCTAATGGTACGTTGTACACCGATATGACCTACAAAGCTTGTTGTTTTGTGCCTGCAGTGCTTTAATGTTCTTCTTACCCTGGGGGTCAGAAATGACAGGAATAAATGATCATGACGGGTGTCTTGCAAATTCCCCACTCCCTTGCCCTGGAAGTGTCCTTGCAAGGGAGCAGCTCGGTGACATTGCTGGCACAGGCAGAGGAGGAGGCAGCGTGTTTGGCTGTGGGAGGAGAACGGGGTGGCCTTTATGTAAGATGAAGGGCAGATGGATTTATCCATATTCCTGTTTCACCTTCTCCCCGAAGCACAGGGATGCAGCTGGGGCTGTGTTGGGGGGGTTGGCTTGAGCCCAACACGTGGGCTCCTGGGAAAACACCGGTGCAGGAGGCTGAAGCAAGCAGGGTTAACCACAGGCCCTGGGGCTTAGGGGGTAACCAAAAGAGGGGTGCAGGACTCCACAGCTTGCTTCTGCCTGATGAAGGACTGAGTCAGCCCTGCTGGGACAGCAGCTCCTGGCTCCAGCCAGCCTGGGCGCTCGGACGGCAGCGACCACATAGCTCATTAACCCAGCCCTCCGGCACTTGCTCTGCTGGCCTTGACACTGTCCTCCTTAATAGCTCTCTCTTCTTGCCTTTTTTTTTTTTTTTTTTTTAATAAAGGTAAATTAGCTGTATGGATATGCAGGAACATGAATCAAAGGAATTCAGCTGACTCTTGAACATACCATTTGTACAGAGATGCGCTAAAGCCCCAGGATCTGATGGATGCAGCCCTCCTAGAAAACACCTGAGGACAAAAACTGCTTGTAAGGCATCTCATTGCAGCTTCCCAAAAACTGATTACATAGGGGGGTGGGGGGAAATCAAGCTTTGGAATACATTAACTCAGTTGAACGGTACAGGGAGATAGTACCAGCAAGAAGCAAATCAATTCCCAAAGGCTGCAGAGAAATTTCACTGACTTGGAGCTTCACAGCAAGGTTGGCTACACTTTGAAGAGTTACATTTTTCCTGAAATATTTGACACTGGACTTTTTAAATGCTCTGTGTGTCTAAAGAGCCCACCAAAATCCTTCTTACAAGGAGACTTAAGAGGAACCTTGGGCTTATGTGATGCTTTTAATGGATTAACCTGGAAGTTTAGGGGTGTTTTTTTTAAAAAAAAAACAAACCACAACAAAATACATGGGAAGGGTAAGATTCTGGCCTCCATCACAGGGAAGCAAAAATTACCATGTAATGAATGCTGGGCTGCTTTTGGGGCATGTGCTGATAGATCTGTTGTTAGGAGGGAGGTGTTTCCATGGCAAAGCCATCATCCCAAATGGCGCTGTAACTTAGCAGAGAGGCAGCAGTGGCCCCTGGGACCAACTTCCCGGTGCATTCTGAGCATCCTTCTTCCAGACAAGGTAGGAGTGTGATGGCTGGGGGATCAGGGCAGCTCATGGTGATGCTCCCCACATCCTGCTGCTGCTGCTGCAGCACCAGGGCTCTGCCAGCAAGGCTGTTAGCTCAGCGTTTTTCGGTCCTTTCTGACTTTAAAAGAAAACTACAACAAAAGACAAGCTTGAAACAGCTCATTTTATCTCCTCAGACAAATAACTTGCTTTAAGCATCATTGTCACTCAGGCTAAATTACTTTTAGATGTTTTTAATGACCTGGTAACGTTTTTCAGCTGCTCATTCTGCGGCACCCTGCTGGGAGAGAGTCCATCTGTAAAGACCAAGGACTCAGATATTGTGGTTGTTCTTCCTGACATTCATTTGGCTTTATTATTTGATGTGTGGTTCCCTACGGTAGAGATGTTTTCAGCTAAATTTACAGCTACAAGCTCTTTTCTTTGCATAAGGGGATCTGTTTCCAAACAGGGCTGGGAGATTGGCTATGCATGGAGCAGCAGGAGGTCAGGGATGTAGAGGAGAAACTCTGGGATACTGAAGGTTACAGTCCAAATCCTATCTGCACTACGGTTGGTGTTACCATAGGGTTGGAGGGATGTTAACACGTCATTTGTTACCTCTGCCTTTCATTTCACTTATCATGGTACTGAGAGCTGTGACTTGCAAAATGATCCCAACAGGGACGCAATTTTCGGCATCAGCCATGCTGGTCTCCCTTTCTGAGGCAGGCACAGATTTTGCATTAGTTCCTGAAGGCAGCTTTTAAGCCACTTGCTTTCCCCATCTCCAGGTTCTGCAGCGCTTCTCAGAGAGGTATTTTTAAATCCAACCTCATAAATTTTGGAAGCTCCTCTCCTTCCCCCACCCCCTCGCCCCTATCAAAGTGTCAGAGCCAAAGAAAAAACATGGGAGTGATGGATGTGCACAGCTCTGCTTGCCAGCACTTTGCTTGTGTGCAGGGGGTTATTTACTGTCCTGCTTAGGCTGTTTCTTCTTCAGTGGCAGTGATGGCAGCATTGGGGTTTGGTGCCTGGGAAAGAGGGGCAGGCTGTCCATGGGTCAGTCTGGCTTCAGGCTGGAGCAGGCAGGGCTGGGGAGAGGTCACTTGGGCACAGGGGCTCAGATGGCCAACAGGTGAAGCTGTGGGGACATGGATTAGCCCAGAGGGTGGGTGCTGGGGGTCATGACACCCTCCTGATTTTAGCTCTAGGGTGTGGGGGTTAGGCCACCCAAAAGTGCAGCTCTTAAAAGCCACCAGTGCTGCCCCAGTTCCTGTGCATCCCCAGGGCTGTGTGCTGCTGCTGTTGGTGATGTATGCCATGCTGGGGAAATAGCAGGGGGCTTCAGAAACACAGGAAGAGACCTCCATGCTCACCTGCCAGGCTGGATACTGCCTGCTTTTACAGGGAGCAGCTGGGATTGGCATAAGGGGTTGCTGATGTCCTGTCGAGCCAGACGCTTCTCCCAGGGCTGGAGCCACATGTCACTTCCTCGGGCTGGAGCTGCTGCTTTGCCCCTTCCATGCCTGCAGCCACCGTGGTCCTGCTCTGGCCCCAAAGCTGGGATGAGACCCCGATCGGGCCCCGAATTGCCACCCTCGCCACTCCCCCGGGATTCCCAGCGGCTGCTGGTGTTCGCCCCCCACGCCGTAGGAACATCCCCAAGCAGCCCTGCCCGGTTGAAAGGCAGGTCAGGAGCCTTCCCTCCTGCAGTCTCACCAGCCCTTCCCGGCAGGTGTGCTGCCGACAGATCCCGAGCCAGGCAGATGCTTTCCCCTGGCTTAGAGAGGTTTGCAGTCGAGCAAACCAAACCCTGACGGCTCCCCATGCGAGTGCCTGCCCTCTGTGAACTCCCGTGTGTCTCTTGCAGCCGGGCTTGTGGGAACAGATCGGAGGCTGCTGTGACTCAGCTGCTTCTCTCTTGAGAAAATCCACCCTGGCACCACGCTTGGCTTCCCGGCTAAAGCTACTGGCACCTGACAGCCCTCATCAACAAATGGCCTTGGGTAAAGCATCCCAATTTCCACTGCCAAACACTTACAGGGAAGAAATTCAGCATCTGGTATTGCGGGAAGTTAGGGCAGCAGCTCCACTTCTGTACTGCTCTGCAAGAAGTCCTGTCCCTACCCAAAAAAAAAGCTCTGGGCTGGAGTGGCTGCACTAGGAGCTGGATGTTCAGCTGCCTTCTGGGCTGCCCCTGCCTTTTTCTAGCTCATTACGACTTTCTCAGACAAATTCCTCTGCAATTGTAATTTTCCTTGCTGGCTTTCAGCCCAAAGAAACAGTGGTTTGGAAAGTTTGCTCAGTGACTTGAAGGGAAGAGGCTCCCAAGCCTTTCATGCTCTGTGCCTACTGGAATTTTTATTTTTTTTTCCCTGGGGCTAATCTGTGGAGTGGAGCATCACACTTGGCTTGATGAGTCCATGACGCTCTTAAGAAACAAAGCCAAGCCTAATGACTGTGTGCTCAGCTGCTGGGAAGCCCCAAGTGCCACCACAGGGCTCCAGGCATTGCTGGTGGCTCTTGCTGCTCCTCAACTTCACACAGTACTGCTGGCCCAGAGCCTGGGCAGGCTGGTCCTGGGGTGGGTAGATGGGACCACTGAGATGACAGATGCTGGAGCAGTGAGACCAACCCCATTGGTGTGAGGCTGGTGTGGTCCCCACTGGGCTTTTCTTTTGCAGAGGCTGGCAAAGAGGCTGTGCTGGTCTTGCAGTGTGGTTGAGGGATGGGCCTTAAGAAAGGCCAGTTAGCTCGTTGTTGATTTCTCATGTCAAAAGGGAAAAGTACCTGTTTTTCCACTGGTGCTTTTGACGTTATAACGCGTCTCTTGGCTCGCGGGCTGGAGCTGCCTTAGCGTGTGTTTCACAACTCTTTTGTGGGCTTCATAAATCCCCAGCTCCTGGAGTGCTGTGATTTTGTAACTCCCAGCTGGCTTTCAAGCCAGCCTGGAGACCAGCTTGAAATGGTTGGGTGATTGTTGCCCCTTGGACCGCAGAGGCTTGCAAACCAAATCCCACATGCTGGGGTTTTATCTCACATTTCTTGCTCAGGGCAAGGGAAAGGCAGGCTGCTGGCATGGCTAGGGAGGAGCCAGACCTGCCCCAGGAAGCAGATTTCCTACCAAAGGCTGCAAATCCTGGTGAACCCGATGGGTTTGATAGGCACCGACACCTTGTCAGTGCTGCAACCCCAAAAGTGGGGGGTTTGTGCCACACTGCACCCATGGTGTGCACCCCTGCTGGTGTATTTCCAATGTAATTCTGGCTGTTATTCAGTCTTGCTAAGTTGTTTGTGCTTATGCTTTTGTGATCCATGACAAAAGCCTCTTCCCAGCAAAGCTTGGATCCCAGCAGTAGGAGCAGGGGCATGCAGTGATGGGGAGGGCAGGGTGTCTCCTGCCAGACACCTGGGACAGCCCCATGCAGGTGGTATCTCCTGTGATCCTGGCCATGTGGGATGAACTTGAGAGGTGACAAGGGAAAAAGAAGGGATGGGCCTGGGGACTGGCTTGTTTTGGGGTTGCAGGCAGGGTGGGGTTCCCTTGGAGTACCAGGTCGCACTGGGTGCAGAGCGACAACCAAACCAGACAACGCTTCATCCCCAGCAGAGCCTGAGGGACAGGGCTGTCATGGATGCAACTTAATGCACATCGTCTTGTGCTGTGCCCCCAAGGAAAGCTGCAGGGTGGCGGTGGCTGGAGAAATGTCTCTTGCTGTGGGCCAGGCAAGGAGCACTGGGCAGTGCTGTCAGGCCAGGCATTGAGCTGCAACCCGAGTGGGCACAGGTCACTGGCTCCTGGGCTCAGGGCGAGTGCAGCACGTCTGCTGGGAGAGCTGATCCGTGCTAATCCCATCAATATTTCACAGGGCTGTGGCCCTGTTATAATTCCTCCTGTCATCTGGGATGCCAGCTGGGAGGGGGGTGAGGTGCCAAGTGAAACATGAGAGCTGCTTGGCTTCATCCTGGCTCCTTGGGCATCAGAGGGGTGAAAGGGACTGGCCATGGGTGTTTCTACCTGCTGCTGTGAGTAGGGGTTCTCTGAGAGAGGCAGGTGAACCTGAACATGCCCACATGGAATGTGGGCACTGTGGGTGTCCTCCTGGCTTGGCCGTGTGCCGGAGCAGTGGGGCTGTGTTGTGGGGGGCAGCTGCCCCTGCTGTGGATGGGGCTGTTCCATGAGACAAACCTGCTCTGCCCAGTCCTTTCTCTGTGGGACACGGTGTTTAAATGACAACAAAAAGAAATTAAAGAGTAACCAGACTTTGGGCTGGTGATCAGGGCATTAAAGCATTTCCTTCTCCTAAAGGCCATTTGGATTAGCAGGGAGAAGAGAATATTATGGATAAAACCTCCTCACCTGGCTGTGGGGAGGGCAGTTTCCCGAGGTGCTGTGGCATGACCCAAAGGGTCCCCTGCCCTGAGGCTGCAGGGCTGCTCTAATGAGAAACTCCTCTTCCAGCACCTTGCTGGTGCTGGGCTGAGGTTGGAGCACAGGCAAGCCCCCCTGCTCAGCAGCACTGCAGAGACAGGAGAGGGTTGGGTCTGGTTCGGCTCCTTCCTGCTGCTCCCTGCATCCTACTCCAGCTCTTGGGAGAGCTGCACAAATAAGAGCAAGGCCCTGGCCTTCAACCTCGTGGGGCCCTAAATTCCTACAGATAATCTCACGGGGGCAGCAGAACAGTGAAATGTTCTGAAAACAGATCTGTTTCCAGCTGCTGATGACTCGTGTTAATTAATTAGAGCCTTGCAAGCTCAGGCCTGCAAATACGCTGAATGCGCCAGGCTCTGCTCGGTCTTTGCTCATGCACTAATTACCCCACTGTGAGGCCAGGAGCTAACGCAGCTCCAGTTCTTGCCGGGTTCAGCTTTCAGCCACGTGGGAGGGCGATGGGCAGGGACTGTTGATGCAGGATGGGATGTGCACAGTGCCCTGGAGAGAAGGGAGCTTTGGGCAGCCCCATCCCAGCCTTGAAACCCCCTTCCCTGGTGCTCAAGGACCAGTTTTCCCTATAACTGGCCCTGCAGCCTCCAGCTGCGCTTCTGCTAAGGCAGGGGATGGAGTTTGGAGCAGCTGCAGGGGACTGGCTGCCTCACAGCACCCAAAGCCCCCATCCCTGAGTAACACAGGCTGGCCAAAAGCAACCCTGCCTTGCAGGCAGTGCCTGCTGCTTCAGCCTGCCCTCCCGCTTGCCGAGCAGCGCTCCAGGTCTGGCTGGGCAGGGCTGTGGGTGAGTCCAGCTCCTGAGGCGTGGGCATCCCACTTCCGTAGGGTGGGCGGGGAGGCAAGGCAGGCGCAGCGCGGGGGAGACGCTGGGGGTTTGCCCAAGGACAGGAGGAAATGGTAATCAGGTGGTGGAGTGTGCAGGAGGTGAGGAGGAAGGACAGGGAGCGCTGGAGGAGGTGGGTAGCATCTCTGCTCTCCTGGGGTCCCTGGGAATGGGGGACAGGGAACAGGTCCTGGCATTTCACGCCAGGGGAGGGAATGGTGGCTGCTTGGTGAGTGTGTACAGGGGTGATGGGTGCCACCTGATCTGCAGGAAGGCCCAGATCGGTTCCTCTTTGGCTGAGACCCATCAGTTCGTGGGTTTTGGGGGGGGATTCAAGCCTCTGCTGCTCTCCCTCCCACTCACAGTGTTTTTAGGAGGCAGGACTCTGGCACTTAGAGGCTGCAAGAGTGATATGTAAGGCAGGGTCCCCACAGGAGCGCTCTGCCCCTACTGCACCTCCCAGGTACCATGTCCAGGTGAGGGCAAGGGCTCATCCAGGAATGACTTTCATCCCCAGATGATGCTGAGCAACTTCAGCGCGAACCACTCAGCACCCAGCCCTGCTGTGGGTCTGGTTCAGGGTCTGCAGGGTGGAGGGCTGGGAGGGACCCTGGTCCCCCTCCTTGGGACCTTGTGGAGGTCTGGTGTGGAGCAGGGGGAATGAGCCAGCACCTGAGAGTGCCAGTGCTGGGACTGGGCACCGTATGGCTTTGTAACTGTGGGCTGACAACACCTGGTCCCCCCAGCAGCTTCAGGAGCTGTAACCCAGCGAGTGCAGGTTCACTGTCTCCCCGCCTCCCGCTCCAGCTGATTACCAGTTGCCCTAGATCCAACCTGCTGATTACATACACTGCCCAGGGTTTTGTTTTCGGGAGGCCTGCTGCCTCCTGCAGCGGGCGAGGAGGGAGGGCTGGCCGGGTGCTGGGAGCAGGTGGTGGAGTGTGCAGGAGGTGAGGAGGAAGGACAGGGAGCGCTGGAGGAGGTGGGTAGCATCTCTGCTCTCCTGGGGTCCCTGGGAATGGGGGACAGGGAACAGGTCCTGGCATTTCACGCCAGGGGAGGGAATGGTGGCTGCTTGGTGAGTGTGTACAGGGGTGATGGGTGCCACCTGATCTGCAGGAAGGCCCAGATCGGTTCCTCTTTGGCTGAGACCCATCAGTTCGTGGGTACTGGGGGGGGATTCAAGCCTCTGCTGCTCTCCCTCCCACTCACAGTGTTTTTAGGAGGCAGGACTCTGGCACTTAGAGGCTGCAAGAGTGATATGTAAGGCAGGGTCCCCACAGGAGCGCTCTGCCCCTACTGCACCTCCCAGGTACCATGTCCAGGTGAGGGCAAGGGCTCATCCAGGAATGACTTTCATCCCCAGATGATGCTGAGCAACTTCAGCGCGAACCACTCAGCACCCAGCCCTGCTGTGGGTCTGGGTCTGCAGGATGGAGGGCTGGGAGGGACCCTGGTCCCCCTCCTTGGGACCTTGTGGAGGTCTGGTGTGGAGCAGGGGGACTGAGCCAGCACCTGAGAGTGCCAGTGCTGGGACTGGGCACCGTATGGCTTTGTAACTGTGGGCTGACAACACCTGGTCCCCCCAGCAGCTTCAGGAGCTGTAACTCAGCAAGTGCAGGTTCACTGTCTCCCCGCCTCCCGCTCCAGCTGATTACCAGTTGCCCTAGATCCAACCTGCTGATTACATACACTGCCCAGGGTTTTGTTTTCGGGAGGCCTGCTGCCTCCTGCAGCGGGCGAGGAGGGAGGGCTGGCCGGGCGCTGGGAGCTTGCGAAAGGGAAGCAAACACAGGCCTGAACCTGGCAGCTCACGGCCGTGGGGAGGACCCCCAGGGCAGGACGATTTGTCCACACGTGGCCCTCGAGGAGCCGCTGCCTGCCCGTGTTTCCAAACAAGCTTCCACGACGGGTAAAGGCAGAGTAACCGAGGAGGGGCGTGTAGCAGGAGGGTGAAGATGGGGCACGGTGCCCTGGCCAGGTGTGCGATGCGGGACGTGAGGACAGCGCAGCGCGGCTTGGGCGGCTCTGGGTGCGATGACATCGCCCGTGCTGTGCTGGCAGGGAGGGCTGATGCTTATCTGCGCTCTTTTGTACTCACAAGCCCAAGCTAACCAGCCCCGTGGCTCCCCCGCCCTGCAAAGGGCCTGAACAACGG
>NW_009953651.1:4343605-4359826 GCF_000747805.2 Chaetura pelagica | reverse complement strand
CGGGCGCCGCGTCCAGACGGATCTGGGCGCTGAATCCACAGGCAGGAGGATCCGGGGTGCGGAATGTGATGGCCCGAGCGCTGCGAACACGGGCAGGGCGCTGGGTCCGCGGGCGGGCTCGGAGGTGCGGGGTCTGGGTGCTAAACGTGCCGGCAGGGTCGGGGTAGTTGATTTGGGTAGGTGGGTCTTGGCCTGGGTCCACAGGCAAGATCAGCGGTGCCAGATCCGGGTGCTGAGTTTGCAGGCAGAGTGCTGGGTGCACAGCAGAAGGAGAGCAGGTGTCTGACCTGCCGGGATCAAAGCTGGGGGAATGGTGCTTTGGGGGAAACAGGGGAGCAGGATGGATAGGGGTTCCGGGGAGGTATGGTGCAGGTGAGGTTTTGGAGGTGACGAGCTGGAGGTGAGAGGGAGACATACAGGATTTGGTGGCAGAGCAGGCAGCTTGCTTTGGGGACAGGCTTGGGTTGTGGGGGTGAGGTGGGGACCCTGGGCAGGAGTGACAGGGAACATGCTGAGGGGGTGAGGGAAGACAGTGGTGTGAATTGCAGCCAAACAAGGCACCTGAGTGGGCTAGATGCAGCCACCTCCCCCCCCTTTCCCCAGCAGACCGGAGGGATTTGGGGGTCTGCAGGGATGGGGACTGCCAGTGGTATTTGGGGATGCTGTGTTACCTGGGGACAACTCGTGTTTCAGCCAGCTGGAATGAGATACTAAACTGATGCAGGTGGTGCAGTGCAATCCCTGCCTCCCACCCCCTTCCCCTTGGGAGGTGGGGGGCCATGGGACCTGGCTTGTCTGATTCCTGGCTCCTTGGGATGCACTGGTCTGGGGTCTGCAGATGCCCGTGGGTGGGAAGGACCAGCTTGTGCTGGGGGCTTGTCTGTGCAGGGGTTAAGCTACATCTCCTTGCTGATCCAAGGGTAGAAGGGACCTGCCATGCAGCCAGGCAGCACTGGGATTTGGGGCTCTCTTTGTCCTCCCCATCAGTATCCAGGTGGGCCAGTGGCTTGTGCCTGGCCTTTAAAACTGAGAGCATGAAGTGGGAGGGGGAACCACAAAAGGGCTCTTCTGGTGCTGAGAAAAACAGTCTCCAAAGAGACTTGGTTCCAAAATGGATGAGGAGTGCAAATTCTCCCAGAGGCAGGGAAATTATTAATAACAACCATGGCATTTTTTGTGCTGGTTGGCCTGCCACCATGGGCTTTGGCTGCTTTTCCTTCCTCTGTGGTGAGTGCAGGCTGGGACCCCCCCATCTGAACCTCAAGCCCACGCGATGCTGCATATGTGTCCTGCAGGATGTGTTTCTGCTCCATCTCGGTTTGGCTGGGCTCACTCTGCCCTGAGGGATGAGGGACAGGGAGCTTCCCCCCCCAGCCTGCCACAATCCCTATCTTCACTTTGTTTTTGTCTTGCAACCGGAGGGGAAAAAACCCAAAAACCCAAACCCCAACAACCCTTTTGGTTCCTGCAGATCAGAGCTTTGTGCTGTAGGCTTGTTCTACCCCCCCTGCCTTTTCCAACAGCCTCTTGAACCTTTCACCACTTTCCCCACCAGGAATGCAGCGGGTTTGCTGGAGCTGGGAGGTTTTTTTCAGCAAATTTGGCAGGTTGTGTGCTGGGAAAAAGCATCCAGGTGCACTCAGTAGAGCTGGCCTGGGGGGATTCTGCTGGCACTCTGACCAGGAGGGCAGCGGTGGAGTGGAGACGTGGTGCCAGCCTCGCCTGGCCGCGTGCACGGAATTTCCCTTCCTGCATTTGCCTGCTGGCTGTGCTGGGCATCGTGATGGGACTTGTTGGGAAGCAGCATCATGTGATGGGTAGTTTGGTGGGGAGTGCTGGTCCTGGGGACCCACTGCCTCTTGGGGAATGGGAGGATGATGCCGTGAGAAGTTTTGTGTTCCCTTAAACCCCCCCAGCAGTGGTCAGCTGTGCTGTGGGTGTTGGGCAGGCACTTGGTCCTGTTCTAAGGGTGAAAGCTGCCTGCCCCACTGGTGCTTCAGGAGGAAACGCTGCCACTGTCCCTCCCCACCACCAGTCCTGGTGATTTACAAGCACACAGGCTTTGTGACAGCAAGGTCTCTGCCAGACCCACCCCCTCTGTCCTTCTGGGGCCCGATTTTCGCCATCCAGAGCCAAAGGAAGCTGAGGGTTTTGAGCAGCTTGTTACCAGCCGGTGTGGGGAAAGCTTTGTGATTCAGGGTGTGCTCCAGCTTGTGCTCTTCGTTTTGCTTAAAAGCTCTCCCCAGGTAGAACCCCGCCCCCCCTTACCTAATGGAGGTCTCTCGTTTGCCTGCTGCAAAGCCAAGCCCGTGCAAATAAGGTGGGGAGCTGATTTTGGTGAAACAAAGCTGGTGGTATGCAAACAACTGTGGGAAAGACCTAGTGCTACTGCCTCATGCTGTGCAGTTTTGAATGTGAAATTGAATGTCAAATTGGGTTTAAACCCCAATTTGAAGCTTTGTTAGAAGAAAAGTGAAGGAAATAAGAGGTTTTTAAAGGTGGAAGCCATAAAACTGCTCCTGTCATCTGGTTTTGCTGGACTTTTGAAAAGAAAGCAGCTTATCTTTGGGATAAAAGGGAGGAAGACAGGCTTGCAGCAGAAAGCCCCATGTTCACGCCAGGCGAGCTGGGTTGTGCTCCAGCTCTTGCCCCTCCTTTGAAGGGGACCCCAGGTCATGCAGGATTTCTGAGCCTCAATTTCCCCTCGGGGAAGCCCTGCACTGCGCCGACAGTGGGAACCTTGGGCATTGCCAAGAAACGTCTTTGAAACTCAAACCTGGCTTTGGAAAGAAACTGGAAGACAAACCGGCTCTAAGCAAACACTCGAGTTAATTCCTTGTCTTGCATTGTACGAGCCCAGTGAAATGAAACAAAGTGCAGCCACGAGGACGAGCAAATGGATTCAAATGCGTCAAAAAGCTCTGAAACCTGCTGGTTTGGAAATCTCCCTTTATGTTTAGAGTTGGGGTCTTTTTTTGTTTTCTTTCTAATTGTTCCTGGGAGTTTAATGCTACAATTATTTTCCTGCTTCTGCCGTGGAGACAACGTGCTTCAGCCACAAAGCCTTTGAAGGCTGAATTGCAGATGGTATCCAGCGCTGAGCCACTTGGATGCGAACATCCCCTTGCTGGGAAACTGCTGTGAAGTGGAGGGCTGTCTGTTCAGCTGTCCATCTGTCCATCCAGTCTGCCCAGGGGCTGCTGGCGAGTGGTGAAGCCCGGCCTGCTGCAGCAGAGGTGGGAAAGGATGGAAAATGTTGGGATTTTGGGGGTGACGGTGCTAGCGCCTAGTGTGCCTCTGCCCTGCCATGGAGGAGGTGGGTGCCCTGGGGTCTGGACCCCACATCCCAAAGCTCAGTGGCTGCACTTTGCCTCCCCTATGGCCTGGTCATGGAGGGGGGCTGGCAATGGGTGAAGTCAGGGTCAGGTCATTGCGGTTTGGCATCTTTGGGTTTCAGTTCCAGTTCCTGCATGGCTGCTGGCTGGCTCTCAGGTGCTGCTGAGCTGCAGAGTTGGCTGCTGCTGTGGGGTTTCTCCAGGGGCAGATGTGCTGGATGGGAGGGAAGAGCTGCAGGGACTGTATCCTCGCTGCTGGTTTGCAAGGGCCAAACAGCCTCTGGCACGTGGGGAATTGTTCCTGCAAGGAGAAATTTGCTGCCCTGCCCAGAGGTGCCAGGTTGGAGCTTGCTGGGGCATTCCTTAGTACTCCCAGTCCTGCTGCTGAGTTTGCCTTCAGCTTCCCCTCCTTGCACCCTTCCCTCCTGTGCCAGCCCAGAGCAAGGCTTTTGGGGTGATGGAGCTAGGCAAGGCTGTTTTGACTGATGATGTTGGTGGGTTTTCTGTATGGATGGGGAGCAGAGGAGTGTTCTGTTCTGCCATCCCAGGCATCATGCTCTTGTTGTCTGCTTGTGGGGTGCTGGGAGCTGGTGGAGTAGAGCTGTCCCCACACCTGGCAGGTGGCTGCAGGCAGGTGATTCCTGCCCTGAAGCAGCTTTCCTTATTGTCTCAGTTGGGTTTTTTGGATGGGGTGGGTTTGGATGAGAATGCTGGGAGAGCTTTGGAAATGAACTTAGCAGTGAGCTGTGTTGCTGCCTGACAGCCCCTTTGAACATCCTGCCCTGTGTCAGACCTGACTTGATGGAGGAGAGGAACAAGTTCTCATGAGAACAGTGAAAACAGGGAGCTGGGGAGAAGTTTAAGTGCCCCGGTTCCTGCAGCCATGTAGGAGGACATTGTGGCTTGTCCCTGTCCCTGGCTTCATGAGTGGCATGCCCCAGTGGGATACTGCAAAGGGACAGAGATAAGGGCATGGTGGTGTGGGGCCAGTGGGGCAAATCTGCCAGAAATTAGGCTGTTGTCAGTTTTATTGCTGACAGATCAGCTTGTCCTTTCAGGGATGTTTAGATGTCTGGCTCCCTCCAGCACTGGTGCCCCTTAAACAGGCCCACATTCCCAGCCAGCCTCACTTGCTCTCCCATCCATCACTTTGCTCCTTCACGTGCCTCTTCCTTGCCATGATGCTGGTGGGATCAGAGCTGGGTGATCTTCTCTGCCAGATGCACTTCGCTCTGCTGGTGGTGGTTGGGGGCCATCCCACGATGGGGGAATTTGGAGCTTGTTCCCACGCCCACTGGTGCCCACCATCCACCCCTCTGGCTCCGTGGGGATTGCTTTGGGGGAGGGCTTTGTGGTGGGAGCAGCATGGGATGCTGCTTGAGAGGAGCTGATGTCGCCACTCTCCCTCCCCTCCTGTGTGCCTGAATTCCAAATTTGGGTAAAGAAGGGATAGATCTGTCTATTGGGTCGCCAGAGCTCCCGTGCGTGTCTGCTGAAGCGTCTCAGGGTTGAGTGTGGTTTTGTTTAAAGAAAGCAACTAAAATAAACTTGGCGAGGGGCTCCCAGGAGGTCACTGTACTTCTTCCCTCCCTGTTCCCAACCCCCAAACCCAGCACAGATCCCCTCTTCCTGCAGGACTTTTGGCAAGTTAGCATTTTTTTTTCTTGCTGTTGTTGACAAAAATCCCGGCTGGTTGAGAAATACCAGTGTGGCAGCTCCAGCCCAGTCCCACGGGTCAAATCCTGCCCCTGCAAAACTCTGCCGGCAAGGGCAGCTCGTCCTGACTGGCCTTCAGGAATGCTGCAAGGAGGGGGGGGGTTGTCCATCACCTTACAGGGCACCCCAGGCATGAGGCCATGAGCAAGCACCTGTGATGGATGGATGGATAGGTGGACACTGGGGGTGGACCTGTGGATGATTTGCTGGTTGGGCTCTGCAGCAGAAGCAAAATGCTGGAAGTTTGTCAAGGGCTGAATTAAAGTTGCCTGGCAACCTCCATCCTGGTGCCTCTTCCTACATCTCGCAGGATTTCCCACCCAAGGTCTTCTGGCTCCAGGGAAAGGGGGGCCCAAAACAGGCCACGCTTGCAGCCAGGCACAGGCTGAGCTTGCCTCTTCAGAATGGCTGTTTCTTTCCTTCCCTGGCTTGTTCCCACGCCTGGGAGCCGGGAGCTCTCCCCACTAGGACCGCCGGGGCAGGCTCCTTTTCCCCCCCATGCTGGGAACGGGTCGGGCTGTTTTGGCTGAACCCAGGGGCAACCCCTGTGGGTCCCCAGGGGGTAAAACATCGCTGGGCTGGTGGGAACGTGGCTTGGGAAGTGAGCAGCGAGGGAGACAAGGAGGGGGTCACATGCTGGGCTTGGCCCCAATGAGTAAAGCTGAATAGCCCACAGGGGCTTGGAGTGCCTGGGCTGGGCCACTGTAAGAAATCAAGGTGTAAATGGTGTCTCCTGGTGCAGTCCCTGCTGGGACTTTTTTTAAGGCTATTTTGCAACCCTGTAACCTGGAGGAGACCTGCTGGGAATCCTGGCTGCCACTGGCAATCCTGGCTCCCACTGGGAAGTCAGCAGCACTCCTTGTAGGAAAGCTCAGTGCCCAGGAGGAAGGAAGAAGGGTGCATTAGCCTTTCTGGGAGCCTGCTTGGGCTTTACTAGAGCTCAGTGAAGCAATCACAAGCTGTCCATGGAGTGACAGGATGGGGAAGCATCTGATCACACTCTGAAAATCTGTCCCACCATCCAGGATAGATTCTGGAGGTGAGCCAAAGAAGGGCTACTCCCACCCAGTGTTTCCATTCTTTCTTCTGGGTTCCTTTTAAATTACAAAGCTGGCATAATTTTTCAGCTGTGTTGCTGAAGAAGCAGCTATGTGGGGGGCCCATAAGCCCCCAGCTGAGTTCCCTCCATATTTGCTAGCCCCACTGGCAGCACAGATTCCCTGCACCACAGCTCATGGCTGGCTCTTGCCCCCAGGTTTTGCTGCCTTGTAGCTTTGAGGACCTTGAAGCAGGGAGAAGGAAGGACCATGGCCAGCAAAAGCTCTGAGTGCCACTGCCATTGAGGGGTGCGGCAGCATTGCCTGGTTTCTTTGGCTGGATCCAGGTTGGCGAGACCTGCCGCTGGGAAATTCAGTCATCAAAAGCTTTTTGCACCTCCAGAGACGCTGGTCCAAGGGATTTTAAGGAGTTGCCGACCGGGCCAGCTCGTTTGGGTGTGCTGTGCTGGCTGGCTGACGGTGGGAGGCTGAGGCCAGCACAGTCATGCTCGCACAGCTTCCTCTGTGACCCAGTAAACCCAGTCAGACCTGACAGGGGCTTGCTCGCTGCCCTGCGCGCTCACGCACGCCTGCACGCCTCCGCCAGCCTGCTGCTGGCCTGGCCTTCCCCAGGGACCAGCAAACCCATCCTGCTGGCAGGAGCTGGTGCCAGGGTTGGGCTTGCTCCTGGCATCCTGCAGGAGCACAGGCAGCTGGTGGCAGGAGGGTGGGCTTGGCCCCAGTGGATGCTGCGTGTTGTGGACTGGCTGGTTCCTGCCTTCCCCCACTCTCGGGGCAGCCATCAGCCCTGTAGCAGGATCCTGCCCCCGCCACCCTCCTCCAGCTGGGGCAGGAGCTGGGGCAATATTTTGGGCCCTATGTCAAGCTCCCCCATGCTGGGAAGTAGGTGAGGTGCTGAGGGGCTTGGGAGCTCACTCCTGGGGATGGGATGGTCTCTTTTGGCCAGTTTTTCTCTCAAACCCCAGATTTCATTGGAGCTGCTGCTTTTCAGCTTCTTCCTCTCCCCCCTTTTGTGTCCCTCCTCTGGAGAAAGCTCTGTCATTCCTCTTCCTGGCCTTTCCCTGTTTCCCATGGAAGTCCTGGGCTTGAGCAACCCAACTGCCCCAAGCCCAACTCGCAGATCCTGCTGTCTGAGGCAGTGCATCCCACCCTGGCCCTCACCGTCACACAGAGCTTTGAGCTTGCACCCTGCCAAAGGGAAAATGATGGGTCTGTGGGGGGTTGGTGTGGCTGCAGCCAGGGCTGACGATCTGAGCCGACCCAAGGGTGGTTTCAGTTCCTTCTTGCTCTTTCTCCCCCACCCTAGGTATGAAAAATAAAAAATAAAATAAATAGAGAAGCTCGGAGCAGCCCTTCCCTTCAGGTAAAATATTAACTGGCTCTTACAGCGAACTGATTAAGTGTTCTTTAGGACAAAGTTACATCTGATCTCAGGCAAAGGAGCTTTTGGAAGTGGGTGTAACTACTTCCCTGGGAAAAGCAGAGAAACCCAGGAGGCTGTTCCCCCCTGCCTCTGCCCAGCTGGGAGCCCTGCACAGCCCCACAGCTTAATGTATTCTTTTTATTTCCCCCCCGCCCTGTGCTGGCTGGGTGTTCATGCTGGTTAAATGTTAGCAGAGTCTGACTCCCAGTACTGTGCTCGCCCTGCGATAAACAGCCTCCCTGCCTCCCTGCCCGACTGTGCTCCCAGCTCAAATCCCCGTCACACTTGGAACTGGGCAGCAGGCAAAGTTCAGGGATTGTTTGTTCGGGGGAGATAAGGTGAGGACGCCTGGCAGCATGCAGGCAGCTTGCAGGGCTGTTATTCATTTATTAGAGATGGTTGTTTGCCTTGTCATAAGAAGTTTTCTCTTCCCCTCTGCTTTCTCAGCCCAGGTGCAGGGCAGCTCTCATGGTTTGTGTGTGATTCTGGGCTCATCTCCCTGTGTAGAGACCTGGGGAAAGTTCCCCACAGCTACCAGGGCTACTGGAGGGATGGAGAGCTGTGAGCAGGGGGCTGCTTTGGTGCTCTAGTTGTGACCCCACGACTTGCTTTGCCCAAATCCTTGGTGGGTTTGGCTTGTGCCAGGCACAGTGCTACCACAGCAACTTGTTTCTGGTTGACCTCCATCCCCACTCACCTGCCTTGCCTCACCCTGCCAACCCCATTGCTCACCATGGAGTTCCTTGGAAGGAGGTTGCTCTGGATCAATATTCTCTGCTCCCCAGGGAGCTTAGCTCTACGGGCAGCACCCTGCCTGCTCCCAGGGTTGGGTGCTGTGTGGGTGCTCTCTGCTGGGCTGGTGCCTGAGGAGGCATCTAGGCAGGAGAGAATGAGGGGGACTTTTTCCTTTTGTTCCATTCCTGGGATGCTGCAGGGCAGTGGCCAGTATGAGGTCTGGGTCTGAACCCCCCCCGAAAGGAAAGAGAAGTTCAGTGCAGGCTCCAGACTATGGCTGGATCCCACATCCAGCCCCCTGCTTCTCATTTTCAGCCTCAAAGCCCTTTTTGCTGTCATTTCCCTTTGGTTTTGCTTCCACTTCACCTGAGACCCAGGCAAAGTATTTGCTTCAGAGAAACCATCTACAGCAAGCGTGTTCCAACAGCTTCTCTACAGGGCCAGGTATTTGGTTTATATATATATAACACCCCCTGCCCCCAAGCAAACATATAGGTGCTGGTTGCTCACAGGGAGCTCTCTAGCTCGGAGATCCCCAGTTGTGTCCTTCCTTAGTGCCTGCAAAATGAACAATGCAGTTGAGAGGTATGGGGGGTTATTTGGGAGGGATCAGATGCATGAAACCGAGAGCTGAGATAGATCCTGAGCTTCAAGGAAGCTTGGGATGAAAGAGAAACTGAAATCTTGTGGAAAAACACTGGGGGGAAGTTGAAAAGGCTTGATGAAGTGGCTTCTGTATGGGTTTTCCTTCACCCTGCATTGCTGTGTGCGTGGAGCATGCTTCCCCACACCTCTGTCCTCGGGAGCCTTGTAATTGCAGGAGAGGCAAAGCTTTGGGAACAAGTATCTTGTGCAGCAGGAGGTGTCTAACTGTGCCTTTGGAGAGGAGCAGAGCCCTTTGGTTCCCCAGATCCCCTCCAGCACCCATCCTGCTGCAGCTGCTCCAGGGAGTGGGGTTTGGGGTACCCCAGTGTGCCAGGAGACCAGCTCTGTGCTTTTGGGGGATCAGCTGGCTCTGCCAAAGCCTGTCCTTTGGTCAGGGGAAGCTGCAGAAGAAGATATCTGGAAAATGAGGAAAATGACCTGTGAGCAATGGAACCAAGTGCTCAGCCAGCAACTGCAGCTGCTGTGACAGAGGGGACACTGAGTTGGGGGATGCTATGGGTGATTGCTCCACTTGGATTCTGCACCCTGCCCTGTGCTGCCCACAGGCTCAACGCCTTGCACCCTGCTTCAGTTTCCACTTTGGCAAATGAGGGTTTGCTTTTCCCTGAAGCTGTCCCGGGACTGAGGCCGTGCCCAGTCAAGCATCCATGCATGTGTGGCCAGCTCCTTCCCAAGCCTGCTTGCTCATGAAGTGCCAGGGACAATGGGAACATCTGACGTGGTGCTCTGTGTTTCAGGAGGGCTTGGCAGCTGACTCTGTCCTGGAGAGCTGGGGAGCTGGTCCCGAGGATCGGCTGTGCCGGCCGGGCAGCAGCGGGCAGGGTGGCTGCCCTCGCTGGGGCAGCGGGAAGATGAGCAGGGGCACGGCCCATTTCCTGACGGCTCTGTTCATGGCGGCGGCAGGGGCGGTGGGCTACCCGTCCCGGAGGTCTGCCACCGACCTGGATGCCACCCCCAGGACAACGGTCACCTTTGACGGTAAGAGGGTGCGGGTCTTGGTGGGTGAAGTTTGGGAACTCGCTGGCACTGGGTTTGGTGCATCGTGGCTGTGTCGTGACTGCATCCTGCCTTCACCAGCCCCCTGGAGTGGGGATTTCAGCATGGGGGGATGGCTGTGGCAGGGCCTCTGGTCCCCTGGGCTCCAGAAATCAGAGCTGCCTGACATTGGGTGCCCCACATTGATCTGTCCTGAGGGATGAAGCAGGGAAAAGGCATCTCCCCAGAAGCCAAGGGGGAGGCAAAGAACCAGCCTTGGCCAGCCTCTGGCCCTGCCCAGGAGCCCTTGGAGGGTGTTCTGAGTTGGGCATCGCACCTGGGCTGGACTCCCATAGGCCAAATAGTCACCAGGGAGCTTTTATCCATTATTTTCTCTAATTGCCACTGGGCTCTTGGCCTCTGTGGTGTCAGCCAGCCCTGCAGTGTCATCATGCCTTGTGCATTTGTGTGACTTTGTTGACCTCATTAGTGAGTCTCAGCTCAGTGGTCAATGATAGGAGAGGGTTTAATTTGCAGCTGGGGTGCCAATTTTTCCCCAGGCGATGCCTCCTTTCAGGGGGCTCATTCCATCTCCAGCTGCCTTCAGGGTCCCATGGGACTTTCTCCTCCTGCAGTGGGAGGGCCCAAGCTTGACATGTGGTCCCTCTGGCCAGGGCTGAGTCCCACCTCACAATTCTCAACAGCCCAAATTGAATGGTTTCTTCAGCTCAGTGGGCAGGGAGTGCCCAGCCTTGCTGAAGAAGCTCTTTCCTTGCACAGTAGTTTTGGTTCAGGTTTTTTCCATCCTTACTTTTGGTCTGGCTGGGTTCATTTTGGAGCTGGGGTCACTGCTGGTGTGTTTTCACTTCCTCCAGCAGTTCCCCAAACAGTGTAGCAGGTCCATGCTGGGCATAGATGTCACAGCTCCCACTCCTGGGCTGCCCTGTGAACCTGAGCCCAGTTACTGCCTTTTCCTTCCTACCAAACCGCCCCTCTTCCCTTCTTCCATTCCTCCTGCCAAAACCACTGGCACCCAGCACCATCTGCCAGATCACCTTGGTGGGTGCCTTCCTACCTGCTGCTGGCTGCATCCTCTGCCTTCCCTGGTGGCTCAGGCCATGCCTGCCCTTGGGTGCCCCCTCAACCCCCTGTTCCCTTTGCAGAGCTGTTGGGTGTCCGGCACTTCAGCACACGCACCCTCAACTACAGCACCCTGCTGCTGGAGGACGGCCGGGGCATCCTCTACGTGGGCGCCAGGGGAGCCATCTTCGCCCTCAACTCCAGCGATGTGGGCGACGGGTCCCACCGCACGGTGAGCCCAGCCTCTGCCTGCCAATGGCTGGTTGTCCTCTCCTGTCCCACCCTGCCTGGTCCCTGGCCAAACTGTGGCCACTCTATCCCTGCTCATCCTCCTGCTCCTCACCATCTCAAGTCTTGCTTGGAGGTGCTGTCACCAGGTCTCTTCCCTGGTCTGTCCCCAGGTCCCTTGTGGATGTCTGGTCCCCAGCCAGGCAGTGTGGGGACAGAGGTGGGAGACACCTCCAGGCTCAGAGCTGGCCTGCTCCAGGGACACCCCAGCAGGACAAGTAGCAGGGCGGAAGGACAACCCTTTGCTCCCCTCCCCAAAGTCCTCCAGGCTCCTATGGGTGCTGTGGGGTTTCTGCCTACATGTTAGGGTGTGGGACTGCTCTTGCTCTGGGCTGGGGGAGATGTGGGCAGGGTCCCATCTTGTGCTCTGAGCATCCTTTCCCTCTCTTAGTAAGAGAGGATTTCAGCATCTCTGACGGCTCTGGCAGAGGCTGGATGCAGTGACAGGGGACTGGGGGGGTCAGACAGTGACAGTCACTCTTCCCGTTTCAGATCCCCTGGGAAGCCTCCCCAGAGAAGCAGATGGACTGCCTGCAGAAGGGCAAAAACAACAAGGTAGAGGGGGTGGGTGGGTGCCAGGTGCCGGGGTGGGCTGCCGCCGCTGTTCCCGAGCGCTGACGCCCGTCCTCCCCCTCTGCAGACCGAGTGCTTCAACCACGTGCGGTTCCTGCAGAGGCTGAACAGCACCCACCTCTATGCCTGCGGCACCTACGCCTTCCACCCACTCTGCACCGCCATTGTGAGTACCCCAGGCTGTCACCTGTCCCCTGCCTCCGCGTCACCCTGGGGTGGCACAGCCCCTGTCTTCTCCCACCATCTCCACCCACAGCCTCACTCCCTTTCCGCTCCTGCCCCAGCCCCTCCTTGGGTTGGGAGGGAGGTGAATGACCCTTAGACTGGGGAGGGTTGGTGTGGGGACGTAACCTCTGTGACACAGACACCCAAAGTCCCCACCCCACCCCTGGGCTTGGACTCTGACCCCAGGGCAGGATGGCTGGGGGTGGGTCACTGCTGTGGCAGGGACGTGGGCTCATCAGAGCCCACAGGACAGGATGTTCCAGTGCTGGAGGTGGTCCCCAGCCCCTGCTATTGCAAGGTCCCTTCCCAAAGCAGGACTTTTAGTCTGGCTGGTGGCTGCTGGCAAGAGTGCCCAGGGAGGGCGATGGTGGCAGGGCTGACTCAGCAGCCCTTCCCTAGGGATTTCCTGAGCCAGGACAGGGGGTCTCCTCGTGGCTGTGACTCACAGCAGAGCAGCTGGGGGCAGCCATGTCCCCCAGCAGCAGGACTTCAACCCCTGTGCAGTTCCTCCTCAGTGACTCAGTCACCCTTTGCCCACCTCCTTCCCCAAACTAGGGGACAAAGGAGCCAGGGACCACATCCCCAGCATGGCCAGGGAGTCCCAGAGAGGGCCATGCCTGTTCCCACGACTTTGCTGCCGGTCTGGTTTGGCCATTGCACACCCAGGGATTCAGGCAGAGGAGCTGCCGAGCTGGAAGGGCCCGGTCATTATCTGGTGCGCTTTGAACTGCAAACCCCAAAGAAAATAACTCCTGCTGTGACAGGGACATCACCTGGGGGGACCCAGCCTGGCTGGGCAGCGTCTGCTGGCCAGGCACAGCCCAGGAATGTCAGCTGCACTGGCCAGCTTCTGCCTGGTGTCCAAAAGGGAGTGTTGGGGTTCCCTTTACCCCCTGAGCCCTCTCCATGCTCTTGGCTGGGGACTCTGGCTGTCCATGTGGTTTCTGACCAGCTGGAGGGTGTCAGGGGGGTTTGTGGGCATCACTTTGTCCCTGCTAGCACCTCTGCAGAGAGGCTGGGGCTGGCAGGTGAGGCAGATCTGTCCCCTCTGGCCTGACCTGGTCCCCTGTGCCCTTCAAGGATGCCGACAGGTTCACATTGCCATCCTACTTTGAGGAAGGGAAGGAGAAGTGCCCGTATGACCCTGCCCGTGGCTACACTGGCCTCATCGTGGGTAAGTGGCTCTCTCCCTGGGCTGGCAGAAACCTGTGGAATGCCACCAACCCTGGCCCCATCCCCAGTGCCCCTAGGGAGAGTCTCCAGCTGGGTGGGTACTTGAGTGCAGGGGCCTTAGCAAGCCAGGACTGGGTCCTCCTCCTCTTCCTTTTTCTTTGCCTGGGGCAGGGGGATGCGGGTGGCTTATGGGGCTGTACCCAGGGTGCAGGGCCATGCTAACGGGTACCTGCTCTGCCTGCACTGCCCAGACGGCGGGTTGTACACGGCCACACGCTACGAGTTTCGGAGCCTCCCTGACATCCGGAGGAACCTGCACCAGCGGCCGCTGAAGACAGAGGAGTCCCCACTGCACTGGCTGAATGGTGAGACATCCCAGTGTGTCGCCCGGGACTGGTGTCAGAAGCCATGGGATGCCATGGATCGCCTCAGGGAGCATGGAGCAGAGGTGGGGGTGGCACTGGGGTCCTCTGTGGTTTGTTATGAGGGGAAACTGAGTCATGGAGGGATTCCCCATCCCATGGTGGGTCCCCAATCTCCACCTCGCACTCCACATTTCCCAGATGCTGAGTTCGTGGCCTCTGTGCTGGTCCAGGAGAGCAAGGACAGCCCCGTGGGTGACGATGACAAAATCTACTACTTCTTCATGGAGCGGGCTGGTGAGGAGACCACGTCCTTCTTTGACAAGAGCCAGATGGCCCGAGTGGCCCGAGTGGCCCGTGTCTGCAAGGTAAGCATGTCCCCAGCTGTGGAGAGCCAAGTGCTGCTCCCCCTGGTGCAGGGGCTGAGTGCCTTGCACCTTTGGGGAAACTGAGGCGCAGGCAGAGGGGACACATACCCCCACTAGCCTGTGCAAAAATTCTCCCTGCACCCTCCCAGAGTGATGTGGGGGGGAAGAAGATCCTGCAGCGCAAGTGGACGTCCTTCATGAAGGCACGCCTGGTCTGCTACATCCCCTACTACGAGGTGCTGCGCAGCATCTGCAGCCTGGACGGGGGTGGCTGGGCCAGCACGGTCTTCTATGCTGCCTTCACCCTCTCTGCACAGTGGTGAGTGGGGCAGTGGCCGAAATCGCTGGGGCTAAAAGTCGGTGGTGTGGAGGGGACTGGAGATGCTGGAGGGGACGTGCAGGCAGGTGCTGAGCTGCTGAGGGTGCACCGGTGGGGACCACCCGAGCTCAGGCAGGGCTCTGCCCCACAGGAGGACCATGGAGGCCTCGGCTGTGTGCCGCTACAGCATCTCAGCAGTGCAGCACGCCTTCGAGGGCCCCTACATGGAGTACCAGGACTCGGCCCGCAAGTGGTCCCGCTACGACGGTGCGGTGCCCGAGCCCCGGCCTGGCTCCGTGAGTGCCTGGGGGTGCAGAGGAGGGGGGGACGTGGGGTGGCCGTGTCTCCCTCTGACCCCCATTTCCCCCTGGGCAGTGCATCACGGACCACTCTCGCAGGAAGGGCTACAACTCCTCGCAGGACCTGCCCAACAGCGTCCTGGACTTTGTCAAGCTGCACCCGCTGATGTTCGAGGAGGTGAAGCCGGCGGGCGGGGAGCCGCTGCTGGTGAAGAAGAGCGTGGCGTACAGCCAGCTGGCCGTGGACAGGGTGCAGGCCCTCGACGGCCACTCCTACGATGTCCTCTTCATGGGGACAGGTGAGCGGGGGATGAGTGTGCTGGGTTTCTGCGGGGCAGGAGGGACAACTCACACTCTCCTGACTCCCCTGCTCTCTTCTCCAGGGGATGGCTGGATCCACAAGGCCGTGGTGGTGGGCTCCGGCATCCATATCGTGGAGGAGGTGCAGGTCTTCAGGGAGCCGCAGCCTGTGGAGAGCCTCGTGATCTCGCAGGCCCAGGTGAGGGGTGGAAGAAGTGGGGGGACACCTCCTTGCCAGGTGCCAGCTGTGGCTGTTGGCACTGATGGGAGCTGAGGGCCCTCCCTTGTGAACCCCCACTGCGGCGGGAAAGCTGTGCTGCAGAGCTGGGAGGGGAGAATATCTGGGCACTCTGGGGTACCCCAGAGCCCAACTGCCCCATGCCAGGACAGTGCTGAGCCAACTCTTTCTCCCCAGAGGAGCCTGTACGTGGGGGCAGCCAGTGGGGTCTTGCAGATGCCCCTGGCCTCCTGTGCCAGGTATATCTCCTGCTATGACTGCGTCCTTGCCCGGGACCCCTACTGCGCCTGGGATGGCAGGAGCTG
The DNA here is from genome assembly GCF_000747805.2 of Chaetura pelagica. Taxonomy (NCBI): domain Eukaryota; kingdom Metazoa; phylum Chordata; class Aves; order Apodiformes; family Apodidae; genus Chaetura; species Chaetura pelagica. The sequence continues at coordinate 4,344,388 of NW_009953651.1, read as the reverse complement.
CTGTACTCTGGGGTACCCCAGAGCCCAACTGCCCCATGCCAGGACAGTGCTGAGCCAACTCTTTCTCCCCAGAGGAGCCTGTACGTGGGGGCAGCCAGTGGGGTCTTGCAGATGCCCCTGGCCTCCTGTGCCAGGTATATCTCCTGCTATGACTGCGTCCTTGCCCGGGACCCCTACTGCGCCTGGGATGGCAGGAGCTGCTGTGCCATCACCGCTGCTGATGACAGGTAGGGACACAGCAGGGTGCCCACATGCCCTTCACTTGCCCCAGCCCATGGCACAGTCACCCCAGTGCCACCACCAAGGGGCTGGTCTGCTGGTGGCCATGACCCCCCAAGGGTGGTCTCAGCCAGGGCAGTACATCTGAAGCCCCCTGTATCTTGCAGCAGAGGGTTGGTGCAGGACATTCAGAGTGGCAACAAGGGATGCCGGAGCAGCACTGGGCGGGGTGAGTCCGTGCTGCCCCCCGGGATGGCAGAGGATGCCAGCGTCCCTCCGGGTGGCTGGGAGGGGTGTGAGGCAGTGCGTGTCCCCTCAGGCTCCCTGCCCTGGAAGAACCGGACGGTGCTGCAGGGGGATGATGTGCTGCTGCCCTGCGACCAGCGCTCCAACCTGGCCCGAGCCATCTGGCTACTGAACGGCAGCGAGGTGCCGGGCACCGGGCAGGACCGGCTACGCGTCGGGGTGGACGGGCTGCTGGTGATGGACACATTGCCCCAGCACAGCGGCCAGTACCGCTGCTATGGGGAGGAGCGGGGGCTGCGGGAGGGCAGGGGAGAGGCG